>NC_090961.1:12374387-12683851 GCF_040807025.1 Struthio camelus | reverse complement strand
TGACACGGAAATAAGAGGGCCATTGAGTGGGAAATGGAGAAGAGCTGCACAGAGGCAGCCAGGGTAGGTCAGGGATTCAATCCAGCCCCAGAAGGGAAGGCCCAGGGTGGATAGAAGACAGCTGAACTATTTCATCACAACAACAAGGCGGGGGGGAGAGGAAGAAGACTTTGTCAGGAAATTACAACCATCTGCACTAAGAAACTGCAGCACCGGCTAAACAGCTTCGCATTCAGCTGGAAGACAGGTGACACAACCTGTTCTTCACAGAGGTGGAGGGCTGTGCTGAACCAACCTTTCCATACCCCCCAGCCTACCACTCACTGCTTCCCTGCTCTGGTGGCTCAGACCCGCCAACAGCTCTTCAGCTACGTGAGAGTATTTGGGGATAGCAATGAGCGTGAGGAGTAAAAAGCGAGGTCGGTAACTCCTGCACTGGGGATGGTAAGGCACCAGATTCGAGCAGTCCTGCATGAAGCCAAAGGAAGCAGTTCGTTCCTCTCTTGCTGCTCCCTGCTTCACCTCCCCTGTTATCAAGGTGGCTCCTCTGAAGCCTGGTGTAGGGAGCTACTTCTTCTAGCTGTCATCTCCTCCCAGGGATTTTTTCTGTCCGTGACCTTCTGTTCTTGCCAGCTCACCATGATCCAGCCACAATGGAAGAGACAGTTTTGTCCATATTAATCCTTGTATGGCTAAAACAATATGGGTTTGCCCATGTAGCAGGGGCACAACCCCTCACATTTTTCCTTCCGTCTTACTCCATTCCTTGCTCTGCTTCATCTTTCTGAGCCCAAATACACTCCCTTGACAAGTAAGCAGTGGAGAAGGGGACTTCCAGGAAAAACACCTCTTTGCACATGCTTCCTAAGCCCTAGCAAAAAGGAAGCTACACCCAACATCCGAGTAACAGGGACTGGCAGGCTGCTCTCAGGTCCCCCCACAGCAGTCACTTCTCTGGGTGAACAAGCCCTGCACCCTCCACCTCTCCCAGGGTCCCTGCTCTGGCCCTGACCACCCCAGTGGCCCTCTGCTAAACTCGCTCCCATCCTTCCTGTATCAGCAGGGGTTCCCAAACTGTGAAGAATGACCACATCCCAGGAGGCTTGAGCACACCACAGGGGTTGGCACCACCCAGCATCTTCCCAGATGGCAACGGGTCTTAACTGGCGTGCCACAGGTGACTCCCCTGAAGGGACGGCAGCACGGGGCGGCGGGGCAGGGCTGAGGCTTCCTCCGCAGGCTGAGCAGGCTGCGACCAGGCTCCCGGCCGCCCGAAGGCTCCTCGTGGTGCTCAAGGACCAGCGGCAGCGACGCAAAGCCCGCTCACTCCCACGTGGCCGCCAGCTGGCCCGAGCCACCAGGCACAGCCGGGGCAGGCGGCCATGGGCACCGCGGGGGCTGCCCCTCACGGCCGCCAACAGCATGAGGGGGTGGGGAGGAGACGACGCAGACAACTCCCGGAGAGCCGGCGGCCCCGCGCCTCGGGAGGAGGGAGGCGGCGGCGGCCGGCGGCTCTGCCCTCGCGGCTTCCCGCCCCCGCCATCTCCGCGGCGCCACCGCCCTCTGCCGGCCGAGCCGCGGCGCCGCCCCCCGCGTCGTCCTCGCTCCCCGCGCGGCCCCGCCAACCCCGGGGCCACCCGAAGGACGCCGCAAGCGAGCGCTACGGTGGGGCCGCGGGGCGGCGAGCCGCCACGGAGAAGAGGGGAGGGCACAGGGCCCTGTTCACCGGGGCGCTGCCCGCAAACGCCCCCGCGAGCGCGGTGGCCTCGTGCTCTCGCACACCCCGGGCCCCAGTCCCCCCGTACGCACGCACGGCGACGTTCGTACTTACTGCCTTGTGAGGCTCCTTCACCTGAGGCAGCTTCAGTGTCTGCAAAGAGAAAGAGCTGCACTTAGACTTGACAGCGGACTCTGTCAAAGGGTTGACAGCATACAGCCCGGCCACTGCTCTAGCGCGGGGCTGCGCTTCAGCAACCCCCGGCTCCTCGCTCGCTCTCCTCCGGCCGCCTTCCTCCTCCTCCTCCTCCTCCGCAACGCCCCTGCCATAGCTGCCTGCGACGCCCCGGCCCGGCGCGGCTCAGCGCGGCTGCTGCCGCTCGCCGGCGCGCTGAGCCCCTCGCGGGAGCGCCGGCCTGCGCTGCAGCGTGCAGGCTCCCTCGGAGGGCCGTCGGTTGCCCACCAAGGGGGCTGCGCAAGGCTAGCGGCCGTTACCGGGGCGGGGGGAGGGCTGTGGGGCCGCCCCAGGCCACCTCCAGGTTTGTTTTTTAAACGCAGCTCCCCGGCAGATCTTAAGGAAAGCCTCCTAGCCCTAGGAGTACCCATCTCTCATTCACACGCTTCCAAAAACTGGGGCTCCTCTTCCCTGAGGTGTCGCAGAGGCCTGCTTCTGAAATGGGATGGCTACAAGGAAAGTTGCTGCTTTGAACGGGCACAGAAAGGGAGGAGAGTAGACCCTCGCTCCAAAAAGCTGCGGCAAGCCCCAGCTCCGGAGGATCCCACAGGCAGGAGCAGGCCACCGGTGCTGGCTCCGAGGGCCTCCGTCCCCCAGCGAAAGCCCCTTTCCCTCCTCCCCAGCCGCCTTGCAGCTCAGGGAAGCAAACGCTGCAGGTCTCGGGGCCGGGGGGGGGGGGCCACGGTGGAGGTGTGCGGGCAGCCTGGACTGACGCATCCTCAACGGCTCATTAACACAGCTCATGAACATATATTTAATGGTTCCTCCTGAAGGTTTGTTGTAATTGCTAACATGCTTAACTCCTGGGCAAGCGCTGTCAACCCAGGAAAAGGAAGAGCGCATCCAGTTCGATCTCCTCTGGGAGAGGAGGACACAGACACGTCCTGCTGGCTGCGGTGGAGGGAGTCAGCGAGGAAAAAGCCTCTACAAGAGACGGGCCAGGCACCATCAGAGCCCTCCCTGGGGCCGTTCTACCCTGGGCTTAATGAAGACACACGTGAAAACATGGGAGAGAAAACTCTAGCTGCAGCAACACGTGTGACCGCAAGAAGCACACGCAGCACACACCAGATTACATTCAAGACCTACAGAAATGCAACGGGCTAAGCTGCAAGCTGAAAAACAAAACCCAGAGTTAAAAGCCAAGGACGGTAAACGATTAAGATTTCCAAGCCACACTGAAGTGTTTCATACTCATCCTAAATTGCATTTGCTGTATGTCAGATTATCTAATAACCTAACTACATTTCCAAGTATTCCATTTGTCTCTCAAAATCATGTTAACATTACCATGAAAATCACAGCTATGGAATTTCACAGCGTTTATTATTTTAAAATTTGCAACCTTAAGTAATTAACACTATTTGCATTTAATTTCCTTGCTGTTTCTTAAAAATAATTAAAAAAAAAAAGAAATGGTCAGGCATTTGTGAATTTGTAAATTTGTACATTTCTACTTTATTAACCTGCTTGATTAGATCACTTTTCTTAGGTTGTAGTATTAAAAAGTATGCAATTAATTTGGTGCAACTTCATAAACTGAAGAGCCAGATTAGAAATCTTCAATATTGTATGCAAAACCTACACCATCAAACCCCTGTATTCTTCCACAGCTGCTACTTGTCTGATTTACCACCTATCACTGGAGGAAAAAGCTTGCTGTGGCACAAGGGAATTTTGCTGCAACATAGCGTCATGGCGTTCATGGACAACAGCATAAATAAACCATAAAAAGACATGTACGATGTATGCAGCAGGCCATTTTCATCATTTAAATTACTTTAAGTAGTGTTTTAGGCAAATTTAGCAAGAATCAAACAATATGCAAAGATTTAAAGACCAGCTATTTTTGAACCCTTATGTGTTGAGAAAGGTTGTTAGTTAGTCAGAAGATTGACTGAAGTCTTCATGAATAAAAAAAAATTGCCAAACAGCCCACTCTAAATCATCTTTGGGCTCAGACCAAGTAATTACAGCTTCAGAACAAAAGATCGACTTCTGAGAAAGTTGCAAAAGTGAGAGAGGGTAGGGAGGTCAACAGGAAAGTCAGAATATAACAAGAAAAGTCAGAATATAACCAAGTTAACTCCTGTGTCTCGAGTAACTTTGTTTCTGTACCTCCTACACAATGCTGCTGCTTAGTGGGAAATCTATACAGTAAAAGAACAGATGCTTGTGATGCAGCACAGCAGGGCAAATGAATGATTTACTCAGCAGCAGATAATCATACAAATCAAACCCAACTTTCTCGAGTGCAGAAACACCCTCTCTCCTCAAGAATGGTTATTTCTCTATCAAATTCCAACTTCTTGCCTCAAAATCATTTTAGTGCTAGAACTGCTGTAACTCAGACTCCAAAAATATACACTAGGAAAAATGTATTTTTCCATATTCAAACAGTTTGAACTAGTTCTCTTCATAGTTTGGAAATTAGGCAAACACTGTTTTTGGAAAATACTAACCCAAAACTTAAAAAGCTTGGAGAAGTTTTTAGATCATCAAACAACTGGTTAAAATAGAAACTTTGACTGCAGAAGCCAGCTAAACCTCTAGCACATTTAACACTATTCTAATGATGCTAAATCTGATCCTGAGTGGACCCACCCCTGAAACGTGACAGAGCTGATCTGTTCACAGGGAGGCAACAGAGTAACTAAATAATTTAAAGAAATAATAAAGAAAACAACTTGAGTAAAATCATCATTCAGCCCAGAAAAGCTTATCTGAAAACAGAAAACTTCCACCAATTATTATATCAAAAGTGAAATATCCTGTGAGGGTTAAACTTTGGTCTTGCTATTTTCTTTCATTTGCTTTCTGAAGAATTCTCCTTTTGGTAAAAATTTCCCTTCCTTGGCCTCAGCCCAGAGGTTTTTAAATTTACTCCTTGAAAGGCTAATCAAGTAATTCCAGCCATTTTTGAGCTATCTAAAAGTGAAATAATTTCCCTGACTTAAAATACGCGGATGTTTTGCTGCTCATGTAGCTCAAATATGACCATTGGAGCAATACAAAATAAAAATTTCTAGATGACTAATTCCTGAAGACAATCCAACCCTTTTTAATGGCTTGAAAAACCGCACACAGCTGAACAAAAACCACTGTAAGCAACACATTCTTAAGGCCTGGGTTTCACGTAGGCAAAGTAGCAACGTTCGTTAACGCTGATAGCTTGGACAGTGTCACCGCGAATTTTCAGCCTTTCTGCTCCAGCTGAACTCGAACAGCACCACAGGAGGAGGAAAGAACCTCAGTCCTGCAGGGCTTCAGAAGTCCTCACAAAGGAGTCTTTCAGCTCTGCTGCAACATATATATATATATTCGTTTGGGGGAGGCAAAGGGGAAAGCACACAACCTTCTCATTTTCTACTTGATAAAACACAGTAAGTCAACTTCTTACCTATGTTTCTGATTCTTTGAAGAAAGATTTACACAAGAGTTTCTCTGCCTGAATCTCAGCTTTCAGAACAGAGCAGAACAGGAACTTTCCCCTGCGAGGTAGCAGTTCTTGAACAAGAGCTACCTCAACCCTTCACGATCGCAAACTACCTGGAAATCATTCTGTAAAATTCTCCAGCCAACGCTGAGCATCACCGGGAAGGCTCTAAGAACCAGAAAAATGCCCCATTTTCCAACAGGAAACCACCCATTCCTGAGGACAGACAAGAAGAAAAAATTCGGCCTAAAAGGAAGTACGCCACTTCCAACACACTTTCTCCCTCATGCAGATGTAGAAAGGAGGCAGGTGCGGATAAAAAACAAAACAAAACAAACAAAAACACAACACACTAGGAAATTTCTCTTGAAAATGCTCATTCTAAAGAAAAGCACAATTTTTATTCTTTAGAGATGTCACCAGCGCAAGATTCTTAATGTGGAACTAAATAGCTCAGAGGATGAAAAGAAATGCACGTTTTGCACAGGGCAAAACAAGTGACTGACGAGCAAGGATGAACTATGAGAAGGGAGCAGGTAAGAAAATTCCCAGTCGCGAGCCCTGAGCAGCCAGCTCTAAGGGAGCACTCTCCTAGCTACAGCTCCAAACTGGCAACCGAGCTGTACAAAAAATCAGCTTAGAAATAACCCAATTCAAAGTGAGGAGAATTTGGGACCCCTACACTTCCCATCTTCAGGACAGAACCTGCGTTGCTGAATGACGACAGCGGGGCTGACTGCAGGGGTGGGTTTTTTAAGTTATCCTGCCCCAAAGTAATTCTGATGATCAGGTTTAGACCTATCTCCCAAAGGCTGAACCTTCAGGACCACCAGCTCCGTCATTCTGCAGGATGAACCCACAGCTAGGTCAAGTCCCACTAGTGACAAAGGCACCACAAAACAAAGCAAATAACAAATGACTACTCAAGGGGAAGGGGAAGAACCGGTGTCTTTCAGTAAGCAACAAAAAGTTGGTATTTCGACTTGAGACAGTGGCCAAAAAGCATCAGAAGAAAGAACTTGAAAAGAAGAAAAGGCACCTGAGTTTGCCCCAGCTACTCTAATGTTAGAATTGTGAGTTTAACCCAGGATCAGGCAAATCTTCAGGGAGAGGTTGACATAATTTGACCAACTGGTGGCCCGGACCTTGGGGAAAGAGCATCTGATGCTCAGAAAAAGCAGCAGACAAAAAAAAAAAAAAAAGTCTAGGCCTTGTCACCGCTACGGCTCCTTCCTGGCCCAGCCAAAAAGAAATGACTAAAAGGTTGAGGATCTGAGTTGCTAGCAGCTGGTAAATGCACGCAAGAGGCCAAGGGAGCTCAATTTTCAGTGCTTCAAGGACAAGCAAACCCAGGAGAGCTGGCTTGCCAACGGGTCAGGGATTTATCCAAGACATGGACTGAAGATACAAAGAGTAAATGCAAAGTGACGAATCACATCCTCAGTGTACGTGTAACCACAAACTTATCTCATATTTGTTAGGATGGTGCAATACCAGATGCTTCTTCTATATAAAACCTTAGATACGTGCTGCAATAAAAACATTTTAAAACAAATTAAGTGCTGCAGTCATGCTATTTTCAGCGTTGCTATCGCTACAGGCCAGTATATAATTCTTAACGGTAATATAATATAGAGCTTTCCCCTATATAGTTTTTTTTTTTTTTTAACTATACAATACATACACATTCAAGAGCAAACAGGTACATTTCTGAACTCTGGTATCTCACGTTCTGTTTCTGGGAGAATTACATTTACAGCACTGCATCAAGTTTTTACTTTGGTTTCTTCTTAATTAGTGTAGAGGAATATATATCTCATTTTGATTTTTATTCTCAAGGCAATTTAAATGCATTTTAAATATTACTACCACACTCATCAGTTTACAGTAAGGTAAAAAAAAATTTCTTAGTTTCACATATATAAATTGTGCTTCTCCACCACTAAACTGAAAACTGCTAATAAATTTCCGCATTCAAAATTTTAAAAATTTCCTTCCTTTTTACCTACACATTAAAAACACTCTGGTGCCAAAAGGTAGAGTCATGTCTCCACTAAGTTCATGACAAAACTACTGATATCAATGGTAGACGTGTGTATCGATGTATCAGGAATTCATCCAGACCATTTGCTACATAGTTTGATTTTATGATCAAAAGATAAATAAATATATAAATAAAAATAAATTAGATCACCCACTTGGAGGTGACCTCGTAATTGATTAGTCGTGTTAAAGTAGCTCCGACAAATTCCAACTGAAATAAGGATCCCATAAGGCTTGGTAGAGAGAAGTACAATAAAAACCAATCCTTGTCCCAATTCTAAATATTTCAATTATTACTGTGAAATTATTGCAATGCTGTGATGCAATACTAAAGCCTTCTGTATGTCAGCAAATAATGCTGCTTACTATTTTATGGATTTTTGCTTCAACTGCAGAGTGCAGCTACTCTGTAGTAGCACTTTTAAAAGACTTTTAGGAATTTTGTTGGAATTTAGAAAGGAAAACAAAACATCAAAAAACAATTCTGCATGTATCTAAGGATACAGAAGAAGCTCTATGATACTAAACAGCACCTGAGAAATACGTAATCATACCACTAAAGGACGTATCATGAGACTAGTGCAGCACTGTGTGAATTTAAGAATGCAAGTTCACTTTTCAGGTGTGCATTTGCTGACTTCTGAGAGTTTAAATGTTTAAACTTATTACTGCATTAGCATTCACTATGTCTTGCTCGTGGATTTTACAAAGCTTTCACTGGGAGATTCCCTTAGGCTCTTATAGACATTCCAACCAATCGTTACATTACAGAACGTGTGCGCTGATAATGCTATTTGCAAATGAGGAGTTTAAGCAGATCCTTCTACAAGTCTGACACACATACTTCAAACTCAGGTGAAAGAAAATAAAAATACTGAAAGTCTCATGAGCTGGTTTCAAGTCCCTGTAACTTTGTTATTTCAGATCCATATTTCTCCAAATTATACAAATTATACTAATTGTAGAAAACAGCCAGGCAAAACTTCCCCATTTCTGCAATTAAGTGATTTAAATTGGCTAGTATTATAGAAAATTCAAATAAAAGTCACTTCTGACAAAGCATGAGAAATTTCATACAAACAATACATTTGGAAAGGGACCTCAGCTGAAAGAACAGGTACGGGAGTAATTTCAAGTATCATTTTGATTTTAAACCTGAAAATACGGCAGCACACCACTGCCAAAATAAAGCAAGGTAAGCAATTCAGCAACGCCGTATTATGGGTCTCCAAAACCATTTAGTAACAATCATTGGCACTTCAGGTCTTACCCGTGAATAATCTTTTCCTAGGAAGAAAAATGGCCCTCTGGATACATAGGAACGCACTCACAGCCTTGTGTTTTGTTTGAACCATTTGCTTTGGTCTGTCACCCCCTCCCCACACACACACACACACACACACACACACACACGCACTGACATAACAGGGATGGATTAAAATACCCAAATGGGGAGGAGTGCGAGGGGCACCATGGGCAGATGCCTACCACTGCTGCAGTAACTAGATTGCTGACATACAATTATATTTGCCGGGAGAGACTTTTTTTATTTGCAACTCTCCCAACGTGCAGCAATGCCGCCAAAGAGCCCCTGCAATAAGCATTACCGCTATTGTACTGAAGTGCATTGGACGCAATACTTGGTAGTGACTTCAGAAGGAATATTGCTAGAGAGCCACAAAGTTTATCCTAAGAACTGGCCGCCCGGAAGATACATTACAGTGATGGAAAGAGCAGCAGCAGAGCAATCTTCAAGACCTTCCCAAAAAATATTTCCTGAGCTTGAGTGTTACCCCAGGATTCCCAAAGTTTGAGCAGGAGAGAGATACCTCTATGCGCTCGCACATGGGTCTGGAAACAGTTGTAATACTTGTATTTCTTCCCACATATTCCACACTCATAAGACCCTGAAAAACAAGACAGAAAAGCATACATCACCATATTAGATCAGGAAAAACAGCCTCACCACATACTTATCCATAAACTGGGGACAAAAGAATGCAGTTTGCAGCAAAGTAATTTTTGGAAGGTTCATGGAGATAAATGCAGGAAATCACTATCCCAGACTCAATGCTTTTTTCAGCCTAATTTAAGATTCCTTGGCATATTACCCTGAACTTACATTTACAGTATATCTTTATAACTTTCTTAACATGAAAGGCTTACTCTCAAAATAGCCAGACTTATAATTTTATAATAATGACTAATATTTCCTATGAACAGAAATAACCTTGAATTACTTTTCAGTAAGTTTCTAAGATATGGGAAAAAAGTGATTCGACTGAAAAAAGAAGGCAATATGTTATCTTCAGGCAAGCAGTTTTCAAAATTTCTCAAGAAATGCACAATGTACAAATTTCTCAAGAAACCCACAGAGATTTGGTAAATATCCACACAGAGGAAACCAAATAGATACAAATAGAACTTTTGACCTTTGTAAGTAAAATCACATGACCACAGTAGTCTCTCCTCTCAATTTGCCTATCTAATTCCAGAAAACACACATCTGCAAACAGTCATTTGTAATGAAACCAGAGAAACAAAGCTGGGAGAATAATTTGTAATGATGAAATTATGCGATGAATTTAGCCTGTTTATTGGACAGGCAGACAGAAATTTCCTCAGATTTGATATTCAAGTTTACTCAACCTTCCTCCCACCCTCACCAATTTCATGAACTGGCTATAAATTGGCCATCCAAGTTCTCACCTGCAAAATGTATTGCATTTAGTGGCTGTCTATCAGCAGGTAAGTAACTGTGATTCTATGATAGCTTTCTAAGTAGGGTAAGAGCAGCACTTACTGGAGGAGAAAGTGGGAGAACAAAGGTCTGAATATTATTCTGTGTGAATGTGGCATTTGATTTCCATGAACACTTCTGCATGCGACCTTGAAACAATCTTTTACTGATCATGCAAAACAATAAAACTCAGGGACAAGTCACAACCTGAAACAAAGCATTCACACACATCCATATAAATCCCAAATATCATTTTATAGCAATACTTACCCAGTGCTACTCAAGAGTGAGGTCTTTCCAGGAACAAAATCAACCACACTTTTTGAATAGGCTATACTCCTTTCTTTTTTTCCCCTTTCCATGTCTTCTTGCTTACAGCTTAGGAAGAAAATAACCCTCCCTCCAGCTCAGAGCAGTACTGAATTCCCTATCCATCATCAGCACCACTTGGGACTCTTCTGAGCTTGGGCAACTACTTTGTCACTGACGATGAAATAGACTATGGTATAATTCGCCACAGCACAATACACAAGAGCACACATCCAAAAAATACTCCAAAACAACGCTATTATAGTCAGTTGACTATGTCTTGATTTGCTCCACAGCCTTTTAATTATCATAACTCGCTGTATTTTATGTATATAAATATGCATATGTGGGACAATCACCATCCATGGTCATTCCATACAGGTTTTTCCTAAGCGAAATTCTAGACAACAGCAGGTCAACAGTATCTGCCAGACCTCATTTACTACGCTCAAGCATTGATTATATTCATCACTAACCTCCAAAACTCTTTTCAGAAAACTGTTCCAACTGGAGTCCAAAAGCTAGTACAGCCAGAAGACAAGCACGCTCACAAACACTTAGGTCCTACCAACCAGTTATCTCGTGCATCTGCTGTTACCATGTTCAGCTGTATCAACAGCAAAAAAGTGACTGCCATACTTCCCAACAGCTCTGCACACACACAGACCACTGAGAAAACAACTAAAAACCAACGAAGTGCTCTAGTCTGATTTTTTTTTTCATGTTTCTTTCTTATATTCCCCTTATTATTCTTCCTCCGGAGATGATCTGTAACACACGAATGCATTTTGTTGTGTAGAAGTTCTTCAAGGAAAACATAACCTGTACGAGTGGCTGTGGAGTGCCTTCCCACTCGACTATGAACCTGGACTGGCACTGCGGCACCCCACACAATGGGCTCTGCCTGGGCAGTAAGGGCAGGAACCGATGGCAGGCTGAGGACCAGACCATCCCATGGCCAGCCCTTTGTATAGCTCTCCCTCAGCACCTAGGTCTCAAGTCTAACCTGGGGGCACATTCTTTGAGGGGGGCACCTCTACCCAGCACCTGCGCACCAACAGTAGAGCACTACACCACGAAGACAGTCTAGTTTGTGGAGGTTTTCAGGGAAGCGCATTACGGCTCCAGAGTCCCCCAGACACCGAGAGACAACTCCACGACAAAAACGGTGCACTCAGCACACTACGGGATTAAGGGGAAGAGACACAGATCCTAGCATTAGAGAAAGGAGGGATAACTTGCCCCCAAAATGTGTTATTTAAGAGGAGAAAAGATGAAGTGAAAAAAAGAAATCCCTTGGGTAAGGCCTTAAAAAGAACACGTCTGTGTTGCTTTGGACACTGCCACTGTAGCCATGGTTTATTTTGGACTTTGTCCACATCAGGATGTGTCATGCAGGTTAAAGCTGTATGTAGTAAGAGGGGAGATGGGGGATGGTTTTGGTTAGTTGGTGCATTTAGTTTTGCCAGGCTTTTACTGAGCCTTGCCGTTGGAATTTGTGCAACACACCCGTTGCGTCCAGAGTTTTCCCTTGCTCTCCGATCCCTGGTTAGACTTTCACACCCTTCCATCACATACCGGACGTGTATCTCAATGCATGGTCAAAAATCCAGGTCCCTGAATATCGATTTCGTGTATATCCAACTGGAGAGCCACGTTCCACTGCTTTTCCATCTAAATTGTGCAAAAAAAAAATCAGAAAAGAGCCCTTAAAGTGGATGCATTTCCAAAGGATAATGATGGCTGAAACCTATTAAAAACAACCAAGACCCATCTGTCCCCGTGGCTTGGTAACCAGATGTCAGAGGCCACACAAAGTGTCTTAAGGCTTCTGCAGCGCTATTTTATTTAGTATAACTAGGGAGAATCCAAAACGCTTGTGAATTAAGTGTGCCAAGCAGCTCAGTAACTGAGACATCAGCATCGTGACATGAATCAAGTATGTACTAGCTAGATTGATAGTCTCAAAGCAGTAGGATTCACTCTTCACTTTGTCTCAGTAACATTTCTGATTTAATGCATTACTTGAAAAACCCTCTCCAAAGCATTTCTCCCAGTAAATCACAGACTGGACTGAGAGTTTAAATAGACTTGTATAAAATTCCTCCTGATCAACTCTCAGATATCTCTTGTTCTCCAAAACACAAATACTGATCTGAAGGTATTCTCAACGCTACAAGAGGATTCTCATTAGGCAAGTAGTCTCCTCCTCTGTTCTCTTATCTATGACACAAAAATACCATTTTCTTTTTCCTTTCCTTTCTGAAAGATAGCTTCATGGTGGACTACTCTGCCTTTTTGCCCTGACACCTCTGCCCTGAGAAATGTTAATGTGCTGGAACTCTTCAAATGACCCTGGCCCAAGGCCAGCACATGAAGCTGTCAAGAAAAAACAAAAGGGAAACTCTGCATCTCTGGGCTGTGCATTACACGTACAAACTGAGATGTGAAGACATGGCAGTATCACTTAGGCTGGTCTGCGTACAGGGAAGAATACAGGATCCATAGCGTCAGTTATCAGTCAGCTGCTGACCAGACCCAAAGTTAGAGCCAACTGCTCTGCTGGCTTTCTTTGCTTGGAATGCCCAAAGGGGGACCCCTGTGGGGCTTGCAAGACTTCGGTGGAAAAGCAGACAAAAAGGAAGTGGTCCAAAACCACAAACGCATCAGCACCGGCTCTTCAAGCTAGGGGACTGCAACGGCTGCCACTGCACATCCCACTTTGCTGCATCCACTTTGATCAATTGTGGGCTTTGGGCTGCTCCAAACAGAGTGGAAACAGAGTTTGGAGTAGTCCAAAGTTCAAGAAAAGACAGAGGAGCCTGTAACCAAATAGGAGGCAGCTTATACCAGGCCTAATTTGATGAAAACACTAATGTGAGTGACAGTAACTAAGTTGGGAATCTCTTACTTTGCTTAAAGTAACAGTTAAAAATATAAACATAGAATGCTCCTGCAGGAGAAGTGAGACTCCAAAAAGAGGCACAAACCTTCTTAGGCATATTTCAGGCAAGTCCTGAAGCTCAGTCCCTCAGGAAAGTTGTTTGTCACTTGGAGCCATGTGTGCTTTGAAGCCTTTAACACTGTGGCTCCCGCTTAGACAACCCTCCCCCCCCCCCCATATAACCGGCAATCTCCCACCTCATTATGAAAGGTGACATCTAGGGGGCTTGCATTTACATACGGAGGAGATGGATTCGTTTCCTTCTCATTCACTACTTCATCCTACACCGCGAAGTACTATATAAAATAACCATTTTCAGCACCTCAAATCTCAACTTCCCTGACGAAGGGGAATGAAATCCTACCAAAGCCCTGCCTTTCGTCACTGCTGAAGTGATTTAGACACAGGGCCACCGGATCACTTCACAACAAAGGCTTCAGGAAGAAAATTCGGAAACACCAGTGAGCAGCAGCAGACAACATGACATTTTTGCTCCAGAGGTAGGAAGTAGCAGGGTCTTCAGCTGTTAGCAATCTTGGGCTGCTTAAGAGCAGTGGCAGAAATTGCCAGGGAAGCAGCAGCAGGCATGGGACATTTCTATTGGAAGTTACACAGATGTCTGCAACTATGAAAATACTGCCTGTTTGTGGTTTCTGTGGAGAGAGGGGACCAGAAGAATTGACTGGGAGCCAGTTCAAGAAACCACAAAGAACTGATATCTGGGCACTACGGACCGTCCACACAGAACACAGTATTTGGTGGCCAAGCAGAAAAGTTATTCAGAGCCACCTCCCCAACAAACAAGAATTATATGGGTGGCTGGATGAATAGGGGCACTTAAAGGACTCTTTTCACAAAGGAATCAGCTGCTAACTGCCAATCCCCCTCAGGATCAAGCTGACTTTAAAGAAACTCAGCACAAGGCTATAAAATAACAAATATGATGCACATTTCATTTGAAGATGCACTTCCGGCTAGAAGTTCTCCAGTTTACTTTTACTGCTTCCAACAAGCACTTATTAACGAGCAAATAACTCCATGCCCCTCTCCCCCACCAGCCACAGTGCCTGTATGTTGAACCTCTTCCCCGCTCACGCCCAGCCTGTTCCCAGTGCCATCCCTTTAGAAGGTATGACATTTTGGTGTACTTCCAAGTTAGCCAACAGCAAAAAGGCTGCCTGTTGCCTGTTTCCCACTTTGCGCAACAATACAGTCAACTTTATCTAGAAACCACCATTCTCTAGGGACATCATTTGTGGACTAGCCACCGCTGCACAGCCAGCAGCCATGGGGAGAAGGGGGTCTTCTGCGACAGATGTCGGCTCTGCAGCTGCTTTCAGCAAAGGCTAGTGACCACAGCTGAAGCAGAAGCTCCCTACTGCCTCCAGTCAACAGCTATCTCTCCACTCATCCCTCCTGGTGGTCTAGGGACACCTTTCAAAGGTTGTCTGCACTGCCATGCAGTCACCATCCGCTCAAGTGCTGTGGAGGCACAAAAGCGCTGTGTCCCTTCAAGTGGCCCTGAAAATACTCAGAAGTATTTCCTCCCAAATTATATTAAGTTGGAACAAGTTATGGATTTATTAGGCTTTCCCTAAACATTTTTACCCTGCATAAACAGCAGCCATTTCCCACCCTGAATGGAGAATTGCCTTTCTTAGTGGCTATCCTAGCTGGGAAAGGGAGGAGAGGCAGGACAACGACGCTCCCAGAACAGTCCCACACCTAATGACAAGCTCCAGGGTTTCTTTCCAACAGCGTGGACAATAATCAAGCAAAAACCAGGGGAAAAACTGAACATCCATCCAAATGGTATCCCCCTCTTTCCTCTCCCCTACTCAAGCCAAAGCAATCCCTACAACAATCCTGGGCAGTTCAAATTGGTTTCCTTCCTAATACCATAAAGAAAACATGGTCCAACACCTTCCTCTTCTTTAATATTGGCAACTGCCTTTGGCTCTCAAACCCACTGCACTGCCGTTGGGACCTGCTCCATCTTAGAGCCAACAGAGGAGCCACTGTTAACAAGAACGGTGCCTCTTCCACGATCCTGCAGAAAGCCCTTTCCCTTGGGCATGGAGCAAGACTCAGAGGAGAGAACAGTTCCATGTTCAGAGAGAAAAATCCTCGTTCTTCTCATCACAGCTGGAGGTAGGGTGGGGATAGGAAAGACCATTTTGGAAGTGGCATACCACAGCCAGCCAAAACTCTCAATTTTTCCCACAAAGTTACTAGTTATCAGAAAAACAAACAAACAAACAGCAACCCATAAAAACTGTTTTTAAGCTAAATCTAATTATTCGCAGAAAGTACCAACTTTCCTCAAAATATTTCAACTTCTTAAGCCTTCCTCCAGATTTTCTCATAATCTATGCTCAGCCCTCGGTTTGCCATGAATTTTGCATATAACCAACGGACAAGTGATTTAATATGTCAAAAGAAGCTAAGAGTCTTTCCCCCAAATTTATCCTAAACTTGGTTGAGTCTTCAGACCAGATGCAAGTAGATAACAATACTTATGGTATTGTTATCCACTTATGGTCAACAATCCTGAGCCAGGACCCAGAGATTGATGTGAAACTCAGCTCAGGTCCATCAGGTAGAGATGAGTTTTCAGGAATGGGCTTTCCGGAGGTCCGTTCCTCTCCCCGCACCAAGGACACAGGAACCAACTGATGGGGCATGTTAGCCCATAGCTTACCGAGTGTCTGCTGGTTGCGGACCCCACCTATGACCACACAGATCTCTGCTGGCACATCTCCCGGCCCATCCTTTATGCTCTTCTTGGAATCTTTGGTGTCATCCTGCCAGATCACCTCTTCAATATAGTCATCTGGTACCTCTGTTTTCACTTTCACCTCAGTCATCATTCCAGCTTCTTCACTGGGTGAGGACTGAGATGTCACAGAATCAGAGCCCTCTGCCTTCGGGCTCCTCGGGCTCCTCTTCAAGCACTCCCTGAATGGGGGGAAAAGAGGAGAAAACATGAATTCTTCTTTTCAAGCTCTCACTTTTTAATCACTAGGACCTAATTAAAGGTACTTTCACTAAATGCAATTTATTTAAAATGAGTGTTGTGGTACGCGTGTCTGTCATATATGGCAAGTAATTAAAATTTAACCAGACAAACGTAATGAAACTATTTGCTAGTAATGAAAATAACCTTAATCATCATAAACAACAGTAACAGTCCTAAACAGACTGAATCATTAAACAGAACACAGAATTTCACATGGTTCCTATCAGGTCTAGGATCACAGCTCCAGCAGTCCTGACATCACATATTGTGCCAAGACTAGCCCATACAGGCAGAGGGAACAATGTATGTTTCTGATATTTCTAATTTTGAGCCATCTCCTCCCTTGTGCACTCCTCCATTGGTTAGTCTACTACTGCATTCTCTCTTTTAACCCATAAAAGCAACCTAACTCTCATCCTATGGTATTCACATGGCCTTATTCAACATATACAGCGAAGATCAAAAGGAGATCATAAGCAGAATGATTACGATATTTAGGGAGCCTATTAAGTTATGGACAGACAAAAATGTCAGAGATGACAGAGAAAGTGCGATGGGCAGGAAAAGATGAGGGGAGGAAAGCAAGGGTCCAGAGAATTTAGAAGCAGATTAAGGAAAATAACATGTGTTTTCATCTCAGAAACAGAACGCTAAGAAATCCATGGAAGAAAATAATCTAAATAAGTAAGTATTCAAAAGCCCTTAGCAGAAGGAAGAAAAACAGACACTCCAAAGTTTCAAGATAACATTAGCAAATTCAATCTGTTAAGAAAAGTGAGACTGTGGCAAAAGACAGAGGGATTTTAAGCATGACAGATAAGCACCATGTAATAGGTCAGAATGTAGCTCCTTTTCCAAATGTACCATCCCTCCATCCAGTACGGGCACCCTGCTTTTAGGATTGGCTATTAATGAATTTTGATATGCAATGCAAAAATAAACAATCGCTGGTTCAGTCTGTATAGAAATCAAAAGAACTAAACATGTAACAATAGCTCAGACTACATAGAAATAGACTTTATGAAGAATCTGTGATTATTTAGAGTCATGCAAACACTGGGAACAGCTGACGGTGTCTGAAAAAGTATAAGCAGAACTAATAGACCAAATTAGGTTAAATAAATCAAAAACGCTGGACTCACTGACGAGAGTTATTAGACCATTACACCGGGGACTAGTGAAAGGCAAAGAACTGCTTGGAAATCATTGCTTGGAATATCATGGAGAGGTAGAACAAAGTGCAAATTAAAGGGTTAGAAAACTAACTCCTGAAATGGTTTCTAATACTGCTTGTGAAGATAGTAGACAAATCAAGAAGCTGTAACTCAAAGAAAAACCATTCCACGGGTGAGCCTGTGAAGATGGAGATGAGAGGAGCAGATGAATGAAGAGGACAATCTTCTGCAATAATTACTGCACAACCTCCTACACGGGCATGTGGTTGCTATTTCAAAATGGGTCAGTCACGTTGCACTGCCAGATATTTTATTATTTCTTCCTTTCATTCTCATTATAGAATGAAACGTACAATTAATAGCCCCCAAACAGAAAGAATTATCCTTGACCTGCCTCCCCACTCATTCTCTTCCTCCTCACACATACTGCCTCCCATGCCCCCAAAACCATACCAGGCTTTTACAAGCGAGAAAGATGAATTAAGGCAGAGAAAATGTGGTTGAAAATTGGAAGTTCTTTATGGTAATGTTATTGGATGTCCAAAAGGTCTATCAATCACAGAAGACGGCAATGTGCTTAAAAGCCCGTTCTACGGCCAAAGGAAAGGCAGTAGTCAGAAGTAAAAGTACAAAATATTCAGCAATCAGAAGAGGGTAGGATCAATTGCAATCAATCAAACCTGGAAAACGTGAAATGTAAAGCACTGATCAAAGTGGCTGAAGCCAGAAGGGGTGAATCCTTCCCTCAGTGAGGAACAGGGAGGAAGATCAGAACAAGTTAAATCACTGACCCAATACTTGATGGGCCCAGTAAAATTCTCCCTGATAAGTAGAAAGGTAAAAGCAGCCAGTAAAAGCCTTGCTTTGTACCTAAAACGAAGGGTAAATGACGGTACAGCAAGCTGTACTTGCCAGTCCTGGACAAACCAACGTAACATCAACACAGGCGCCAAGTGATCTGGAATTAAAAGCTCATACAACTAGCAGTGAGGCTGAGGATATAACTTTCTGAGGAGATTATAAGTTTGGTAAGAATGTAAGAGACCTTCTGAAGGCATGTGGCTTTGCGTCATGTCACGTTCTGACATAATACAAATTAGCAGTACACAGCATGAAGAGATCAACGAGCCATGTGTTGTAAGGAGAAATGCCGTCTTCAATGCGTATCGCTACTGACAGAGGTTATTTCCATAGGGCTTCTGAAGTGATTGATTTGGGGCAGTTTTATTAATGCTCTGGAATTAAATTTTATGATTGTTGCTGCTAAAATTTATGGGCGACCCAAGGGGGAAAAGGGTAAAGAGTAATGGTTGCAACAAGGAGACCAAAGCCAATTGGTCCCAATTACTCTGTAAACCGGGCCGGCACAAGCCAAGCAGTTCTGGTACAGTCAAATGTGTCTGAGAACACAAAGTGTACCCACAAACAGGGTGCAAATCTGTAATCCTGACAGGCAGGTCATGCTGCAACCCCATGGAGACGTGTTCTGACTTAAAGAGCTACCGTAATTCTCAAATAAATGTACCCGAGAGCTCCAAGATGGAATAAGGAGGTAAATTTTCTCTCTATATGAAACAGTGGTGAAATCAGTCCTGGCGTACTTCATATGGACTGAGTACCTCCATTTTTAAAAAGAAATTAGAAAAGCTGGAGAGGGTGCAAAAAAGAGGCATAGAAGTGGTTCGAACGTGGAAAAAGATACTTTTTGACCTTATGAGACCAAAACAAGTTCAATTCATTTACCATGTCAAAAGAAAGACTGAGAGATGCTTCAATTGCAGCATATTATCGTCTTCATGGGGAGAAAATAATGTCTTTCCTTAATTTGGCAGAGAAGAGGAGAATAAGGCTCATCGCTGGAAACCAGCTGAAATGAGGCATAAAATATTAGCACTGATGGTGGTCCACTGGAACAACCATTTTCCAAAGAATGTGCTCAGGGAGAACAAACCTCTAAGTCTTCAAATCAAGAATATCTGTATCTGATTAACCCCTGGTTACTGGGCTTAGTACAAAAGCGTATTGGCCTGAAACATGCAAGCAGCCAAGCTTGGTGGCCCCATACTCTAAAAATAGATAAACAACTAGACCAAACTGTTAAGACTCTCAAAAACTTTGCTCTTCACGCACACTGACTTTCCATACCCATCTCTGCCAAGAGACGCCAACTTCCTGTTGGGTCCTCTGCTCAGTGGGACAGGAAACCTAAACCTGCAAATATTAAAAGCAATACCATCCCTCTCGCAATGCCTCATACCTTGAAAATCTGAGCAGATACTCAGCGTACAGAAGGACATCTACCCCAGATATTTTAAGAACTGCCTTCTACATAATTTCTGATGTTCATACCACAGAAACCCTGAATGAAGCCTGCAGATCCTCTCAAAAACAAAACAAAACAAACAAAAGCCAACCACAGCACTGCTGGTTTTTCCACACCAGATGACACCTTTTCTGTCTTCTGACACTTTCTAGGAGAGATGAAAGCAGATATACCCAAGTAGATGTACCCACTGTATGTGTTAGGGAAGCAAACCTACAACCTTCAACAACACTCCTAATCTGAGCACCCTGGCATCACGTGCAAAGCTGAGCATTGTGTGGTGGTCAAGCAAAGTGGTCCATGCTGACCAATATCCAGCTAACGTCCCAGGGAAAGGAGCCCTAAGGTGTTGAAAAGGGAGCTCTAATTTTACATGAGCTTGAAGTTTAAGGGTTTTTTTCTTCAGAAATATACACATACACACAAACTCACACATACATATACATAAAGAGCTACTACTGAGTCTCTGAGAGCATCGCACTTGTCTCATCATTCTCCTATTTCCTCCTGCCATTGCAGCCTCAGAATGCACAATCTCTAGTGACACCCTGAGGTGCCTGCATTTTATTGCATAAGGCAGATTCTGCTTCACAGTAATGAGGGCCCAGTCATCTGACCGCATCGATCCAAAATGCAAGAAACATCATCCACAAATGCAAGCACAACCTGGAGAAACGCTATGCTGCATTTCCCTTCTTTGTTGAGCTGCACTACGCTAGTATTACTCCCACACAACCTGAGAGCAGTATTACCTGCCTCTTTCATGACCATTGCTGTTTTGCTTAAAAAGGAAGAATTGCGTTCTTATGCTACTTTTATTATTTAATATCCCAGAGATATTTTCTAGCCACCGTCTATTACCATCAACCTTTCTAAATACATCCTATAAAACAGGATCCTGACTTGGGCAATGGACTTGACTCTTAGCTGCCTCTTGTTAATAGTGACAAAAAACAGCATCTAATGGCACAGCACTGGTCCAGTTATTACTTGTACAATGACTGTGCCTGTCCAAGGCGCTGGCAGAGGGTCCAATTTCTCATTTTGCTTGGACACCATGACCAAATAATTCCTCACGCATGAAGGTGGGTGCCTTTCCAGGTGATGAGGTCCAGGGCAGCTAGACAACTGTTGAACCCGACAGCAGTGATCCAGAGGGTCCATCACATACACCCACCACCAGGAGACTGCATGTCCACTGTAAAAAAACCATGTGCAGGCACACGCATACTGCTGCATACCTACACAATAAAGTATAGCTTCCTTTGAAAAAAAAAAAAAAGTAGTGCCCACAGCCATCACAACCAAGAGCACCTTTCCACTCCCTAGGGCCTCTCTCCTGCCATCCTCCTTGGACTCCTTTCCAGATATGCTCACTACAGCAGGCCTGGAAGGAAAGGGCAATCTCAAAAGGATGCGTGGGTGGGTCTGGCTCTCCCCGCCCTTGCTACAGCTCTCAGAACACAAGGCGGCTCCCGGTGAGAGCGGCCTCAAAATGGTGTCTAGCTGGTGGTGAGGTCCACCTTGAAAGGAAGGAGTCATGAGTCATGTAAGCGGTCTGTAGACACGCTGAGCTGGCTGAGCGACCTACACAGTTTTTAGAAACCACCTCCTTTGGGAGGCAACAACTAAATACCAGCAGAGCATGAGGCATCCAAAGCTATGGACTGCGCTAAAAATGAAACAGCCACGCTGCTACTTTATGCAACCTGCCCACAAGCACTACCACCATCTTTGGAGGGCACTCTTTTGGTCCCACAAGTAATTCAAGTAGGGTTCCCAGGGCTACAGCAAAACTAGGACCAATCCAGGCTTCTTAGGTCTGAAGCCAGGAGTCCAGGGAGGGAGCACAGCTGAATGAAAGATCCTCACAAGACAGCAAAGTTTGAAGCCTGACGGTTTGGCTAGGGAAACAATGCCAACACCTTTCAGAAAAACAGGAATGAAAAGGAAATTACTGACATAGGAAAACTTAACATGGGGTGAAGAGCGGGAGGACGGCAATTCTGCGAGAAGCAGGCCCTCGTCTCTCACAAAGAGGGTAAACCCAGCAACAACAGGCAAAAGCATACACAAGAAAACAGTGTTGAATAGAAGAGATGACACTGAGAAAAAGGTTGAGAAGCTGAACAGCTGCTAAGGCTTCTTTCACAACGAACCTCACAGTCAATGAGCAACTGAGAGAAGGCGCAAAGGGACTGCATTACCTGTTTATGCTATTCTGAGGGCATAATTTGTGGATACTGCTAAGGCAACACAGTCTTTTGTCCCTAGTACTTGGGTATATGCACAGCCACAGCAGCAACGTGCACATGGCCATGCTTCCAAAACAAACTGCGTTTCACTTTGAAGACAAAGCATTCACAGCAGTCTCTAAGGACAGCACCAAACCATCAGGGAACACACACGTGCTGGCCCAAGAGAGGTGACCCAATAAAGCATAATTTCTTTCCCATCCCTTTGGTTCTTGGCTGTTGCATCCCTTGCAAACCCGCAATATCGCACTTGCTCTGCGCTGTGCAGAATTTTGCCTCCTCTGTTTTCTAGGAGTTCAAAGGTCCTCCAGTTGGATATGAGGATAAAGGAGGGGCAGGTCCAGAATATACTTCTCCTCCAGAAATCCACCATTAGTTTCACAGTAACAGGAGACGTTGCATGGTTGGGGTAAGAAGCTGGGCCCTAGCACTGCTGTATCCAGAACTGGTCTTGCCATTCCTCCCATTCCTCCCCTGCTTGCAGCATAACCAGAGCTGATGCACAACTGTCCACAGCTGGCTATAAAGGTGCCAAAAAAGGGATGAATAAGAACAGCAGTGAATTTATAGTTCTGTAGATCCCAAGACTGGAAGCAAATCATACTGTATTTGGGTGGGAGCGGGGGCACGCAGAGAAGCAGATTATGCAGCTTCCAGGCCTTCAGCTAAGTCATGAATCAGCATTTTGTCCTGGAAGCAGAAGTACTCCCCAGTAGGAATAGTGAGGCTACCATGTCTCCGAGCCCTGCGACTCGGGGGCCAACACACTGCCCGTTGCCAAACAGAGCTCACACTGTACTAATAGTGAGATCAGCCCCATCTTCTGAAATCTTACAGGGCATTACTAGGTAATACACTGGTACCAGGCAGTGATGTGATGAGAACTTCCACTTCACGGAGACAGCACTGCATGAGAGCTAAAGGAAAACCTGCCATGGGTCAGACCCCACTCCTGGGTAACTGCACCCCAACCCCTCCTATGGTAGCTTTGAATGAAGTCCCAAGCCTCATGCCATCACCTTTTGTGGGTGAAACAATGCAATTTTATAGTGATCAAGCATGGCTCTCCAGGAATCTGTTGTAATTCCCTGTTCAGGTCTAACTGCATTTGATATCCCTGGCATTACATCCCTTGGGAAGATGATAATCCTGGAACTAACCACTGTTTGTTTAGGATAAAAACTTCTCAGAAAAATCAGACCAGAGATTAACAGAGCACACAAGCACATCTAGCTTGGGCCCTAGCCCCTTCCACAGGGTGGGTCTAATTTCTTGGTCATGTTTTTTGAGTTTTCTGTGGGAATGCCATCTCCTTTACAGTTTAAAGTATTTTCTTTATTGAGCTGTGGAGGTTGGAGATCCAGGAGGTTCTTCTCTGCTGAGGAGGCATAAGCCTTGGGATCAAGCACTGCTCACGTCGTCATTCAGTGGTGTGCCCAGATGGTCTTACTGGTGAGATACTGTTTTGCCTTCCAGAACAGACCCTACGGATTTTAAACATTAAAAAGGTACACAAACATTCCACTACCCCCATATATATCGCTTCTCCTCCTAAGTAGGCCACATAGCCAATTACTGTATCACCAGCTTTACCACCTTGCAATGCTCATTTCAACATTGCTGCCTGCTTTGATCATCAGACTTTCATCTTCTGATGATGTTACGGCCACTTTCATGTCAAATACAAGAACATGAAGGCAGAAGAGATTTAAAGAGGCCTTGATGAAGGCTCATCATGGGGAGCTGGACAGGTATGGGTGTACATGTGCCTAGTCAGGTCAGGTACAGCTCCCCTTTGTCCTACCCTACATGGTATTATACGAAGGCCTGAGGTTTTAGCACAGCCAGATGACACAAAAAAACCTGGATCAATGATTATGCAAGGAAAACAGTTTTAGACTACAGAGCTGAATAACGAGGATGCTGCCTCACAAGCAGGGCAATGCAAGGAGCTCTTCCAGCTGGAAGGACAGAAAGGAAATGGGTAACTGTAATGAGTCCTCCTGCATGGATAACAATCTACCAATGAAGCCAAAGGCTCCCTTTCCAGCTGGTCTCCTGCAGGAGAAGGAAAGAGGGCAAAGAGGGTGCAAACCAAAGAGCTGCAATATGGTGCCATTTTTATCTTCGGAGAACGTTTCCTTCTGACTGTGATAAGCAGAATCGGCAATGAGTGAAAGCAAATGGGACCCATCAGCTGCTACAGCCAGAAGAAACTAGCATTTGCAGTTTGCTTTTTCTGATCTGAAGCAGCATTCTCATAAATAATGAAAGTGACTAAAAGCTACTTAAAAAACACACACTCCTCCCTCATGAAAGAATGAGGAAAAAAACCAATTATAAAAGGACATTTCTTCCAGCTAGGAATAACTTGTCATGTAATTCTCCGAAGACAGCAACAGAAACATGCATGCTCTGAGCTCTGAGTGATCTGTGATTGCATATGTACTCAGATGGCTTCTAATGAGGCTATTTTTATAGCACACATCCTGCTGAGCTTTTTGGGAGGGGCAAAGTAAGATCACTTGAGAATCGTCTTCAACGTCAGTTCCTGTGCATTTTCTTCTCAAGAGGAGAGGAAAAGGAAACACGTGCAGGAGGACATACTGCCCTTAATCAACACCTACAATCAAAACTCTTTTCGCCCCAGCAGCAGACATGGAGCATCTCATTTTTTTCCTAGTTATCATTCAAGCTGGAAGAATCAAAGATATATCACTAATGCCTTGATGATACCAATGATGGTAATATCCAGCTACTCCTTGGCAAAGCACACTGTGTGCCCGTTTACGCTACTGAAACAAAAACTTGTATGGGCCAAGCACAGTCCTTGGTATGCTCTTACGGATTGCTGCAGCAGAGAGGTTCGTAAGAGTGCAGGAAAGTGGATCCTGCAGTGGACACTTGAAGAATCATGTTTTGTGAAGCTCACACAGAAAATATTAAGAGTACGATATATGCCTTCCTGAGACCAACATGCAGCTATTTAGTCTCTAACCAAAGCAAAAAGCCTGCCAAAGCAAAATGAGATTGCGATTGGGCCCAATTTACAGATGTCTGTCATGTTTTTGGAAGAGCCACAACAGTTCCTGCTATGACTGTGGCTAAAGTAAGCGGAAAGGACAGATGTAAATGAACTCTCATTTTACAAGGAGATGACGAAAGCAGAGACTGAAAGATGTAAACTTAAAATTTACTAGTTTGATAAACTATTTGTGGTAGCCTTCCCGCTCCCTCCCTTCGGCTCTCATTTGCTCCCTGGGGCAGCCCGGCTGCCTGGGTACCATGACTCAGACCCAAGAGGAGGGAAGTGGAGCTTGTCAGGAAGCAGGGTGACCATCTTGTGTCCTCCTTCACGGCCATATCTCTCTCAGACTTTAATAGGAAAAAGATTTCCACATTCAGGGTTAAAAGGGAGAAATGACAGGAGCTATTTTTTCCAGCGTTAAGAGACGAGCACTTTCCTTCTAGTTTCCATGTATTTTGTTTCTGCTTTCAGACATTCCTTCACAGACTTCAAAGCCACAGAGACTCACCTACTCACCTAATCCAAGCTTCTGAATCACAGCCCTCACAACTTCACAGAGCCGTTCCTGTATCACACCTACAACTGCTGTTTCAGCCAGTGGATCTTAAAGGGAAGCTGTCTTGATATAAACGTTGTGTTTTAAATGTGTGCTGGAGTGACCACCATATTTCTAGGTCCTCCTATATGAGTAATTGTCTTCTAAAAGAGGCAATGTGTTTCTAATGCGGACTGCTGCCTCTATCAGGTGAGCCATATTCCACTTTGTTTGCCAGAAAAGAGAACCTGTTCCTGGGAATTTCCGTCCATCAAGAGCAAACTCATTCTTCTGCTGTCTCCTGAATGAAGTAAAGCAAACAAGATTTCTTAACGTATATTGTACATACTCTAAAATGTCTTTCAAATCTTGACTCTTTCCATTAGCATTTGGGAACTTTTCCAAGTTTCAAAGCACCGGAGCAGGACAAACTATGCCAGCAACATTCTTAATAATGCACATGGTGGCAGCATATGCAGGTGCATATGTCTAAAATCCAAATTAACTTTTGGTGTACAGAATCGTATAGACTGTTCACAGCCACTTGTGTTCCACCAGGACATTTTGGTTCTTTTCATAATTACCACTTTCCAAGATACCCTTGCATAATCTCAAAGTGCAGGTTTAACCTCTGAAAGTAAACGTCATAGAAAAAAAACTGTTCACTCTCATTCTCTGAAGTTATTTTAGGCAACAGGAAAGCAGGTCACATGGGCTCCTTCTTCCTCTATCTGTGGTAGAGGAGTAAAGACCTGCTAAAAAAGGACCAATCTGATAGCCTTCTACGAAGGAATGCCTGGCTGGGTAGAGATGAGGGGAAAGGAGAGGATGTTGTCTCCCTGGACTTCAGCAAGGCTTTGGACACTGTCTCCCATCACATCCTCCTAGGTAAGCTCAGGAAATGTGGGCTGGATGAGTGGACGGTGAGGTGGATTGAGAACTGGCTGAATGGCCGAGCTCAGAGGGTTGTGACCAGTGGCACAGAGTCTCGTTGGAGGCCTGTAGCTAGCGATGTCCCCCAGGGGTCAGTCCTGGGTCCAGTCTTGTTCAACGTATTCATCAGGGACCTGGAGGAAGGGACAGAGTGCACCCTCAGCAAGTTTGCTGATGATCCAAAAGAGGGAGGAGCAGCTGATTCACCAGAGGGCTGTGCTGCTAGTCAGAGGGACCTGGCCAGGCTGGAGAGGTGGGCGGAGAGGAACCTCATGAAGTTCAACAAAGGCAAGTGCAGGGTCCTGCACCTCGGGAGGAAGAACCCCGTGCACCAGTACAGGCTGGGGGCTGACCTGCTGGAAAGCAGCTCTGCCGAGAAGGACCTGGGAGTTCTGATGGACAACAAGTTGAGCATGAGGCAGCAGTGTGCCCTTGTGGCCAAGAAGGCCAATGGTATGCTGGGGTGCATGAGGCAGAGTGTTGCCAGCAGGTGGAGGGAGGTGATCCTGCCCCTCTCCTCAGCCCTGGGGAGGCCTCCCCTGGAGGACTGTGTCCAGTTCTGGGCTCCCCAGTACAAGCCAGACATGGCCCTACTGGAGAGAGTCCAGCGGAGGGCTGCAAAGATGATGAGGGGACTGGAGCATCTCTCCTCTGAAGAAAGGCTGCAAGAGCTGGGCCTGTTCAGCCTGGAGAAGAGAAGACTGAGAGGCGATTTGATCAACGTGTATAAGTATCTGAAGGGGAGGTGTCAAGAGGATGGGGCCAGACTCTTCTCCGTGGTGCCCAGCGACAGGGCCAGTGGCAACGGGCACAAACTGAAACACTGGCAGTTCTGTCAGAGCATGAGGAAAAACTTCTTCACTGTGAGGGTGGCAGAGCACTGGAACAAGTTGCCCGGAGGGGCTGTGGAGTCTCTTTCGCTGGAGATATTCAAAACCCTCCTGGATGTGATGCTGGGCAATGTGCTCTAGAGGACCCTGCTTGAGCAGGGGGGTTGGACTTGATCTCCAGAGGTCCCTTCCAACCTCAACCGTTTTGTGATTCTGTAGAAGACAGAAAAAGAGCTGGCAAGTGTTTCAGGGTGTATCCATGTTCAATGTGCTCATGTGAACTTCATGCTTCAAGGTCTGTGTTGCTGCTAGGTTACAAACGTTACTTGAGATTTCCGTACTTGTTTTGTCCATGGTACAAGGCTGTATCACTGGTTGGTTGGTTTTCTTTACAAGGCTGGTGTTCCCATCCTTTGCGATACATGACTTGCTTGAACACACTAATCACTCATAAAGTGATCAAAATAAATTGACAGTTAACCAGGATGAACATGCAACTCTTGAAGGCTGTGAGGCCCATGATCCAAACAGAACAATTAGATTTGAGGAGATCACACTAAGTCACTGGACTTGCAAGGACAATTTCTGAGGAATGAAAAGCAACCTAAAACCTTGTTCTTACTTGGGACACATATAACTTTTTTGCTCTTCCCCCAGGAAACACACTGAAATCAGAACCTCACAAAACATCCTTATGCAAGTATAACGGTACCTGCCATTTAGGTTTCCCTGGAAGAAAGCTGCTCAATAAATACCAATATTATTATGAAGTAAGAAGGACTTGAAGAGTTTTTTAGAAGGGAGATGCCTCAAGTGGGATCGCTAGCTGCTTCTGAGGGCAGTCAGCTCTTAAAAAGGGAAGCAGCAGTTTTCAGAACCCAAAGCTAACTAATGTGACACTTGGGGATGTGTATGGATGTTGTAGGAGCATCACCACCAGCCTGAGGACTCTGGATCATCTACCAACAAAATCTCATGAAAAAAAGAAAAAAATCAACTGAAGTTAATTCCACTGCTCAAATCTGGATAGAGGTCCCCATGTGTGTTGCATCCCCTGCAAGTATCATCATGCTCTGACCCTCGCATAGTAATCCTAATGTCAACCCACACCGTAATTTAACTGACTACAGATGATGAAAGCCAGCAGTTAGGAGGAATCCTCCTATACAGTAGAGAAGATATACTGAACTGCAATACAATCGTTCATCGGCAAAGAGAGTTTTCAGTATGCTGTATTAGAAGGGTAGTAGCAGTAGCAGGGTAGTAGCAGGGTAGTAGCAGTAACAGTCTCAAGATATAATTGAGATGAGATGGTTTTTGAAGAGGTAATACCATTAATGAAACAACTACTAAAATCTGCAGGGGAAAAAAAAAGCAGCATACTCAATTTTTCCAACTATCTCCATCTACTAAAACACACAACCTTTCCTCACAAGAAACACTGCTTCAGTAACAGGAATTTAATCGTGTGTTCATTCCTCAAGAGATCTTCAATAGTTCCAAATCCTTTAGAACAGGTAAACTACAGGACCAAATGAGGCTGACTCTCACTTAGAAAATAAATATTCAAATAGAAAACAGCAGAATAGTCAAGAGCCATAAAAAATTCCTAAAGTATTAGCAAAACAAATTCCCATAAGTCCTTATTAGGAATAGCTTGAGAATGGTTTGAAGAGAAAAGTCTAACCAAATTAAAAAAAAATTGGCTTATCCAACAAACAATAAATGCTCAGTTTTTGCCAAAAGCGAAAGACTCCAGTCAGATTTTAAAAAATGCAACATATGAACAACGCAGGTTAAAAACTAAATTTAAGATGATAATAAAATAGCTGCCGGCATCTTTAAATTTTCAAGCACGGAAATGTCAACAGAGACAAAGAAATTCAAGGAAAACAAAGAGAATAGATTAAGGATTTATTTTTATCAGTGAAAGAACTCTATGCTGCTTGACTAAGAAATGACTGTGGGGGTGACAACTGCCTACAAACGTTTATAGGTCCTCTGACATGACCACAAGAAGCCTCTGCTGAACTGCAATCGACCCAGGCCTTAGAGCCTGCCAGCAGCAATGCAGCAGACCCCAGCCGCAAGATGAATGGGATGAAACGAGCAAAAGCAAAAGACAGACAGAATAAGAGACAGGACCCTGCGACTGGGAAAACGACCGAGGTGAGGAGCGATACAAATGAGGTGGTAGATGTCCTGCTGCTGGAGATGCATATGCATTTAAAGTAAACAATATATGAGAGTATGTGCTATTATCAGAACAACCCCAAGCTGGCCAGGAGAGTAGATGACCTAAGGAAAAATTATTTCCTGGTAACTCAGCTTTACTAAAGACATTACTGCTACTGAGTGACATTTTTTTTTTTTTTTAATCTCCAGAAAGCTACATTTCTCCACCTCACAGACCCGAGGCCCTCCAAGGCTATGAAAGTTTGGCAAGTCGGTGCGGATTACTCAGAAAATATGCCAGTCCCACTGGAGCCTGGATGTGTCTATGGGCTATCAACTTTCCTCTTAAGCGTATATTTATGGCATTCTGTCTTGCTTTCAGGTTTCAAGGAAACCTGCTTGGCTTTCCTACAGGTTTTGTATTGGTAGTAGTACACCCAGGGAGCTCAACTGCTCACTTCTCTTAAATCAGATACTGGGGATTTTGGGGAGGTTTTTGTGGGTTTTTTGCTTCTTTCCTTTTTAAGATGGGTGGTGAGATTCTTTCAGAGAGGACCAAGGCTTATTAAATATCTTGCCTAATTATTAATATTTTTCTCTCTTTTTGATGCAAGATGAATCTCAATTTTTCCACGCTTTGGGACTAAAGATACCACATGTGTCCTCTTTAAAGAAAGGGGAAACAATTTAATTACAGTTATGCTTCTTTGAAACACTCACCACTTGGACTATCCTCATATACACCCCTCCCCTGCAGTGTGGGACCCTTTCCCAAGATTCAGGGCACCACTGCTTCCAGCCCTGCATGGACTTCCCAAAGATGCACTTGTGCACACTTTGAGATTGTACTCCTTGAATGCTGGGGGAGTGACAGAGAACTGGAGCTCTGCCACTGGGAGAGAAAGCTAGAGCTGGTGCCACTACAGGGGAGACACCCCTCTGGATTAAAGGACTTGGCAGCGAGGAGGTGTCTGCAAAGGACAGAACAAGCAACATCAGCAGGAGAGGAAGGGAGGAGACAGGATGCTACTGGTGAGGCTGGAGAAGGAAAAACCGAGAAGGAGAAAGCGCCAAAGAAGTAGGTGCAACCACCCGTTGTCACCTTCTCGTCCAGATAGAAGGCTACATCCTCTAAACTAGAGACTGAAACTGCTAGATCATTAAAGCACTGTGGCTTGGTCTGGCATATCTGGAAAAACTGTACTGTGCCAGAGCTGGGAGACCATTGTGGCGCAGTTTGAAGAACCTCTAGGAAATGCTCCTGCCCAGCTCAGTTCACTCCTCCTTCCTCCAGGTCAGCACTGCAGAGCCTTTCCCCTCAAGTTTCATCAGCGACAAAGCTATACACCTCTTCAGGATCCCCATGACAGTGCTGTTGAATGCTGTAGTAAAGATGGGTCCCATCTGTGCCCTCACAATAGTTTATAACCCCAGAAGGCCAATCTTTTAGCTCTGTTTTTGGGAGAACAGTAATGATTTTCTGCACAGCTACATCTGTGCTGCGAGTGGGTTTCCTGGTTGGTGACAGCCATAGTGTAGACAGAGGCTGAGCTTCCAGCTGGCTCCGTTCCCTCCCGCAAAACAGATGCAGTTCCTATATCAGGGTCTGATTTACTCAGCAGGAGTCTCACACATTAAGTGTAGTTAAGTCTGAAAACAAATCTAATGACTTTAAAACAAATAGCCAATGAAGGACTTAAAACTAAAATTCCTCCTTCCTCTGACACCCACCATATAAACAATAATAATTATATAAAACCATGTCTAACACATGACTACACAAGGCTCTGGTGACCAAGAAAAGCACACACTGCTTGTCAGACATAATTGCATATTTGGTTTTTCAATTACTTCTTGCAAAGATCCAGAGCCCACTAACTGAATGCTGACATTAATTATTGGTAAGTAGTTAGTTTTACAATAGTATTATGAAGATTCTCAACAATTACCCTGAGGTCTGCATTTCTGAATGATGTTCCCACACTATCCTCGATTCCCATCGCAAGTCCTTCAAGAATTGTCACACAGATTCATACCAGTGAATGAATCAAATCTGGTCCATTCAGTTCAGGGCTTCAGAAGAAGGTTCAGGAAACTTTCCAGTAGACTGCTGTAGGGTAACTGATCCCCAGGAAATTCTCCTAACCCAAAAGAACCATGTCGCCTACAGGTCACATCTTCCAGAACAGTCCAGTCCCTTCTGAACGCGACCCAAGCACTGGTCTCCATCACTTAGTGATACGTTCCAAAAGCTAAGTGCCATCACGTAAGAAAAAAATACCTCTTTTTATTGACTTTTAATTTGTTATCTTTTATTTTTGTTGACTGTTTTTTTTTTCTTGCAAAAGGAAAAAATAAGTCTCTGATCTAGCTTTTCTAGACCGTTCAATAACATGCACAGCTTTGTCATGTTGTCTCTTAGTTGTCATCATCTCCAAGGGAAACAGCCATCACTTCTCTAGCTCCCTTAAAAGAAGGTTTTTCTATGTTGTTAATAATTCTCCTCAGTTTCTAAAATTTCCTATTAATAAGCATACAGTGAGGAGCAGGAATCACACACAATTTTAAAAGGTAGGAAATACTGAGTGCTCTCTGACACCACCAATTCTCAGTTGAAAACAGCTGCACGCTGAACCATGTTATTTCAAAGGCAATAGACAGGTCAAATCAGAGCTGTGAAGGCTGTAAGATCATAAAAATCTTGCGCCTTCAGAGCTTGAAACATTTACTTGAAATAGAATAAAATTAATTCAAGGCAATAAATAAAAATAGGAGTGACAATTCTACAGTCACAACATTAAAATCAAGCATATCGTAGTAAAAAAAAATGCAGAAAGGTAAAGTTACCCTGGCAACCTTATTTTGCTTATATTTTTTATTGATAGAAATTAATAGTAAAGCGCTTACACTATAGCTTGCAACTAATGAGACAGTTTCAAACAGCAATAACTATGAAAAACAACATCTATCTCAGCCACTAAAGGCCTCAGAAAAGATTTTGTCAAAGCTCATTTTCAACCTTTAGTCACTAATATAGCTTTCTTGAAATATTAAGATTTTTATTCTGTTTTATTTTTTAAATAGATTTCATTGTTTTTCTTTTTTGCTCATCTTTTATTCAGTCCGCTAAATGATGAAATGAGCAACCACAACACTTACTCTCAATGTATTTTAAAAAAGAGAAAAAAAAGGAAATAAGTTCTGGCACTCTGACAGCTACATCATTAATTAAGGGCACAAATGTGGTAACTGCTTTTGGAAACACTAGCATTCACACCCAGGAAGAGGGCCAGGCACACAGCCCACCGAGTATCTCCTGCACGCCAGGACAAAGCGGACACCCACAAAGGACACACTCCCAAAGGCGTCAGCTCCCTCACTGAGAACGTGCTCATTAACCTGTGTTGCAAAGCCCTTCAGGAAGGGTTGCAAATTCAAATTAAAAGTCAGTCAGAAGAAAGACTTTGGAGGAAGGAAACGGTGTCCAGTTCCTCTCACTCATCTCTCTCTTTCGCCAGTGCCTGGTTTTCCTTCCAGAGCTTTGTTCCGGCTGTCCCAAGAGCGAGCCCACACCAGTGCACACGCTACCTCACCAACGAGCCTCTCCAAAATATGGTGGCGTGGCCTGGCTTTTCTCTGTACCTTTACAAGTGTTGCCTGAATTTATAATACGCAGAGCTCCTCCTAACTGTGTTTTATTAGGGACATTAAGAAGGAGTAACAAGAGGCCCCTGTACCTACGACCTGACACTGAGAACAGCAGCCCCCAAGAGCAGTGCTCCAGCCTCTCTTTCCATCCCGAATTAGAGGGTCAATGTGCCGGGGACACTCGGCAGGAGTGAGAAGCTGCCTTTCACCACGGCAAGGCAGCTGCCCTCTGCTCATCGCTGACAGCATTGACAGGGGACCAGACAGCAGTTTTCCTCTGCACGAGATGCCCAATGCTGGCGTGGTTGCCCACTACGGAAATCTGCCTCCTGCTCTTACTCAAGCCCTGATCTAGCAGACAACCAGGTGCCTTTCAAAGCCAGGCAACACAGCATTACTAAAGAGCTTCAGGTAAATAACACTGCTTTATTCTGAAATAATTTTTTCTTATACACCTAAACCACTGAGACAGGGCGTTGGGAGGAGCGATGGAAGGGAAAGTGGTTGTCGTGGCAGAGGAGCAAACGATGCACATTTAACAACAGTAGGTGGAAGAAGGACTTCGCGTGAAGAATTTCAGAGATCAGAAGAACAGAACTGGATTTTAACACGGAAGGAAGCATTTCACCTGACAGATAAAACTTTAGCAGTGCCTTTAAGTCTCTGAAGGAAACAGGAGGGTGTTCTGGAATACTATTCGTAGAGACAGTATCACTTGCTAGTGCAAAGGTGAGGACATAAAATACAGATCAAGCTTTAGAAGAGGAAAGCAGCCCGGCAGGAGAGCAGTGATTCCAGCTGCCTAGCTTCAAGGAGCTCTGGGTGCCCAGACAAAAGCCTCATGGCTCAAAGGAGATCTGTTATACTGAAGTGCTTCTGGGTCTTCCCTCAAAGCCAGCTGAGAGCAGCACTAAGGCTAGGAGCACTGACTGGCAAGATGAATTTCACTGCCTGGGTGCACAGACGATGGTCTCAATCTGCACAGATGATGACCACTTGCCACCAGCACATCAAAGCAAAGACAGCAGTGCTATCAGTCCAGGGTTACTGGGTCTCCAGCCGCATCCCACTTTCCTCAAGCAGACACAGTGCCTTGGCTTTCATCGCTTGCCTTCCACTAGCACCAAAAGCAGCATCAGCTTCAGGACTGTCCAAGCAGTCGTGTCCTTATTGCCAAGGAAGAAACAGGTGAGCCCAATGGAAGCGTCTCATGGATGGGGTGCAGCCCACCAGACCATGCCGACTTTTTCCACAGCAGCCAAACTGGCACAGATTTTCTATTGTTAATCTCCCCCCGCGCCCCCCATTCTGACGTGATTCCTAAATGGTGCCTCAGGTGCTTCATGGACCTCACTTTAATGAGCTGTGCGCCTTCCCAGCATTTATTGTTACTTCCCTGTCTTTCCTACCGTTTTCCTCCAACTCTCACAGATGCTTTCCTGCTCTGTGGAAGCCTGCTCCCTGTCACAGGCCATGCATTCTGCGATACAACTTTAGCATTGTCCACGTTTACCGCCTGACATCTCTAATCTCCTACGTCACCACCCATTTTTACCACAAAATGTTTTAATCCTGAAAGATGAGTTTGCCATTTTGGGGATGGCTCAACAATAAGGAACAAGCTTGGAGTGTGGATGGCACCAGATAAATCAGATTGCTCCCAGGCAGAGTCTCTCTCTTCTCTGCTCCCCATCATCTCTCCCACAGCTACCTAGCACATGAACTCTTCTCTACAGTGGAAGCCCAGCTAAAGCATACTTTTCCATACTTCCACAGCTTAGTGGCTGTCTTGTCCAGCAGCGGCAATGAATGCTGCAAAAGGAGGCCTTTCCAGCAGACCCCTCAAGACCACTGGAAGCATGCATGCAAGTATTAGATGACCCATCACTGAAACACAGTCAACTCAAGGAAAAGCGAACACACTCAAGGGCATTGGGTTTGGCAGACTGCTCTAGGTAACAGTAGCACTTCCACAGCATGACCGCACTGATTTCCTGGACCAAATATTCCCCATTCCCACCATTCATCCCTGGCTCCCGGACTCCTCAGCTAAGCCTCCGGAGGTAAAAAATGACTGAAAAGCATTTTCTTTAATTCTAGCCCCACTGCATCTCCTGGGAACACCAGCAAGGTAAGATCCCCTACAACACTAACAGACAGGAGACGGAGAGGCCTTGGCACAGGGCTGGCCTGACCTCATCCCTCTTTTTTGTCTTGTTGAGCTTGCTTCCTTCTCCCTCACTCATGGATGCACACCTGGGCTGCACACCTTCCTTCCCACTCTCCGGAGAGCTGCCGGGGACCCAGAGGCAGGCTAGGCTGCCAGGCAGATGAGCTCTGTGCCTTGCCCTGGGTGTCTTGCCCATAGCCATCTACCTGGGAGGCAGTGAAGGGAGAGGAGGCAACACTACCAGCGGGTGGGATGGCAGCAGCAGGGATGCCCGCAGTAAAGTCCCATACTTGTGACCTGAGAGTGCTTCACTTTGAGGAGCCCCTGTGCTCAAAGCAGTTGCCTGCAGGAGCTGCAGAGACATCGCTTTATCCTGGGCCTGGAAGCAGCTGCTGCCCCTTACTTCTCTAGGCCCACAGCATGCAGAGAGATCAGAGGGGGCTGGGGGCACAGGGACACCCCTCCCTCCTCTCTTCTTGCACAGGAACAGGGCGGTCTTCACCCAACTACTACAACACCGCCAAGGGCCTCCATCAAAGGTCCTGGAAGCCCAACATCACATCCTAGGTGTGGTACTGGGCCAGGGAGACCCAGGCATACCACCCTGTACTGCTTACAAACAAGCATTTCCTTGCAACCCCAAAGGCCAAAATTATGTTTCATCAGTCTATTCATTTAGCACCATCTAAAAATGGGTGTATGGTTCCTGTGCTCTAAAAGTCCCTGCCTGACCCTTCTCGTGTGGCTGCTCTTCCACCACTCCATCTCCTGCTCTGGAGTCAGGCAGGGCAGAGCACGAGATCTGTCCGTTACATCCCACCAGAGAAGAGAAAACCATCCACGTACCTGCTTGAAGAGCTCCTCCTCCCAGTACTGTTGCTCTCGTCAGCCTAGGGGGCAAAAGATATTAAAAAAGGCTGTTTAGGATAAGGCAGGCAAGATTGCACTCCAGCTCTTCCTGCTAGCTCTCTGCATCAAAAATACCTTGGGTTTTTCCATTCTGAATTACACACATGCTCAATTCTCAATTTTGGCAGGACATGTCATGCACTTAAATCCAAGTACACGCATTAAGTTTTCAGTAGACTGAGGCATAATTTAAGACACAGCTCCACAAGTGAGGTAACTTTCTGAGAACTCAAAAGTTTAATCCCCAGTGCATATCCCCTTGACGATGTCTCCAAAAACACCATGCTGGTAGCAACTGGTAGATCTCTTGTGCAATTATTTTATTGTGCTACCCTGGAGCTCTTCGAAGTTTAAAAGACTCCCTTCTTTGCAGAAGGAAAAAAAGGCAAAAATCTCTAAATTCAGATGGGCTAAAATTGCATCCAAACTCAGACGGCCTAAAACTACACCTAAAAGACCTAAAAGACATTGTGGCTCATATTTGCTCTGAAGGCCTGGAGCCAGTCAACTGAGACACGAGGCAGAGGGACTCCAGCAGACTTTACGTCAGCTGAATCTGGCCCAAGGAGATTAACTTGTCCAAGGGCACAGCGAACATCTGTGCCAAGGCTACAACTGGAGTCCAGCTCCCCTTTCCCACACTCAACCAAACCTCACGCGCCCACGTGCGATGGGCAGACGTGAGCCTTGTTAGGAGGGAAGGGAGCAGTAAACAAAAGGTTACGTGATCCGACCAGGAAGGCATGCAGAATGCAGAATTAAACCCGGAATAATCCCTCTTCATCCCAAGTCTTGACGCATCCAAGTCCTTGCTCTCCTGGACAAACTATTCTTAAATACCAGTTTGCAGAGAGGTGAACACCAGATCCAGTCACAAGCAGGCTTTGTGTTTGTTTTCTAAACAAACCTGTCCTGGTCCCTAATTAGAAGGGTCAAGTCAAGCACACCTCCCTCAGTTATTTATGAATTGTCTAATTCTATACCTGCTTGTCATTAGAACTGGATTATCAGGGAGTAACTACTATTTCTGCCTCTTAAAGTTGCCAGGCACTGTGTCTTTCCCCTGGTTCTCTGATTAGAGCCTTCCTTGGAAAGACAATATTATTCCAAACCCAGAAATTTTATTTCTGAATTTGTGCAAATATAAGTTAAAAGATATTAGCTGCATTTCACATTTTGTGCAAATGGCAGAAACAGGCAATTCATGTGCAGCAGGATGGGGGCTAGCCAACGATTTCGATAAAATAAACCCTTTTTTAATTTAAATGCTAATGCACTGAATTAAAATTTAATAACTGAGGAAATTGAAAAGCCGAGCAGGAATATTGGAAATAAATCCAAGCAGAAACAGCTGAAATTAAAAATTCTAGAGAGTGGGAGGATAGCAGCTAAGCTGTCTTATATGATTACATTTTTTTTTCAGAACGAAGGGGGGAAGGAAAAAAAAAATCCTATCTTTGGCTGGCTGTAGGGCAGTAAATCGAGAGTGCTGTGATTTATTGCTCAATTTTCCTGAGGGAAAAAGGCTTTCTTTCATGCTGAAATATTTCATAAATTTCAAGCCAGCATAAATTCTTAATTTAAAAGTTATGGAGGTCACATTTAGTGCACTGGTGCAATTCTGAAATCTTAAAGGAATAGCAACCAAAAATTACAATTTGATTTTATTTTTTAATTCTTGATGTGAAATTTTGTTCAAAGAGTTTCTCCAAGTTACACAAAGCAGAAACACATCTTGGCTTCTGAAGGTTTAAGAAATGCACTAGAAATGAAGAGATAAAAATCTAATTGAATTACAAAAAGGTTTTTTTTATTATTATTATTGTTAGCCACTTGAGGAATTTCTATTAAAAAATTTCCTCCCTCCATTGCCTGGGAAAAGCCAGAAGGGAGGAGCTGACAATGTAATTGCTTCTGTTAGATCTCCAATCTTTTGTGAGCACTGATATGTTCATTTGTTATACAGCTGTTCAGCTACAGAAAGGATGTCAGAGCACCCATAATTCAAAGCAATCAATCAAAAATTAATGATTTGTCATGCTTACACAATGGAAAAAAAAAAAGCTTTATGGGTTCCTGCAACTGGTAGATTGCTCAAACCTTCGGGGCATTTTCTAGGAGATTAGATCTGTGTGCAAAAAAAGACAAAAAAAAAAAAAGAGTCTTATTATACAGCTAGGGCAAAAACCTTGTGGGGTGCTGGGGCATCTGTATTATCTAAAATCCCTTAGAGATTGGGTACATGACAATTCCCATCAGTTTAAAGAGCTTTCTGTAAAACTCAACCTCCTAAGTCACACTGGGAGCTACATTCCTGAATCAAAGAGAAATTGCAAGGGCTCCTGCAATTATAATTCCACATTAAAAATACTTACTGAATATAAAGGTTGCCTGGACAAGTACTCGTGAAAGTCACAAAATACAGAAGTCAAAGCTAAACACACAGCCTTAACTCTGCCTTCACGTAGGTGCGTTAGGATTACCCCATTGTACCATTCCATTGACAAGATCAAATATTGTTTACCAAAAAATTAAAAGATTTCAGTTTGGGAGGCACATGGACATGTACGTAACCGTCAGCAAGCTAGCCTGAACTCAGGACAACTGTTTGAGTTTGCAGACTTAGTCATCCTCTTTATAAGCAAGAATTCCTTTATAAGCAAGAATTCAAGTTCAGAACCTGCTCTGAAAGGGTATGTGCTACAGATATGAAGTGTGTCGATATCCTAATATGTCATTTTTTATTCTAGATTACGTACACGTGTTAGCTTGTCTCTCTCCTATGATTTACTGCCTAACCTGATACAGATATTAGTTTGCAGAAGATCACGCGTGTAATTCATTTTATGTTCTTTTTCATATTTGTATATAGAGTTTAGAAATTCATTTCACTAGAAATAAATTACTACATGCCTTTAGACCTATGCTTGTGGACCACTACTGAGTGACTCTTAAGTATCTCTGGGTAGAAATTTAAGACTCAGTGCAACCCAGAGTAGAGCTAAGTGTGCACACATCTGTAGCTCTAGCATCAAGACTCAGCGTGGGCAGCACGCAGGCAACCAAACAAAAGGTGACACCAGAAGGCTGCCACACAGGCCAGTTCTATCCATAATCTTCACTTTTTACTTACCATCCCCACTCTACGCGTTAGCCCTGCCCAATTTCCCCATTTTGTCCGCTGCTCCTTAAATTATTTTTTATTTTTTTTTTATCTCCTATTATTTTGATTTTTGACTTCTCATGAGCAATTCATGGACTCTCTCCCCCTTGGGACTTAGCACATACCAGCACAGAAGGCAAGACGTGCATGAATATCACCCAAAGCAGTCCACTTTGGTGGATGCACGCGCGTCCTGCGGTTTTGCAACGCCAGCTCCCAGAAGGGCGCGAAAGGGAGGTGCAGCGGTGCAACCCTCACGAGCGTTCGTCCTTAGAGGGCCCCCGACACCTATGCAATTCCCAGCAGCGCCCCGCTCGCATCCCAGTGGGCAGGCACAGAGCCTTTCCAAAGCCCACCCAGCCCCGCAGGACTGAGACCCTTTCCCCATCTCATGTCATATATAAGCACAGAGCCAAAACTGTCGTTACACACGTGCTTTTTGAGGAGTCCTCGAATTTAGAGAGGTGATGGAAGCCAGGGAAGCGTGGGTTTTCTTTGTTTTAAAAGGAAAAAAAAAAAAAGAAACCAGAAGAAATAAGAGCTCTAAATCCAGAAGATTCGGCTTCAGCCAGTATGCCCCTTGGAGGCGCAGGCATCTCCAAGGCTGGCATCTTCCCTCAGCTTCCCATGCGGGGAAATGCTCAAAACCAGCACGCAGGCAGAGCTGGAGTGCCGCGCCACACATTGCTGATGGCCGCTGTGAGCCCCCGGCCCGGTGTCTTGTTTTGGATCCATTCGGACCTAAACATTGAACCAAGTCAGAGTGAAATCAGATCTAGCTGTCATTAAGCTTCCAGAAGCCTTTTTAACAAGCACCTTCTCACCAAAAGTGCCTCTCTTCTCACAAGCACAACAGAAGCCTTCAGCATGCACACTGACCCGCTTTCCAAACATGCAATTAACTGCCAAATTTTCTGTAACATCAATTTATCTTCATTACAGCTCCTTAGGAATAGGATCTGTTTTGTTCAGCATTTGTACTGCACCGAGCACAGCAGATCCCAGCCCATTCCAAAGCTGCAAGGTTATTTAATAATAACTAATCAGCTACAGCACTGAGACCACTAACGTGTTTTTTAGCACGACTATGTCCAGCCTCCTCGTTCCTCAAGTGAAACACGGGAAGATAATTCCCTCCATTCACACACAGTATGTGAAGGTGCAAAAGTGTAATTAAAAAAAACATTATGGCAATTTCCTCAAACTTTGCAAAATAAATACACTTACAAATTAAAAAAAAAGAGGGCTATTTCGGAAAGTTACTAGCAACTGTATATAGGAAGTAACAGGGGCATTTTACAGCTGGGGAAAAAAACACCTAAAACTATGGTCACTCTTACCTAATCTCAGCCACCTTACAATCCAATGTTTAATCCGAGTCATCTAGCTTCCTTCTGCTGTCCATGTGAAAACGATAAGGGCAGCACAGCATGAAGCTGAGAACCCTGTCCTACCTCTGTTATAGTTAGGTGGCTCCTACCCTGAGCAACCTAAACCAAATTTCACTTTCCAAAATAACCTTGATGCCAAGGAGCCAAAGGACTTGATTTGGTGGACATGCCTGTGGTGGTAGCGCTGGCTTGGGCAGTGCCCCTTGTCGCTGGGTGCTAGAGCTGGTATCCAGCATGGCTGGACTGCCTGTGGCCCAGGTTTTGTCTCTGTACTCCACCTGTTTCCTGCTGACTTTCCCAAGTGACACTGGCTGCCTAGCTCTGATCCGCACTTTGTTGTTGGTCCTACTCGCAGCTTCTCGAGCTGTGACCGTGAGGACTCACCCACCAGGGTAAGGCAGGCATCGTATATTAGATAAGCCAGGGTTGAGAGGTCATCATGATCCCAGGCCACCAAGACAAGCCCCCACAAGCATTCCTTTCAACTTCAGAAGAAAACTGTGAGGCTGAGAAACAGCTACCCAAATTACTAGAGTTCAGCAGTACGTCTTCATCCCTTCGTTGTGGCACTGCCCTTTCTGTCCTGTCCTCCATCTCCATGTCCCTATCCAAAAAAGTAGCTCCTCCTTCTGCTCCCTGAACAGGGCCGAGGAGACCCACAAGGACAGAGAATCCCCAAGGCAGGAGGCACGCCAGTGCACAGGGTGCATCTCAGCAGAGCTGTCCTGCGTGCTCTCCACAGCCAGCTCCAGCTTGGGGCTCGCATTCAACATGGGGAAAAAGTGGAAGATGTAGACATATTTAAAAAAAATAAAACAAAAACAAAAAAAACTTATTTCAATCATATTTTTTATTTTATTTTGCAATGAACCAATTTGGAATCAAATATGAAGTTATAATGCCTTTTGAAGGCCACACTATTAATCTATTTAAAATAAAATGTTGCATTTAAAAAGCGCTATTTAAGGCGTACAAATAGCCTAGGAAGAAGTCAAAGCAGTGAATGGCTGGAAGTCATCATTTAACCATCTGCAACCAGTTTGCTGAAATGTATCAGAGCAGCTTTTGCAAAGTAGCGTCTTTGCAAAGTACGAAGAGAAAGCTTCTGCACACCAGTTTACCCAGTTAATTTAATTCAGTGACTTCTTTACCTAATTGAAAAAGCAGAGTAGCAGAGTTTGTATTCGTGTGCCACTCTTTGAGCATGAGAGGATGAGGTCTACTAGCTCTAAAGTTCTGAGGGACATCATGATCTGAAACAGAGACACTCCTATTACAGTATAATTAGTAACACTCTCTCTCAAATAAAATCATTTAAAATTCAAAGACTATTTCATAAGCTACTTTTATACATACTTGCTACATTTAAGGTAGCTTCATTTAACTAATACAAATAAATTTCTATGAAAGTAAAATGCACAAATACATAATGCAAAGCGTCTATCCATACATTGCTCAAGCAAGTGGTAAGCAAAAAATAACTCAAGTGGCAAATAAGCAATGTATCAGTCACCATCTCCTAACAGGATGAAGCATTAAGAATAAGATTCCAAACAGAATGTCTTAAAATAGGCAGTAAAAAGTGCACGTTTGGAAAAAGGGCAACACTACAGTAAGAAAAAAATTACTGACAAATAACAAAATAACAAAAAGCATAAAAGTCTTCAATGAAATTTCAATAGATTTAAACTTTCTGCTTTCTGCCTGATCATTTACACCACTATTGGAAACAATTACACAAATCACTTTGATTTGCATCCATATACACTGTGCTCAGCCCCACTCCCAGGCGCAGGGTCCGCAGCCCTCGCGCTGCCAACTTCCAGGGCAAGCAGCTCTCCCGAGGGCAAGGGAGCTTGGATTCCACCCCATCCCACCCAAAATCACCTTCAACCAATGCTAAGGTTGCAATGGCAAGACCTCCAGAGTAAGAACTCAAGCTGCCTATACAACCTTAATTAATTGCTCTCACCCAGGTTACTAAGTCATCCTGCCTTTTTATGAAAGCTTATTAGAGCCTTGCACTAAATGATATTTTATTTGTTCATAAAATAGCTACACTTTAGTGGTTTGCTCCAAAGCCTCTTTGCTCTTAAGCCAATAATTCTGCCAGTTCTTCAATGGAAGAACAGAAATCGAATTCCTGTTCCCAGAGCAACCCACTGTGTAGATATCCAGCTGCCGTTCTAAGGCAGAGTTAAATCAGATTTACTCTGCGGACTGTTTGCAAGAAGTCTGAATTGTTTATTTTACCTGAGGTTATTAAAAAAAAAAAAAAAAAAGACAACCTACTTTCCCTGAACACGTTCTCTAAGACATCTGAATAATTTTAGTCGACACATGAAACACATATACAGTTTAAAAGTGAGCCAGAAGCAGACACCCAGCATGGAAAATTTCACCCCAAATAATTAAAATTTGGCAACAATATAAGCAACTGAAAACAGGTCTCACAAAGGAATGTTCCATAAAAATAACTACAGGCCTGACTACCTGTGCTGTCTATTATTATTAACTTCAGAGCAACAGCAAATGCAGGAAGTGCTGTTATTTATTTATTTTTAAACAAAGGTTAAGACAGTGGCAGTTTCCCATTTAATTTTTATTAAAGAAGAAAAACCAGAAAAAGAAAAAAGAAAAAAAGAAAGAAAGAAGGAAAAAACTAGGAAAAAGAAAAAAGAAAAAAAAGGAAAAAACTACAAAAAAAGGAAAAAACAGAAAAGAAAAAAGAAAAAAGAAAAGAAAAAAGGAAAAAAAAGAAAAAAGAAACCCCACAACACTACAAAAACATGTGCAGAACACAAGGACCTATAAATCCATCCATGCTTTTTCTTTGGATCTTTTGCTTCCCCTTGCCAATAACAGGGATGCTACACTGCTAAAGAAAACCCAACTTCCTGAATTATGCGTGGACACTGCAGTCCTCCCACATCTCCCCTCCCCAAATTGTTCCTCTCACCCACATCAACGCATGGTCAATTCCAAAATTTTAAAAGCGAGGAACAATGTTGCTTGAGCTGATCGTTGGATTTAAGTGCACCGGCCTCAGCATGACTCCGACGCTTGGACTTCCAGGAGATAAGGCGTCCCTCACCCAAAGAAAAATGATCTCTGATCCCTTAAGACTGTTTGCTTTCATATTATGTTTTATCATATTTGCCTGAGCAAGTTTTTAAAGGCTGCACAGGGCAGTCCCTAAAGAGGTAAATTTTCCAGGAGGGACAAATAAGTTTGCTTGATAAGAGGAACGGCATCAGTCTCCCCCCCTAAGAAATAAGGGGGGAAAAAAAGTCTATAAGGGTCACCCCCCTCCCTTTCCTGATCTCCAGCTTCTGCTAGACGTCTCTGGCACGCCACACACCAGAGTGCAACCCCGCAGCAATTACTCCAGCAGCTCTCGCAACTCCTGCCTGCAGTCCTGCTGCCAGCATGAGCTGGCGCCGACCTCTCCCTCACTGAGCCATGGATGAGAAGCGGGTCTGGGATTCCAGCGGGATTTTAAAAAACAGTAGTGTCAAAATTGCTGTTGACCATCAGAGGGAATTTCTCCCTTCTACTCAGCTGCACTCTTGCTTTGGGTAAAAAAAGAGCACGTACAGGATGATGAGGTCACTACTTCTTCCTGCAGCAATGAGGAAAACCCTGCATTTAAAAAAATAATAATAATAAAAAAAAATCACCCTCCAAGATGAGAGCTGGGGGAGTATTTTCTACTTGAGGTCATCAGAGGAAAAAGGAAGTGACTCTCATCTCAGCCACAGAAACGAGCGTAGCTTGAGTCTAGGCCAGCGATGAACTTTCAGAAAGGCAAGCAAGGATTGGCAGTAACGAAACATATGAATCAAAACCACCCGGTGTGGCAGTACTGAGCCACCTCCAGCGCCAAAGTGCGATGATCACAACATCAGGGGTACCTAAGCAACATGCTCCAGGTGACCCTGTTTGAGCAGGAGGGTTAGACTAGATGATCTCCAGAGGTTCCTTCCAACATCAACCGTTCTGTGATACCTGAGACGTGATGGGACTGAAAGCTGTGGGCCATGCTTTTACCACAAGCATCAGGAACTAAACGCCACCCCACCGATTCACCTGTCCAGCAGCATTTACTGTGCTGGGACAGAGCCATCCATAGATGTTAGGAGACAGATGTGTTTATTTAAATATCTTCTAGACTTTTCAACATAGCATGCAGGTAAGCCTACAGTGTAAGAGGAAAGTACCATGACAAGGCCACGTTTCCTCCGGGGCACGTGCATTATTTAAACGCAGCTTTAGCATAAAAAGAGTTACTTTAACATTGAGATCTCCAAAGTTCATTCATAGGAAACTGTTAAGGTGACTTTAACCTCAGGTGCTGTAACATCCATCCCTAGCTCCTACACATCTAATAGACTGAACACTCTTACATTTAATACTGCACTTGGGGACACAATTAACCAGCAATTCTCCAATTGGCTGTCTGTAAATCTGCATGTACAGAGCGTGTGTGTTTGAGCACACAAAAATTCAAGAGGTTTATTAAGCAGCTATCTCATTCACATGAACACATATACCAAATTTACACATGCAAATAAATGTCTGTTTGAGTTGGTTGCTCATCATAAAAAGAAATCAGCCGTCAAAAAGCAATTTCAAGACGGGAAAATAGCATCACCTAATCTTATCCTGGCCCCCGGCCGCATCCCCTACTTGCTGATGGCCAATCCGTTGAAGAGGATGGGCATCACAAAAAAATGACACATGGTTAAGCCTGCAAATATGACAACTCCATCGGCGTGATTCTCCAACCAAACTGCACAAGACAGCGATTTCCAGAGCTGGTCTCACTAATCAGGAATGAGTTTACAGGCTGGTTCACCACTACTGGATGACCATCACGAGGAGACAAGGGTAATGAGTTATTACTATACTCATACAAGAAAATCCAAGCATGCTGTGACCTCTCACCATGAGAAACTGCTAAGACTGTAAAGGAAAAGCTTGTGTCCCACTTTAGGTGGTCCCAGGTGACGGGGTGCGGGATGCATAAGGCGAGGGTGCCTCACGCTGACTCCAGAAGGACATGGTGGTGAAAGGGGCACCCTCATCCCAACCCACCAAAGGCAGCAGGGATGCCAGCACAGCAACACCCCAAATGCACTACAGGGCTTCTTCCCCAGGGACACGACTCTCTGAGGACACTTTCACCTGGCCATTTCTGCCATGAACAGACTGCTGGACCCAATCTGCTTCAACAGATGATAGGAGGACCCACATCTCGTGGCTCTCCCTGCCCATGGTGGGGCAACTATTCTGGTACCAAGGCAGTGGACCCAGTACCCCCAGAACCTCTTGCTACAGCACAATCCCAAAGTGAAAGCACACAGGTGCTCCTATAGTCCAATAGTCCAACTTGCGTATTTTATGAGTTATTCACGTCTAGGACCTCTTGGGTACCCATCCCTGCATTACATGAGATAATTAAAAGCTGACAGTATTGCACACTGCCAGCTGTACACCCCGGAAAAGTGTCTTGCTTTCCTACAGGTTCCCAGTCTCAGCAAAGCTGCTAGGTGCCTCTATAATACTATTAATAAAGAAACCAACCAGGAGGTTGATCAAACTAAGCAGCCTAAAGGTCAGACATAAACAAGAGATTTTATCGGAAGTACTGAAATGGGAATGATATTTCCACTCTTATATTTTCACTACTTCTGACTTAACTCAGGGCCCCACTCTAGGCCAATTTCAAATTCTCTTTGTATTGGCAAGAGAATTATTTTTCTTTTAACTTCTTTTTTTCACTGTTTGGTCTTGAAAATGGTTGGATTGGGTTGCTCAAGCTTCTCCCCAAATTCATACCTTTGACAAAGAGGAGGCCTGAAAAGTTTCAGAAGAGATGAAAATTTTAAGTAGGCAAAAAAAAAGTTTTAAAATCAGAAATTGTTTTTGTTAAATTGGACTGTAGTTACTTGTTGCCTATTCTTTATTTCCTTCCCTTTTTTTAATCTGAATTTAATAATTTGGGTGTTTTGCCTTTGTCTACTCAACTTCCCAGTTGTCTGAATACCTCATAATTGGATGTGCGTCTGAAAGGTTCCAAACCGAAAAGGTTTAATCCATGCTGAAAAGGGCACACGTAGGGTTTTGCTGGCTCTTAATAGGGAGACTAAATGCAAAAGTAGCAAGGAAATAATTCTGGCTGGCTATTTGTCATCTCAAACTTGTTACACAGTGAATTTCTACATCAGTAAAGCTGAAGCTCTTTGACCAGGCCATGCATACCCAACAGCACGTCCAGATTTATGTTAATGGCACTTTTCCTACTTCACTGAGGATGTTCCCGCCCCAACATATCTACGTAATGGACTGCAAACCTAAAATCGGCCTCTGGATTTAATGCCAGTCTACTGGTATAAGGGCGGTGGGGGGGTGTCACAATCAGTTTGCTAATGCACTGAACAACTCTACAGCTGTTCAGTCTTGAAAGCGAAAAAAAATTTTTCCTTTGAAGTAACCAAGATTTTCATGTCGCCAACCACTTGCTTTGGCTCCTAATACTTCAGACAGTCATAGACATGTTTAAGGATTGCAAGCAGTTGCCTTTGAGTCAAGGGAATATTCATATGAGTAATTTTATGAACTTGCTGAAAGTACTGGCAGAATCTGTGCTTTGAATTTCAATTTTTTCCTATAGCAGCTTAGTGAAATTCAAGTAGCATATTCTACCAGAAGTAGACAGAAGGGGAACATTATATAATTTTTAACCTAAAAGTACCTGTGCTCAAACAAGTTTTAAAAAGCTTCAACCTGATGCACTTCAGTATACTTTTTTCAAAAAAGTCATGAAATTAAAATTATGAATTAAATCAATGAAATAAATTGGTTTGGATTTAAAGAGTTTCTCCCTGATTACAAGCAACTGAAAAATAATCAAAATATTATTTTTTCCATCTCCTGTTGCTTAGTGCTCTTCCTACTCCATTCTTAAGGAGAAAAATAATCAAACTGAGGGTGAAGAGGAGAAAAACCATTACTGATTACTTCAAAACTCTCATATTATAAAACCTGGAAAATAAGAGCGGCCAGGCAAAACAACAGAATTATCTGAATCAAGCAGTTGTTTACAGATGGTATGAGTTTCCCAGTAAAAGAAACAGCTGGAAATATTTTTAAAGAATAAATGTATATGGAATGAAACCTTTTTTCGAGGGGGAGGAGGTTATTATTATTTTTTTAACTTGAGGGAAAAGAGGGATAAAGAGTCATGTGATAGTATTTTACAAATACACTCTTTTTTTCCAGGTTTCCAATTTCACAGGAAACTCTCAGGAAATCAATTTTTTTTTTTTAAATCCTGTTACAGGCAGTTTTCCAACTTGATAAAATAAACATATCTATCTACCTATGCATGCACATGAAAAATCTAAAATAGGACTTGTCTATACACAGAATCACACACATTTTACAACACCAGTGCTGCTAAACACATTTTGGTTCAAACCGCACAGACGTTTGTGAATAGGCACACCTCTTGGCTCCGAGTAGGTAGGTCTTGTTTTCAAATGCAATGTACAATTGAGTTTTGATAACTTGACGCACTACGAGTTACCTAAACTGCAGGAATCGCCAGTAACTATCCATCCGCATTCTTTCAACCCTTCCCAACCACAAGCCGATATGACGTAACGAAAGAGACCGGAAAGCTGAGTTTTAAGACAAATCCTGCCACCTTGCAAATGGAGTGGGCTGGGAGCATGTGGGCAGACTGTCGCTGCAGCTCAGCTGATGGGAAGTAATATGATAAGCTATTTTAACCCCACTGCACATGAGAGACTTCAGCAGAAGTCAACTGGGAACAGTTTAATCTAAGTCAAAATAAGCCTCTGCAAAACCACAGTAAGAGCAAACATACACAGGCGTTTGCACCAGTTTAACGAAGTGAGACACATGTTAAAGAGAGCGCAGAATTCCAGTATATTAGCAGGGGCAATTCCAGGTTGGAGGTGGCGTTTGCAGACATGGTTTGCCTCCTGCTCACAACTCTCTTCGAGAACCTTACTTCTTTCTTATACATAGCTGCAACAGTGAACATCAGCCAGGAGATACTTCAAGCTCCCAGACAGCAGGATGTCCGAATTTGAAAGCAGGGGCAACGGGTCTTTCAGATGCAACTCTGCAACACAAAAACAGGCTCCCACCCTACAGGGGAGCTAAAGGAGTGCATTCTTTTACAAGTAACCTGCAATCAGGATGCGTATTAAAGCAGGTGAAGTACCTAACAGCAAGATGGCTCAATAGAAACCATCCCTCCATTCCTACATCAGGCTCCTGATGCAGGAAGCCTGCTCTCAGCACACTGACAAAGAGGGACCTGACCAGTGTCCAGAGGAACAACCATCTCAGACCTGGATTCCACTCATCTGCCCTCACCCACCATGAAACCTCAAAGTCCTGTTGCTGCTTCCGCATGCTGTCAGGTCTCTTGCAAGAATCTGAGATCTTAAAGAAGCCTCAACCCAAGAGGCATGGAAAAAAAATTTAAAATCCTATCAAGAACATCTGAGTGCAGCCCCTCTGAGGATTGCTTACACTTGTGATAGATCCACTGGCCAGAGCTTCACAGATTTCACAGACCAGAAAGAGGCTAGTAATAAAATACTTCTTGGAATAAACTTTCATAACCAAAACTTTGCCCTTTAAATCTGTGGAGAATGTGATGCATGTCTCAGAACAGCTGCTTCAGCTCACAGCTAAGTTATCTGGGTTTCAGTGGCAGGTAATGTGATCCCTGGGCAGAATTGTACACTTTGGGGTTGCTGGCTTTTTCCTTCTTAAAAACTTTAAAGAACATTTTTGGTTCCTGCATAATAAAATAGCACTGTACAGATGCAAGGTACTTCTGAAGTTTAGTTTAAAGCTGAGGCACGTGATGAAAAACTAAACATTTGCCAAACTCATGATAATCCATAGCAGAAAAATGTGCATCTAGAATTTTTTTTAAAAGCGTCATTTGAAAAACAACTCAGCGGGCACATGCACACCGGCCACGCTGACATGGTGCTAGTTACAGGAACGCAAGAACGAAGCAGCACGTGGCCACAGCTCCTTCTCCGCAGGGAGAGCATCACAGAACAAGCAGTGCCTGTTCCCAGCGCTAACGAGGGAGACCATTCATTTAACAAAATAAAAATTTAGTCCTTTTACACAAAACCCCCACTTATGCCCCTGTAGCGGTTCAAAAATAGGCAAACGTGAGAGAATCACTCATTTCTGCATATTGGTAGAGAAGGATTCAGCACAACACGCTTTGGCTACCGAAGCATAGGAAACACCAAGTCTCCTGCCAGGAAAGGGAGTACAACAGCCTGTGTAAAGGGGTTTCCATATTAAAGAGTCTTCTTGCTTTATAGCATTTCGAGATGGGCTAACAGACTGAAACTAAACAAACATTTACCAATGAAAGTTTAACTAGGGGACGTCACCTTCTCTCACATTTTTGTTTGATTGGCTTTTTTAATAGCATGAAAAGGTGGTAATTTTACTTTGGAAAGGGAAAAAAGTCAAACCATGCTGATCTCTAAATAAGTAGCGGGGGGTGGGGGGGGGGAGGCACACAAAGCTGGATGAATTTTTCAAACTTAAAAAAAGAGCAGTAATTACAGGGGAAAAATTTCAGAAACAGTTTAGTCTGTCCCTCTCTCTCAAAAAAAAAAAAAAAGAGAAAGAAAGAAAGAAAGGAAGAAAAAAGAAGAAAAAGAAGAAAGAAGGAAGGGGGAAAATTACATTAAAAAAAAAAACAGGCTTAAAGTAGAAACCTTAGAAATTTTGATTGCAAAATAACTCTCATCAGCCAACCACAAACCCTATAAATATCAGCAGATCAACTCCCTGAGCAGATATAAATAAATAAATAAACCTCCAAGACTGAAAAACAAAAAAGAACAAAAAAAAAAAAAACCAGCAGCTCTCGGTCAGAGCAAAGGAGGGTGGGTTCGCCAGCTTCCTGGAGAACTATCGCAATTTAGAAAATAAGGGAAGAGGAAAAAACAACTGTTCCCAGCTACATCTCAACCTGCTAACACCCTAGCAGCAGTCTCGCTGAGACCCTGCTTCTCTCCGTTAGATAATCCAAGGATTCGCTAGGGCCAGAACGGACCTAGACGTGGGAGCAGCCGGCCGGCCCGCAGATTGGCCCAGCAAACCCCACCCAAGAGTCCTCAACCTGTCCCAGCGCAGCAGAGCTGGGCCGCGGCAGTACGGTGGGAATGGCAGGAGGAAGAGCAGGAGGCCACAGCACATCAGTGACCTTCTCTTTTGCCTCTCCCAAATCGACACCTTCCATTGATCGCTTGGTAAACCAGCTCTGCTACTGAGGTGCCTGACACAGACTGCATCTTCGGGGGACATTAGATGCTGCATCTGAGGCTCTTCCCGAGTGGGAAGTGTTATACTTGGTCCTTTGAAAAAAAGTCAGGAAATACCAGAGTTAAGGAACAGACAGACCACCAGGATGAGGGGATAGCCTGCCACGCTGTCATTGCTGCCAACTCTCCCATATCTGCTCTGCTCTCCCTCTACCGCAAGTCCCCCTGCCCCTCTCTCCCAGCTGCTACCTACTGCAGGCTCCTGCAAGGCTCTACTCTACCTCCCATCACCCCCTAGCAATGGGCTGAGAAACTGCTTTTCAAGCAGCTTGTACAGGACAAGCACCACACACACCCGGACAACATAACCTTCAATTCTCTAGTTCATGGACCTGAAAAAACGAGGACATAGAGCTGCAGGGAAATTATTTTCAGTCAAAACACAGATACAGCAAGACCAACCATTGTGGTGGATTAGTGTCATTTTTGTTGAACTACTCATACAACAGAATATAACTCTCATTTTCAAAAAGTGAAAACGACACGGTTTGACATTTAAAATTTTCTGATTCATACAAGCAAAATATCCTTTTTTTTTTTTTTTTAAGTAGGAACTGTAAGATGTGTTCAAAATCCAAACAAAACAGTTGCAAGCCCCAGATTTTATTCAGCCCAGAACTATGCAACCCAATATGATAGTCTTTATTTTCTCATCAACAACAAACATTAAAATCAATATATTTTTCTTCTAGCTTAGCCTGAAAAGGAATTTTTCAATTTGTCAGAGCTTCAAGAAACCGAAAATCTATTATTTGCACAGCTCAACAGCTAGACAGATCTGTCAGAGCAGTTTGGGAGAACTGTTACTGTGATGTGAAAAGAGGTACAAGCATTCTTACAGAATCCATTTCAGGCCTGCATTTTGCAGGCTGCATCATTAGTGCTCCCAGAAGTCTGTAGGCCAACAGCTGCTGCTAACTCTTTTGAAGGGAAAAGAAAGCAAGTGTGATTACCTCCCCAAAATTCAAAAGCAGCCTTGGGTCATGTCTAAATATTAGAAGGAAATCCCTGAGCCCAAGTGTTAAAGCATAATTTTCAAGTGAAGCGTGGATTTCCCAGCAGCACAAGCAATATACCTTGCTGCTGCCAGTGCCAGATAGGACTGGTTGAGAAAGCTGAGGAAAGAGCCTCCAAGTTGGGAAAGGAGCAATGAACCCAATGTAACACACCTGTAGTCCTTTGCAGGAAAAAGAAATAAAGCCGCAGGCAGTTTCTTCCTCTGGATGTATCACCAGAAATTCTCCTTGTCAGCCTGCTCCTTTCTACTATAGTCCCCCAGGACTATAAAGTGCAAAAGATGCTGGGCTGAAAAAGCTCACATGCGCCAACTTCCGTAAGCTTTTCCAAAGAAAAATCATGCTCGTGACAGTTCGTTCTGTGGTAAAGCCCAATGACAAACAGACATTCTTACACTCAGATCATATATAAACCTCAGCAGCAGCGGTGGATACCTTCTGTACTAAAACAGTTTTGTACCTGAGAAACATTCTTTATCACATTAAAGCAACTTCTCAGGAAGACAAATTTCAGGATTGGCTTATGGCACATCATCTCCAAATAGATTACTCTACTGAATATTTGGAAAATTTCCTAAGTTTCTTTTGCACGTAATTTTTGAAATGACAGATTACAAATAGGGGAAGCTCTGACAATTCAGGGAATCTGCGAAAGATGACCTATAAATTCTGGGGACTGTCTTTGAACACCCAAGACAGTGCAAACTCCATTCAGACTGATGGCACCTTCCACTTAAGTTCAGAGGAGGACACAGGAGACATTCCTGACTCTAGCAAAAGGCTAGAAACAAAGAAACAGGGACATGACACACGCACTCTGGCAAGAGTAGGACAGGGCGAAACGGTTTTGTCAGAGAACTTCATCATAAGGCCTATAAATGCCCAAAAAGGACATAGTGAGGCAGGGTGTATATTTACTGCAGTCTTTAGCTAGCCAGCTTAAGCGAGGTATCTTCTAATTCTTTAAAATGCCACGTGACTCTTCACTTCTTACAACAAGTATCATTGAAGGGGTGAGCAGAAACCTGAGGCTGGAGCTATAGACAAACGTTGCTAAAGCTACAGTGAGTCTAAGGATCTGCTCTGAGTCTACAGGCACTTGGCAATAGGCCATGATATTGTTTTTTCCATTAAGAGAAAAGAGACAGGCAACCTGTATGCAGGAACCCTGCCAACACGGCGTTGCTATAGCCTAGCCTAATCAGAGAAAGCATAAGGTCAAATTGCTCCAGCATGTCAGGGCACAGGCTCAGCAGCCCTGCAAGTGTCCCACAGGCAAGCTTTACCATGCCGAAACAAGCAGTATCGTGACTGAACAGGGACCGGAGATAATTAGGATGTTACAATGAAAATACTCCTTCCTCTTGCACTGGCAAGTCGTACGATAGATGTTATTCAAAATAGAGAAAAACCCATCCTTCCATCCAGTTCCTTCACTTATTTATCTAGCATTTATTTTAAAGACAGAAGGCCAACCTTCAATTAATTATACTGTATTGCTTTGCCAATCGCGATCCGAGAAAAACTGTCATGTAAGAAACACCACCTCCCTACAGCTCGTTTGTAGTTTCCCTTTACTGTAGCACAGCGAGTCACGGATTGGATGGCTCAGCAGACTAAAAATGAGATAGAGGATTTCTAATTCCTGCTTTGTTGGTTTCAAACTAGAGCACTTTAGCAAAAACGGAAGATCTATGTTAACTAATAGTTATTTCTTAGCATAAAGAAAATTAAACCATAAGCCTTCTTCTCTTTCTAGTTAACAGAAGCCCAAGTCCACGAGGCTACAGCTTCAAGAGATGCTCACTGGATTCCTTGTGCGCAGCATCTGCAGAGAAGCCAAAGGGCGGATTACCCACGGGGAATATTTTCTTATCCCAACGATGCTTCCTAGAGACAGGTGAACGTGTGAGAAACCCCTTAAAATTTTCATTATCTAAATATTTCCCTATCTAAGCTCCCTAATCCCAGCAACAAAGGTTCCTGCACATGACAGCCAACGTGACCAGATATGCAACACAGCCACATGTGTGTGCTGACCTCCAAGTGATTCTACTCAGGGATCACAACTGGCATTAGCACTCTCTATTCCTTTTCTTCAGATAGATAAAGTTGCTTTTTTTTTTTCCTGAATGATCCAGAAAAGAAGATCAAGTTGGTACTCCTCACTACATCTAGATCACTGCCATTTACACACTGAGACAGAACCTATAAAGACTAATGATGCTCTGCACGTGTCCCAAGGTCCACAGGCATGTGCCAAACTGCTTGAATGGCACCACCATTTCCTCAGCAGAAATACAGTGGGCAAAGGAAAGTGAAAATCAACACATATGTCTGTAAAAGACAGCAACATCTACAGTTTTACTTGTCTGTACTACAATATTAATATTTCAGAGTCACTAGCTAACCTCAGAAAATCTGACTCCAACCAAATATTTGTATTCATCAACAAAATTTGAGATGCCAAAGAAGTTTCCTGTCTTGAAGCCTGGAGGGTCTTCATAAAACTTTGTGCCTAGCAAACAGATTTTTGTGGATGTTGTGTGCTCTGCAGAAAACCACAAAAGGAATCAAAGTCATTCTGCTTGTTATCATGAGGGCACTAAGCAGTGATTCCCTTTTGCATCTGGCTCTGTACAGATAGTAAAGGAGCTTCACTAAATTGGCACAGATTCACTACAATAATTCTCCATCAATGTTATTTTGCAGTGCTCTATTTTCCACTCATACATATGGTAAGGCGGCAGCTTGTGGACTCAGTGTATTGGTCTCTTGTGACTAATTGCCTAGGTAATAAAAAAAAAAAAAACCTATCATACCGCAGCTATGCAGCCACTGTATTGCAATATTAAGTGGACATACTCTCAAGCCTCCTGGGATTCCCCTAAATTTGCAGCCGGAAGAGGGTTCAGAAAAAGGACACTTAGAAGGTAAAACTCCATATTGCTTGTAAGCCTCTTAAACTGTGACCTCCAGGCTTCCTTACAGCCACTAATGGCAAACTACGCGCTTCTGACAAATTATCACATGGATATCAAAAATATCTTTACAACAGAGCTTTTATTTCCATATATTTGAAGCTGCTTTTCCCCTTTGTTTCTTCTCTAAACCAGTTAAAATGAGCATTAAGGGATGTAATTATGTTGTTAGCTTAATTGCCTACTTAAAGCAGAATCTACAGGGGTTTAATGCAAGATTTGAAAAGGGGGGGAAAAAGGAAATTGGGATATTAATGGATACAATTTTAAAAATGAACCTCTTCTGGGGACAAGTGAGTTTGGGGTATCGGATAGAGTATGTAGCAGTGAAGGAGATGAAATCAGCCCACGCCAGCTTCTGTTGCAAGATTTTGTGAAAAAATGCAAATTGTTGGCCCATTCCTTCTCTAGCAGTCTAATTTTGGAGAATTTGACCTAATTAATCATTAAACACCACAAAAAAGTATCCCTCCTTCAGTTTGAAACTTTAATGCTATTATTGGCATGACACACTTTAGCTCAGGATAGGGGTTGTTATCTGGTACATTCATAATGCTGCAAGAACCAGTGCAAAGAGCAGAAATTCTTTGCTCCCAAGTCATCTAGTGGACAAATAATAGTTTTAGGTGGACAGAGGAGTACAAAGAGGGCAAGGAGAACACAAATCCGCGTAGTCGCTCTCTTAAAAAAAAAAAACAAAAACAAAAAACAAAAATAAAACACTCCAGTGTCAACACGCAAATGAAGGAGGATGCTCATCTTTATAGGGCAACCCATCCTCTCCCACACAGGATCACATATGAGCAGTCTTTTGTATTTATTTAAAAACACTAAATGAAATCTTCAAAGCTTTCCATGTTTACACAGCCTCATTTAACTAATTTTATGCCAGACCAAAAAAAGCACAGAGCAAAGTCTCCTAAAAGCAGAGCAGAGGGCAACACTTTTGAAGGGTACAAGACCCAGCTGTTAGGTTTCTAAAGCTTCCTCCACTTCCTCGGCGTCACTCTAGTTGCATCACATAATTCTGTATCGGCGAAGAGACTTTTAAGGACTGAGTGAAAAATGTTTTTTATTTGTGGTCCTAAACGCCTCTAATTTCTACATCCGTTCCCTCTCTTCCTGTGGAGAGTAGCTGTGGCTGATATTATCTTCACTGTCTCAGAGCCTGAGACACTTTGCAAGAACATTTTTGGCCTCCTATAACTAAATTCTATAGATTTAGTTTCTCAAGCACTCTGGATTGTCAGACCTAGAATTAACCTCACTGCTTCTCTGTGCCTCCCTCCCTTCCCCCAGCTCCTCTGCTTTATTTAAAGTATGGCTCTAACCAGAGCTAAATACCATATTCTAAACCTCCAGTTTAACTCAGAAATTCAGTTCTGCAGGTTTTCGACAACCTTCCCATTCAGCATTTACAATGCAGCTAGAGCATGTTTGAGGCATACAATTCAGGGGGAAAAATTCCACCGCCACATTTATGAGGTTTCACTGCATGTACAACCCAGCAAGGGAAAGCTCACAAAAATCCAATAAAGACGTGTGGGAAACACTGTTCTGCTCCTATACAGATTAATCACATCTTCATCCACAGAGTTTGCTCAGAAATACAAACTAAGCAAAAATGAGAGCCACCATCTTCTTGTTCTTCCTGAAAGAGAAGCAAAATGGTGATCGTAAAAGAGATGTTCCACCCAAAAGGACTGATGTAAGAAGAGCCCTCGGATCATCCGCTCCCCTTCTGTGGCTGTCTTTCCCAAAAGCCTGTTTAAATAAAATTTTCAAATCTTTAAGAAAAATATATGATTCTGCCATTTTAAAAATAAGCAGCTGTTTCCATATAGACTTTCGTAGACCCTGCAAAGCTACAAAGAGATAGGGGCTGGGAATTCAGAGACTGAACACATCTCATTTCTCTGTGTCTGTAAAAGGGAACATCACGCTCTTGGACCAACTGTACAATCACAGAATTAACATATTTCAGTGGGACAGAGGTCTCTTTGGGGACATAAAGGAAAGGTGCTTTACTATAAAAGTTCTATTTTTCTAGGAAGAATATGTATAGCAAAAATTAAGGAACACGACAACACATTGGACCATTAACACAGCTGAGTGCTTCCCATACCAATATGAGTGGATTTCAAACAACTTGAACTCCACATAATTGGATGCATTAATAAAGCAATAGAATTAAGATATTAGGTTGAAGGGAAAATGTGAAAGAACTTGGAAATTTGCAGATAAAGTGAGAGAAAGTAAACAAGGAAATGCATCAACAGAAAGGCTAATCAATCCTAGAAAGTCAAGATAGCGAGCACAACACACCACAGTAACTCTGAAAAAGAACAAACGTCAAAAGGAATTATCAAAAAAATCTAATTTTAAAGGACCTTACTGGAAACCTAGCCAGAGGGAACAGAGTTCTCCCCACACACAGATTGCACTAAAACCACATTAAAAAATGCCATAGTTGCAAAATCAAAAGTTAGAAAATGCCAAAATTTTGGTGGAATCTACTCTGTGTTAGAGGTCTGCAGGCATTTTCTGTACTCTGATGCAATCTGGAATTACTTGAACACATGCCACTTTTTCCACAGGACCCATAATTCTTTTGGCGCTCAGCTTTATTTAAAAATAAATAAATAAATAAACAAACATAAAGGGGAAAAAATGAAAATTTCTACCAGCCAGACCAACCACTGCTGGGTCACCACCAGGACTAAGAGAGGAGTCGGCAGCAGCAGTAGGCATGCATAACCCAACCCCAGGGGCAATGGGCTGCAGGGTGTGCCACTGGGTTTGAGGTACGTACTGACAGCACAGGAAAAACAGATATCAAAATCTTGGATCCTGTTCCATGCTTTGAATGGCAGCTGGGTTCAAACAGCCCAGACCTATCTCAGACCCTCCAAAAAGGGCCCTTCTTCCCCCATGTTTCCTACATCTCTGGTCTGTCCTTGTCTCCCCTATTTGTGCTTTTTCTACTGCTCCTCCTCCGTACCTCACTTTTGGCAATGAGGAAACACTGGGCACACAGGAGAGAGGCAGGGAAATGTTGTTCAACCCCGCAGCCCTGAAACGAAGCACTCTCAACTGCACATGGTACATTTGGTGATTCTGGCTGCCGCTTTCTAAAGAGACTCTACTGAGCATTTGCAACTCAAGTACTTTCAGACGTTAATAATTCAGCCAGATCAAGGGCGTTCTCCCACCATGCCAGGTCCCTGCTCTAAAACATAAAGGTTCTACAACTTTTCCACTGAAAACCTAATAGTGTTTTCAGTATTTACAAGATAAGTTCTCAAACAAACAAAAAAACCCAGTTCCTAATGATCATTAAAAGAGAAAGACCCCTCGAGGGAAAGGGCTGCAGCACTGACCTCAACAGCAGCCCTTTGGTTTGGCCCCGCCGTTGGCCAGTCCACAAGCGTTGGCTGGTCAACAAGAGTTGCACAAGGCAGCAAGTGCAGAGCCCAGAAAAAGCAACCACAACCCCTTCTGCCTCTTGCTGAGCTGCTCCAGTGTAAGGAAATTGCAGCTATCCCCACTGGGGAGGGAAGACGGAAGGGGACTCAGAAACACGTGCAGGTCCGTCGGAAAAGTACGCTTCCCAACACCTGCTGCTCATGGAACAACCTTTTTCTTTTTAACGCGGGCAAACTTGTTTTCCTCTGAACCTCATTAATCAGTAAGGGCAGAACTATTTTTGCTACTACTTCTCAAAACAAATTTCACCCTTAGGCACACACCTGGCTTGGAAAATTTCACCCCAAACACTTAAAGTTTGGCAGAGTTATAAAGGGTTGAAAACATGGGTCTCCTAACAGAATGAGTTAGGCAATCTTCACCATAGGCATCACTGCCAGCTCTGGCTGTAACACAGCCACTGAAGGGAAGTAAAAGAGGGGAGAGGAAAAAAAAAAAAAACAGAGAGACAGAGAGAGAGAGAGAGAGAGAGAGAGGGATAGAGAGAGGGAGAGAGAGGAAGAGAGAGAGAACAAAAAAGCAGCCAGTAAAGAAAAAAGCTGAATGAGTCATTGTTCGTCAAAGAAGAAGAGGAATCAGGATTTTTTTTGTTTGTTTGGGAGGGGGTGGTGCATTAGAGATACTGGAAGAAGAAAGGTTGTTTTGTTTTTCTTTGTTTTACAAATATATCACAGGAAAAGTCTTGTTTAGAGGTTAAGTAGACCTATTAATGAAGAGCAAAATGGCTGTCAGTCAGTGCCTATATTCCCTGGCTAATGAACAAAGTATTATTTTTATTATTCACAAAAATAGACAGACCCTCCCACAAACGCCTACAGTCGGAAGGCCTCTATTTATAGCCCACACCTAATTCTGACTGATTTCAGTGGGAAGCGAGCACAGGCTTCAGTGTTATCCTGAATCGGGATGCTTTTTTAAATCAAGCCCAAAACCCTAATCTGGCAAACACTTCCTCATCTACTTAACTTTAGTCAGGCAAATAAATCTAAAGTCAAAATGGGGCTGCACACGTGAGTCACTTAATTCAAATTACTTTAACTATTTGCAGGAAGCGAGAATAAGAGGAACAGGGTATGAGGAAGAGCGCAGAACATAATTCAGATGCGTTAGCAGCGAGGAAATGACCAGCGATGGTGACATAACATTGCAGAGGACGGAAGGCCTTTTCAGTGCCGTTAGTATAATTTTTTTTCTTTTCTTTTTTTTTTTTTTTAACTGAAGAAATAACATTAACAAATCATGAACAAATCATGTGCCCAGTGACCTTGTAGAGCTGCTAGTAACTCCTGTTCATGTACTTTTCAAACAGAACTATGAAAAAAAGCATAAAATCATAGCTAGTTGGACTCTTCTAAATTCCGCTTGCAAAAGAACAAGAAGGAAAGACATTCAGACAATAAGGAAGTAAGGAAGAATTTCAATAAATAACTACAATGTAAACCCACACCCACTGTTGCCTCCCAGTAACCTAGTACTGCAGCCATGCCTGGAGGAACATTAACTCCACTCAAATTCAGTAATCAGGCAGGTGTTTTTGAACATCCCATCCTACAATTCAGCGTACTTGAATTTTGGCAAAGCATTTAATCCCTCAACTCATATACTCTTATACTCAAAGAAAAACTGGGACCTTTGTATCAACATTTTTTGTAGTTACTACCTAAGTTCTAACAAACCTACCAAAGAAAAAAAAGTGTAAGCGTCTTTCTCCCAACAACGCATTTACTTAAACTATCTGGATTTACCCACTGACACAAGGGATAAAACTGCAAGGATGCTCTAGGAGGAAACAAAAGTGCGCTCTGACCCGAGGGGAGCTGAGTAAGAAGCACAGAGGTCTGTGTCCTCACACAGCATCAGCAGGCCACAGCTCAGGCCAGTCTGGAAAACCCCAGAACATGATGAGAGCTGAGTTTTTTTACAGCAGAAGAGAATTGTGCAGTTGTTCTTGCTGGCAGCATGGGAACTCCAACGTTAAGAATTGTGTCTCTACCTGTAACTAGATAAGACGCCAGCTGATTGCTTTCAACATGGATTTGGAGACTGCACACACAAAAGGAATACTCTATTTTATTATGAATCAGTAATATTATTTTAAATTTCCTTTTGCATTTGTGCCAATAACCTTAATTTTAAGGACATTTTAGAACAGTTTTTGAAACATTTTGAATGGAAATGGCTTTTTTTTTTTAAGAAATGTTTCTGTGGTAAATCTTAGGCTTCGGGTTTTTTTTTTTTTTTTTAAAGGGGGAACTAATCTATCAAGTTTTCTTATGAAGGGAGTAATATTTGAGAGCACACTAATAGAAGTGCAAATCAAGGCAAGGCCAACAGACACAATTAGTTTCCAGACAAGTGAATGTGCTTGCAATGGAGCAGTCCATCTGCTAAGAAAACAAGTGAGACAACTGCTCCGATTTTTTGAAGAAAAGGTGCAGCAGCAGCAAACCCATAAAATAGGTTTAGCTTCCAGCAGTCAGCGCCTCAGAGCCGTTTTTATAATCCCTGTTTTTCTTAGATTATCCCAGTGTGGTTTTCTCTTGTTTCCTTGTTGAGCACTATTTAACTAGCATAAAATATGCAATCATTAAATCATGTGACACAAGGCCAACTGGTCATCCAGAAATGACCAAGAGCAGCAGCCAGTCATTTCTTAAATAACTAGTTTGTTGGTAAATCGATAAAAATAAAATCGCCTTTGGTGCATTTAATTTGAAGCCAGTGATAGATCTTTTGTGGCTTTGGTTTCAGCCCTTGCAAACACTAGTCTGCTGTATCATGTCCAGTCCTAGAGGAAAGAAGAAGCTGTCCTACATCCATACCACAGAGCATTTTCCTATATAGCACCCTCTGTGAGCCTCCACTATCGAAATGGATAGAAGATATATTAGAAAGATGCAATTATAAGAGTCTCTATAGCTATAACCTTTCAAAAAAAAAAAAAAAGGAAAAAAAGGGAAAAAAAGGCTATCTGGAAGCTGAGGCCTCTGAGCCAGTTTCTTCTCTCTTGTGGGAAGCAGACTTGCAATCAGTAAATTCTTTCTTTAAATTAGATATTGCAAGTTAAGGAATACATTTATTTTCCTATGCCTGCCTGCTGAGGCCAAGGGCACACTTCAGAGATCTCCGGCCAAGCGACGGGTGCTACCAGTACCTGATGCTCACCAAGTTGCACGTAACTCCCCAAAATGGTAATGTTTCTCTAACTTCATTCAAGTTGAAGCTCTCTGGATTTTAGTAAAATACCAGGGCCTGCTATACTGATTTCTGAAGGAAGCTGACTAAAAACCAAGCAATCTGGTGTTGACTGAAGGCAGCTAAAAACACCACGCTGAAAGACGAGCAGCCCGTCTTGCCTGGCCCCAACCAGCCTGGATGGAAGGGGTTTCTGACCAGTTCTTCAACGTAGCCCACTCCCTAGCATCCACACATCAAGGGTCCTTTGAAATACCCACAGGAGGATTAATTTGTCCTCTTAATTCCTGACTGATCAACTGACATTTGGAGGCAGATGCAAGGCATTTAACACAGCTGAGCATGAGGTTAGACTTCATCAGCATGGACAGAGCAGGCTTCCTGTTCAGATTCGGCTCCCTGTGCTCTGAAATCACCACGCTTGTCTCAGGCATTTACCAACTCGAAGTTATGACCTGATTCAAAACTTACTGTAGTCAACAGGCAATCATTAACCAGGGGAGGGCAATGGACGCTTGAGTCTTTATGCACCTGTCTTGTCGGGGGGAGTTATGCAAAGTAACACCCCGAAAGAACCGGCACAGCTCACTGTCCTTGACAGAGGTTCGGATTTTGTCAGAAAGTGCCTATTCCCAGTGAAAACCCCTAAATTAAAGTGTGACACAGAAAACCAGAAACCCGCACGGCAACGTCATCGCCTCACAGCGACTTTAAAAGACGCAGGCAGAACAAGAATTGAGCATTAACATGAGCGAGGCATCTCTATCTTTGCTTCTGCCTCCCGTGCTGAGCACCAAGTCTTGCACGCAGAAAAATAAAACGTTTCCATTCCAAGGTTTGTCCTGCGCCAGCTGGGCTTGCAGAACAACAAGATGCATCTCCCCTTTTATTTGGGATTAATTTAATCAACTGGCATTCCTCCGTGCTAATATCTACACCCCGTGCCCTGTTTCTTGGCCAACACCACATTTCCTTCGAGGCTGGCAATTTCTTCAAGTCAGAAAACCCATCTGTCTTTTTTGAAAAAAAATCCTTTAAAAAGTCTAAGGAAGTACCAGGCTTTGAGAGCAACCAGAGTCATTCTTTCATCAGTGTTTACCCATTTAGCTGATCTCAATTTTACAAAAGTGTTCACAACCAAGTCTGCTGTGAAACGCACAGCTTGTGTAAATATTGCCGATTTTATTCTGAGCGCGCTAACACCGAGAGGAACAGGGACGGTTCGGGCCTTCCCGGCTAGCGCTTTCCTGCAGACAGACAGGAGGTTCCCGAGGACCCCTCACCTCCTTCAGCTCCTAGACGTGCAGGTACGTTTGTTCTGTAATTTTAAAGTTTCTTAAGTGCACTGAACCAGTTTTTCCTGTTTTCTCTCAAATTAATGGTCACCACCGAACGAAGAGGAAAAAAATTAAAAAAAGTACAGAGCACTTTCACAAAGAGGGACGGCCGCGGTGCCGCCGAGAGAACGCCTCCTGGGGAAGGCCAGTCGTTTGTACGTGCCGTCGCCGCAGAAAACACCCTTCTGGGGGCCTCGATGCAAATTTTCAACTCATGGGCCAGCACTTTCTTCTGCTTTCCATTCACCAGGCCAGCAGGAGCGCCTCTTCCCGAAGCCGAGGTGCCTGGTGCTGCCGCCTTTGCTGGCTGTGGCTCTTTGCCGGGAAGGAGGCCATGGCCTCCAAAAACACCCTGCCCTGCCCCCGAAAGCGGGACGCACACCACTAGCTGCCGAGGTTCAGGCAGCAACGAGCTTCTCCCGGCCGGAGAAGACCACTTTGCAGGAAACGCGCATGGGTGAGGGCAAAGCGATTTCGCTCTTTTCTCCCCAACCCCGAACACGCCGGAGCACAACAGGGCCCCGGCTGCGGCCACAGGGGGCCGCGGCAGCCGCCGGCCGGCCCACGCAGCACGGGGGGCGAGCAGAGCCGGGGCGCCGCCGGCCGGCCCGCCACAGCTCGGGCCGTCCAGCGCCAGCACCGGGAGCTGCCGCCGGGGGACGGCGCTGCTCTCAACACCGGCGGCGGAAACCACTGCGGAGGGTGCGAAGGCGCTGGGGAGAGGGCGGCGAACGGCACCGCGAACGTTTGTTCCACCCCAGCGAGCTCTGTTTAGACAAGCCGGGTTTCAATTTACACAAGTCTCCTCATGTTTGCAGCGCTTTAAGAGGGAGAATTAAAGTGACACAGTCCCTTCCCTCCCTCCCGCTTTAAAGAGGCGCAATCTGACAGGTCCGAGAGGTGTCCGAACCGGCGAAGAAAATCCCAGACAGTGGAGATTTCTGTTCAGGTACCAGTCATTTCAACTCAGAAACCCAAACCAACACTTCGCAGAGGCGGAGGGAGGAATCCTCGCCCGGCCATCGGTAGCACCTTCCTCCTTCACGTCTTCCAGCAAACGTAACCGAAACGCGCACGAGCGGCCCTCACCGCCACGAGCCTGCCCAGGGCGCGACGAGCCCCATTTCCCCTGTCCCACCACAGCTGACAACGACCCTCAGCGTGCATCACCCCACCAGCGCCTCGGGGCGCCGCACAGGCCCCCGCCACGCACACCCCCAGGCAGCCCTGACGCTTCAACAAGGTGACAAATGGCATGCCTTAAGCCACAGTTTTAAAAGTCATTAGAAAGCACACTCAGCAACATTTTAAAAAATTCCAAAAACAAACAGTTGTGCTGCCTTCATTAGCAGGGTCACAACTACCGAACAGCATTTAAAAATCCAGCCTGTCGTTCAGTCTTGCTACGGGGGAAAACATTCAGGCATCCTTTTTTTTTTTTTTTTTTTAAACACGTTTCAGTATCTCTATGTCCGCTTACACGGAAACAAGTTTTGAGATGCGTTAGAAAATACAGCTACAATGAAATCATCAATACCGTTGTCTTGCTTTCAGTTGAACTAAGCTCGAAATGGAGGCTTTGCGATTTTTCAAATACAGAATTTCAGTTCTCAGGAGATTATTAATTTTTGTTTAAGAAAATATAGCAGAGTTATTTTGTAACAAAAATATTGAATGTCTAAACTAAGTCAAAAGTTAAACGTGCCACTGCCAAATTTCTGCAAGGCCCATTCGCTATATTAAGAAAAGAGATCATAAAAAAAACAAAACTCCAAACAACAAAGCGCCCATTATAACCAACATCCAACAGCAATACTTCTTGCACTATGTGTAAATTTCTAATTATATCCACAAAAAAAGTTCCAAATCCAATCAGAATCTCTCCCACCTAGTCTCAAGAGACCAAATTTACCCAATCATGATTTTAGAAATTATTTCCATACGTTAATTATTTCCTGTAAAAGATAACTCGCTTCTCTTTTGTGTTACGGTAAAATCCATTCAAAGGGCTAGAATTCAGCCGCAGCCGAGTACCCAACTGTGGGACTTTACCACATTTCTAGCCTTCACCCCAGAACAAGAGCAAAGCCAAAATAGATGGATGACAAAGGAAAACGTAAACCCAAGCAAACTTTTACCTAGTCAGGTTTGTCCTCATTAGCAATCACACATATTGGCCAACAGTTGTTTAACTACTCAAAAGAGACAAGGAGAAACATAAAATATTTATCACTGTCCACCATAGCCAAAGATAGCTTGTGAGAACCTTCCCAAGGAAAGACTCTTGTCTTTAATTAAGGTCCAAAATGAGCTACTCTGACAATTTAGCTCGCTGCCCTCTCCAAATCAAAATTAAGATGGTTGCTGTCAGTTTGCAGTGAATACCACAAACTTACAGTAAAATCTAGAGAAACCTAGGCCGCAGAGGCAGCAGGGCAAGTGTCCCTGGGATGATGAAGATGAAGAACTCAGTGATTCAGGCAGTTTCTGGAGATCCTTCTGGCACTTCAGTTTTATATTCTCAACCTTAAGCCCATGCAAGCTGCTTTCTGCTATTACAAACAAAAGCATTTCTCTCCAATTTATTGCCTGTCCCAAAATGGGACTTCTAACAGCTAAACCAGAGTGCTACCTAAGGGGACAAGCATCAACGAGACAGGGATTTTACTTCATCTGTCTCCAATCTGGAGGCTTCCCGTAAAACTGCCCTAATTTTGCTTTGTCACAGGCACGGGGAAACATAGCTTATTGTATCCCCCAATGAAATCAAACACTACTGGACATCTCCAGGAGGATTAGATTTTGCTCCAAATAATAACATTAAAGCCACAGTTATGAAATGAACTGCACCCCAGGGAAACTTCACACCTTTTTGGGGGGGGTAACTGTTTATCTCAGTTCTGAAGTGCCAAAACGGAACAAAATGTTCCTGTATTTCCACATAGCAGTCACAGAGATGGCTCTGGACTGAACAGGACACACTGAAGATTATTGCTTCCAATAGTGTGAAAGTGCTCAACTGCCTACAGTCCCATAAACTTAAACCGATCCATAAGACTATTTGCTTTGTCAATATGAAAGTACATCATAAAGCCTTCGGGCACCAGTTAAATCTCAACATCATTGTATTTATAGTTATGAATAATAAGAGCTTTTCCACAGCACTACAGCGGCAAGGCATAATTCAACAGAAATTCAATTCTTAAAGGATGATGAATTGTGATACACTGAAATTTTTATGCTCCTATGTCTATTAAGAAGCCCATGATATTCATTTTAGAAAAATAAAAATAGAACTTGGCAAAGTATTGTTCACAATTATGGTAAGAGCATCACTACTGGCATTTGCACAGATCTCCACCATGACTGGGTATGAGTTGGGCAAGCTAGAATGAATCCTGGGCTATTTCATTACTGTGATACGAGTCTGGAAATCCCTAGCATCGGCCTCCTCCTGAGCACCTTCCACAAGAGATCAACACCCCCAGCTTCCTACTCTCCTCTGTCAAACCATACCATGCTAATTCTGCAACCTTCCTTTCCTTAATTCCTTTGCATCTTTCCCTTTGATTCATCAAGGAAAGCTCAAAGACTGATTTTAAAGCATTCTCTAACCCTTCTCCAGTTACTCTTCATCTAGCCCATCTCTTTGGTAACTTCCCAGAGAGCATGACAATAATTTCTACACAGATGGCACTTTGCTCTAAAAGGATTTACTCTCCAATCTGTCAGTCCTTCTTGAGTCACACAAATATTTTGCCCAATTAGGATTTGTGTTAGATTGTTCTGGGTTCCTACTGTAGCTCTTCTTAACCGACGCATTACTTTTGCCTCCACAGACTCAAAACTTCCCTCTTTTTTACATCTCTCCAGTCTGTGACTCAATTATCTTCTCCTTTAAAGCATCACCAGAATTCACCTCCTGAGACTTTGCCCTCTTAGAACAAACCAACCGTCACGATGAATCACAGCAGCAGCATTGATGCTCTGACTGTGGTAGTGCCATGATCAGCTAAAAGTGAGAAAGAGGCTAAGAAATTCTGCAGTGAGCAATTACAGAATATCCCGTGCATGAGGATGCTTCTGCTTAATTTGATCAGCTGGTGACTGGCTTTTCCCCTAAACTACAGGGGGTTCTCTCTTTATTAAAAATACTTTATTATCCTATCTGTATTAACCATGGAGGCTTTCAGCATCCAAATAAAGATGTTTTAAAATTCTGATGCTCATACCAGTGATTTCTAGCAGTAGACTCTATATGTGTGACTAGGTGTCATTTCAAAGGGACTGATTCACCACTAGACTTCATCTCGCCCATAAATAAAGGCAACAAAAGCATTTCAGCCCAATGCATGAAAAACAAATGCTTATTCACAGACCTTCACGCAAACTGGGAGGAAGATGTCTTGTGCTTAGGCAGAGCACCCTGCAGCCAGCTCTTTGTTCTTAAATCTATAAATCAGCCCTCTGGACTGATTCCTGGCACTTCATCGCATGTTTTCAGCGCAAGGTAGGGTCAGCTGCTCACCTTGGATCTACAGGGACACAAACACCTCAGGAACCCCTGCCCCACTGCATGAACTCTCCCATCTCATTTTGCAAATAAACCAGTAGCACCAAGCTCTTAAATCTCTTCCACTGCTGCATATTTGCAAAGGACAGTAACATAGTCAGTACGTGCCCAAAACATCATTAGAGAAATGTCTGAGGCAGGTTAAATAAGTAGCCTCATGTCAAAAGAGGCATATAGCTAGGTGCTGTCCTTTCACTCCCAGTGTTAAGTATTCCAGCTTCTTATCTTTCTCTAGACCAAATCCATATGATTCCCACTCGTCATCTACTCAGAATTTTCACCAACTCCCCCAGAGTTTGCGGAAATAAGGATATAGGTCTCGCTACCTCAAACGCTCGCCAATCCTTCCGACACACACGTACTCATCAAATCTTGTTCCCTTTAAATCTCAACTCAAGGCTTTTCAGTTTATTGAGTCTTTCAACTGACTTTAGTTGCCTTTGCAAAAGGCTTGCCGGGCCTCTTAATGATGCCCCAGGGCACGCCTAACTCTCATTTAACAAAACTTTTTGTAGGGAATATGCTTGGCCCAACAACAAGGCAGCTCTATTTGAGAGCCTGATCCAGCATAGAGTCACACAGGGAACACGCGACTGCCTATAAGGATCAGTCGCGCCCAGTGAACACTGACCGTGCTCTTCCCCAAGAAAACACTGTGTGGTCTACCTGGAGACTCAGCTGACTCCTAAAAAGACCAGAGTAAAAGGGGGAAAATTCACTGGGAATGTAGATTTAACTGTTTTCACAGCCATTAAACTAATTGGCGTTGTTAGCATAGCTGCAGGTAAACAACAGGCTCCTGGAAGCACAAAGCCCCATCACCAAGTACTCCAGTCACACCCAGGAGGAGGCACAGAGCTCACCCACACACATGCGGTCCCCTCCAGAACGTCAGTAGCAGTGTTTAGGATCATTCAAAGACAGAAGTCATTAAAACCGAGATCTAGCCAGAAGCTACAAAGACACGTGAAAGTTTCTACACCACTTTCAACCCAATCCAAAAGGGAGCTGTTTTATCAAAACAGCAGATCAGTGGTCTGATCATCACCAATGCAAGGACCACAGGAAGCAGCAACGCCAGCCATCACAAAAGACACATGTCCAGTCACGTCAAAGACATGAAACAGTCAGTGTGGCTACTCAGTCTGTGAAAACACAGCAGTGACCACAAAGAGGGCTGGTGGACACCCTTCCCTTCAATCCCCTTGCACTATTCTCACAACACCAAGTCCTTCTCGCACACCTTTCAGACTCCTAAACAAGTACAGGGGTTTTGGTGGACATCCTTAGCACATCCTACTTCACAAAACGTCAACAGCAGCTAATCTCAGGACACAGGAAAGCAATAATGCAGACTATTTACATACAGGAAGCTTCAAAACAACTCATTCATCCTCTCGTCTCTAGGTGGGTATTACATAGTATTGATCTTCCTAACAAAAATGGGGAAAAAAACGCTATGAAGAAATGATAGTTACTGTGCAGGTTCATGCTGCCAGACCAAAGAGGTTTGAACACTCTACAGTAGTTTCTCCTCCAGCTCCCAAACCCACAGCAGTTGCAATGAACACATCTCAGACAGAGTAAGACAGAGAAAGGATTCAAAATAATTTTTCTGCAGGTGTGAACACCCTGTGCCAAACTGGCTAAAAATGTCCTAACAAGATATTTATCCTGTATGTCTTCATATGGGGAAGAAAAAAGAAAACCAGCCTTGTCAAGCAGACTTGGCATTACTTCTTGAGAAGATTTATGGATTTGATTGAGAAAGATAACTATTTTAACGTAAGAGACAGACTTTTGCAGGGCTTACTATTACACAAGGTGTTGATTCAAAAAAAAAAAAAAAAAAAATCAGCCCTAGAACAGAAACCAATGAAAATACATACTAAGGGGATTAAAAACTGGCTATTTGATACATTTCAAAAACTAATTGTAAAGGGGGAATCCTCGCTTCTGCTAAGAGATAGTAATCCCTAAAAGGATTCGTTATCTATCAATGGTTTACAAGCAACCAGAAAGTCATTCCCAGTCATGTTTGCAGAGAACACAAAATTAAAAGCTAGTTGCACATAATTAAAGAGGACAGGTCACTAATACAATGCCATCTGGATTGATGGGTATGCTGGATTCATTTAAACTAGATGCATTTTTATGCAGCCAAACACAAGGTTGTATGTCTAGAAAAAAAAAAATGCAGCAGATGGACTGGATCCTGAAAGAGCAATTGAAAATTGCTTAGTTATCATGGAGAAAATCAAATGAACTCTTGTGCCCAGCATAAGGCCATTGAAAAGGAGGACAGGGGATGTTAAGCAGAGGAACACAAGGCTGCGTGACATATCAACATCCCCAGTGACGCCATTTTTTTTGGTGCTGTTTCTGTATCTCTGGCCCCTTAAAGACAACATTGACAAACTGAAAGGGAGAGAAACTGGCACATCCAGAGCGCAACTCTTCATATCCTAGAATAGACTTCTGAAAAGCACCCATCTCTCTGTATTGACTACAGAGAGCACCCAGAGTAGCTGGCACAGACATGAACATCTAAAATTAGGTGAGATTAATACCACTTGTGGAGTCTTAAAATCAAGGCTACATACCTTTTTCTACAGATGAATTTCAGGCCAACCAGAAACCATGGTCTTGCCTCTGGCATTACTGGCCTTTGCAGCGCTGGACATTAAGGCCGAATGATCACATTGGGCCTTTCTACCCTTGAAAGCTACAAATCTACAAAAGGTGAACAGAGCATCATCTTGACGCCCATTAGTACCATTCAGACACTAAAGCCAACCTCATTTTCCTCAATCCTTTCTGGACTGGATGACAGCAGTCCAAGAGGGTGTTTATCTTTGCTGAATTAGTCAGATGGGTTCCTGTCAAAAACAAAGCTAATTCTCCAGTAAATTTGATTGCATCTAACAAAAATCTGCATAGCTTGGAAGCAAGAATCCTGATTTACGCTTGCAGAACACAGTGAAAGAAAGAAGGAATGAAGTAGCAATTATTTTCTTCCCACTTTATGTCTTATAAACCCCTTTTCCTCCTTGGCTGCCCAATTTATTTTTTATTACTGCCTTAGACGGCAGCTCCAGAAATGAAACACTTAACCTCTGCAAGTTGCTTCTCTTAATGAATACGCAGCAGTTTGCTATTCATTACATCCAAAAGGAAAAGCCAAATCTGTTTCTGCTGCATTAGCCAGCAAGGCTGTTAAATGCTGCACAGAGAGTAGTCATGGCGACCTTCTCGGAAAGGAAAACTGGACTTTTCCAAAGGCTATTGTCAGCGCTTAAAAAAACAAAACAGAAGGAACTCTTTTTTTTTTTTTTTTTGTATTGCTGCTTTGGAAGAAAATTCAATGCCAGTGAAAGATGTCAGACTGACAGCAATAAAGAATGAGTTTATCCACAGACTAGTGTAAAACATAATCAAGGTGTTAAGAGAGTTTCCACACACAGTTTATTTTTGAGGTACCTCAACTCTGACCTGGAAATAACCACCTTTATTACAACGCAGCAATTGATTCACACACGTACCCAAATCCTTGGTCTCTCTGCTAAGCTTATTGGTCAATGCCCAACTGGCTGATGATCTACGGCCCACAAAATTTTGGTCAAGCCTACTAGGACAAAGCCATCTGGAAGCTACAAGGTGGCATTTTTTCTACATCTAAAGAGGACAAGGCAAACGAAGATAGCTACTATGGAAAGAGGGTTCCAGAGGCTCAAGTAAACATCATTCAATCACTCTAACCATTCAAAGCTAAGAGAAACATCAAAATGTCTAAAACAACCCAGCATCTCCCAAACACTAGTAAAAACTCAAAATTTCTATGAGAGCTGATGAAGTATTTCTTTCTTCAGTTCTTGTGCTAGGGAGCCTAAGATAGATTATACAACTTGCCCAGAGCCACACAGAAAGATTGTGTGTGAAGTAGACACTTATCTCTTCAATTTCAGCCTTGCACTTTATTCATAAAATCATTCCTTCTACTCTGGAGAGGTTATCTAAGTGCCTAGAGTCATCCCCAGCCTCTTGCAGGTAGTCAAACCATCAAAAACCAATAGACACAACCTGACCAGCAAAAAGAAAAATATTAACAGCATTCCAAACCACTTATTGCTACTGCAATTATTATTAAATGAAAACAGGGTCATGTGATTACTTTCAAAGCTAAGGAGGGTGTTTCAGGATGGAGGAAGCCAGGTTATGAACTCTGTAATGGAGAACACTATACAAAGAGTGTTGATGCAGATTCACACACAAGTATCTACGGTATGTAACCAGGTACTACTCTTTGGCATCCATTCAGCTTTCTCTCAGGGAAAAAAATAAAGGTTTCCTGAAGCATTCCTATATGGCCGGTTACACAACCGGATACTGTCCAAGATAGCAACCACTGAGCAGAAACACAAGCTCAACAAGAGGAAACATCAAAAAGTTGCCATAGCTTGTTACTTCTACCAGCTGTGACATTTGGGCTTGGAAGAAATATATGAATGATGAAGCTGTTCAGGTTTCGTGGTCTGATACCTTCTTGTTAACCAGTAAACAAGAGCCTAGACCTTGCTCTGTGCTCCCAGTCCCCCATCCATTGCGCGCTCTCTTGCTCTCCAACAAGGATCAATCTTCAAATAGCTAGAGCCCAGGCTCCAAGTCATCCCATGACTTCTTGGGACACTTCCTGGTAACTTCTTGGGACAGAGCTGACACTTCCCATCCTGTTCTGGTAATTAACCAAGTGGATTTGCTCTTCAGCCTATTGGAGGATTCCTCAGTGCCTATCTTACAACACAACTACATGGCTTTTATAGCCAGCAGTGACACTACCTCCTCAGGAACAGCAGACTGGCAGAGGTGGTTAGGCATCAAAGAGCGTTGGCCAGTCATCAAAGAGTGTTGGCCAAAACACATCGCTTGGCATGTAAACTGCCAAATCAACTACTTCTGGTCTCAAGGCTCTAATCTACTTCCTTACAAAGCCAACCCAACTACTATTTTCCTCCAGCAACATGTGGGAAAACACAAAATCTGAAAGCAAAGCATAAATCTCAACCTAATAACCCACTTGACTTTGGTGACCATAAAATTTGTGTTTCTCTGAACATCTTCTACGGCTTTGAGCTAAGCGACAAACACTGCTGAAGATCATAAACAGAACTCCCACTATGTGTCACCACCCGCAACTTTTAGGACCTACAACTCTACGCCTGGGTTTCACTCATTATTGTCAGTCTGAACAAGCATACTTTTTTTAAAAATGAATTGCAGAACAAAATCAACCAAAATAAGCTCACAGAAAGGGCAGCTGCATCTGTCACACAGACCTGCGCTCTTCAACATCTCACCCCCACACACTATCTTTTCCCTTTATTGGTTTTCTGACATTCAAACCTACTATCCTTGCATCACTGGCAATCTGTACTGTTGGATAATGGTGGTCCTTGTTCTCTTGCCAGTAAGCCTGTAGATGTTCAGACACCCCCTGCAAGAACACGAAGACAGGCTGGAAAGCAAACAGAAAGAGTCCTTACAAAGTCGAAGCTCTCCATCTTTTTGAAAACTGAAGGCTGACTGTATTATAGCAGTATGCACAAGTGTTGGATATCAAAAGCTTATTATCATATGAGGAGATACTTCTGGAAGCCATATAAAGTGGAATTTTATCCTTTTTTCTTTTGTCTTTGAAGTGGATGATTATAGGTGTGATGTGTGAGCACCTTCACCCTTTTGCAGTGCTTAGAGCAAAAAAAAAAAAAAAAAAAAAAAAAAAGAAAAGAAAAGAAAACTCCCATGCAGGCATGCGGTTTCCAGGACATACTGTCTCTCTTACAGAGAAGGAAAGCCTCAGAGCACAGCTGAATACCATCTGAAGATGGTGCAGTTGCAGGGGCCACAGCCTACACTGCTGAGCACTCTCCAGGATGTGTAGCCAACCAATCACACAGTGAGAGGTTCAAGCTCCAGGGTTCCAAGAGCCCCTCATTGCTTTCGGGCACACCACAGATCAGGCAGAGGTGAGGGATGGTCAGTCAGCCAGTCAGGTGACGAAAAGTCACGATGAGGCTTTTTTGCAGCTCAAGTTCTACAGAAACAGAGCGTATAATATGTGACTACTGGTTTCACCTGGACGCCATACACAAAAACTGGATGGGGACTTTTCTGCACAGCAGAAAAGTAGGAACTAAACTGACCAAGTAGCCAAAAGAGACAGGCCCAGAAGACTCATGGGTGACAGAGGAAGAGTAAACCAAGATTATTCTTCCCTGAAAAGCTCCTCCCAGCTCTACCATAGACTTATCTGCTCAGACTGTACCAAATACACAAAGCTATGCTCCAACTGACCAAATTGGAATCTTTGGATTTTCAGTCTTCCAAAATGTTTCAGAGGTAGGTATGTATGTTTCAGAGGTAGGTATGTATGTTTCAGACCTGCTTTTTCCAGTTACCTTCTGTGGGCCATGTAGGGCCCATGAGGGTATCTACTACACCTATCACAGTGAAAACCAGTGTTCCCACTACATCCCTTCCTTGTCAGATCAGCACAGATTCAAAACACAAACTTGAGTGTTTAATGCGACAATGATTTAGGCTGCTGGGCTACTGGGCTGCTGGGAAATAGCTGAAGGTCCATCTCTGCCATTGCTGTCTCAGCTGGATCAGGTACTTATTGAGACCAGAAACCCTGTTGAACTTTTTGCCTTTAATTCAGCACCGGGGCCTTGGAACCAGGGTCCTGAACACACTCTGCATTTCTGCAGTCACTGTCATAGGCTGTAGATGCTTTTAGTGTTTGGTGAAACCTGAGAATAACACCTTGGAGTGGGTTACGGCATGAAGTAACATTTCTACGCAAGTACATACCCAAGTTTGGAGATGAGGGGGTGGCAAGAGAATATTTTCCCTTGGCAATAACTATGCTATCAGTCTAAAAGTTGTCAGTAACAAAAGCTTCCTGACACATGCTTCCCAGTGCTTGGTGAGGAACAGGAAAAAGGAAGCACAAATTTTGAATCTATGAATAAATCCTGTGTGACGTCCAATATCAAACTGAAAGATAAACAGAACTTAAGCCCAGTGTTTGAAATTCCCACTTTTGTAGCAAGTGTGAACTCAGGGGGCCAAGCTCAGGGAAGGAGAAGGGCTCCTGGTTGTGTCCTGCATGTGACTAGACAGGGGACGGTAGACCAGACTGCCTGCATCTTTTAGCAGATCTCATCCCCTTCCTAAAGCTGACAATGACAGAAGGACAGAAATGGACAACCCTACCCCACTAAGCAGCCAAAATATTTCACAGAGGGGAGGAGAACAAAAAAGGTTCTTCCTGTCAGCTGGAGACAGGCAGCTATTATCCAGAGATGCACGTATGAGACAAAGGTCTCACACGAGCTCTACTGATAACTGCTTGGTAGAAGTCTCTGCAACAGGAGATAATAGGGCTCTTTACATCTACATCTCCAAGTAGATATAACCTTCCAGCTAGTCAACACCAAAAAGTTTTGCACATGGACTTAATCCATAGCTAACACTACTTTCATGACTCCAATGAATGAATAGAGACATCCTTTAACAGAATGAATGCTGCCAGACCCAACTGGTGCTGTGGACACAGTATTAGCCGCATAATGAAGGGTGCCAGTATACAGATGAAAAAACAAGCTGCAGTGCTTCATCTTATTATAGCAAGGCTTTCTGAGTGAAAACAACAGGAGGTAAACATCCCACCACACACAAATGAAATGTGCCTCTCTGGCTATTCTAACATTCCTTAGGAGAAAATACCCCACTTCAGAAAGGAAGGTATCATTACTAGCTAACATGGCACAGGTACACATAGTATTTAAGGCTCAACCTCGCAAGGTGCGAAGGAGTCCTGGCTTTGGTCCAGACTTGTCAATCTTCATGCACCAAGTGTGAAACTGGCTCTTGTATGCTCTGTTTCTCACTTGGCATCATGCAGGATCAAGCCCTTGGAAGATATCTGAAAAGCAGCTAAACCACTTTTGGCATAAGAACATGTCTGTGAGAAAGACTGTACCAGGCTCAGACCACAGGTCCATCCAAGCCACTGTCCTGTCCCCAACAGCAGCCAACAGTGATTATTTAGAAAAGCATATAAAAATCAGGAAAAGCCTACATGATACTTCTCCAGAATAATCTTCCATCCTCCAGTGAGTTGCAGTTCAGAGGCTTCATGGGCAAGAAGAGTTGTCTTTGATCTTGGTAGCTATTGGTAGAAATCTCTTTCATGGATTTATGCTGTTGCTGCTTTTTTATTATTTTTTAAATATAAAACCTAATGCAAGAGTCTCAAAAAAATGGATGGAAGAAGCTTGAACTCTTCCTATTAAAAAAACATTTAAAATGTCTTGCTCAGTGAAGTGTCAACACACCACGCGCCTAAAAGAAATGGAGAAGGAGCTACTGAAAGGCTACTTGGAGAGAGTAAAACCATCAAAATTTACTTCATGGTACTCAATTAGACAAATCCCTCTTGAGTTTTGAGCCTCCCACCCCCAACTGGGAGCACAACTAGAAGCACTAACTAGTTTTTAAATACTCACACAGGAAGGCCCCATTCTTGGGTGCGGGGTGAAAAATGAGGCTAACGAGCATAGTCTTCTACCAACAGCTCTGCTCCGCCTACAGCCTGGTGAGCACGCAGGACCACTGTTAGCGCTACTCTGACTATCTGCAGACTATGCTAGTTAAATTCACTCTCAACACCAGAAATAGGCTGAAGCCTCATCTGTGCATTGTACTCTCTATTTCCCCACCACGCCATATACTACTCTGGCAGAACGCTGCATGAGATGGGTTTTTTCCCGGTCTTGGGGGATTTTTTCAGCATAACAAGGGGACAAATTTAAGAGAAAAAAAAATAGAAAAACAAACAAAAAATCCCACTGTTTGTGGCACACTACTGTTACCAAATGTTCCCTTTCTGATATGTGAGATGGCGGGCTAAGCAAGATTTCTGAATCAAATATTCAGATTCAAGAGAATCTAAAAAAGTTGGCTGACATCCCTTAGTTCAAGTCAATACATTAAGTATGCCCAATCCTACGTGCACACAATTATGCACCTGTAACTTAAGGTCCCCTCAAGACAAAAAGTTAGGATTTGGGGGCTTTTTTTTTTTTTTTTTTAAAGGTATCACGTGATAACACATCACCGAGCAGAACTGGTATTGCTCACCATCTCAACTATAATCAGAGAATACTGAGAAAACCAATAGAAGACCAAGTTTCAAATCATCATCAAGCATTTGGACACTTCAGAAACACTGCCAAATAATTTAACACTTGACATTTGTTATTTTTAAAGCTCTTGGCAGGTACAGTTTACAAAATCTATTTCTACTAGAAATATTTTCACGATTTAATAAAATTAAAATGAAAACTGCATTAAGTTTAAATACTGCTTTTGCATCTCTGCATCCAAAATTTTACAGTGCAGTCAGTATTAGTGGATGAGAAGCAGAAGTTGTATCAGCCTGTTTTCATCTCTAAGGTAGGAGAGATGTGACTTCAACACAGAACTCCTGTAACTTTATTCCGCTTTAATATCTGTAACTATTAGTAACATAAGAAAGGAGTTTTTAAATATAGTTTAGTGCTGACTTTCTTCTGGATCCCCTCAAGAGAAATTACTTGTAAAAGGCTCAGCAAAACTCAGTGACCAGAATCAGGTGATTCACAAGCGTCCCGGCCCCCAGCAGCCCACTGGAAGCACCAAGAGCGTGAGAACTGAAGAAGTGTTCAGCATCCCTGGCCCCTGCTGCCACGTGAGGAAGGAAAAAGCCCCTAATAACTTGGAAGGGACCGAAATTAAGTCAGTGCAGGGACACTTGAGCTTTCTTTTTTTGGAGGTCTCTCAAACATACCAAGTAACGATCATGACAGGGTTTCATGCCTCTTTGATGTTGAAACGCAGAGTCATGACTGACACCGCGCAGAAATACACAAAGTTCAGCCAGTTTCTCAAACCCTTCTTCACTGCTGTGGATTTCACAACATGGGTGAGTTTTATGAAACAGTTTCCCCCTCCTAAGTTAAACCCAGTTATTTTCTATTACACAATATTTTTGTATGTACCTAAAGGGATGTCCATGCTATACAGATAATGAAAAAGGCTGTGAAGCAGAAGCACATCCGATTCTTCAGCTATCCATCACCAACAAAACTTGACCAGTATCCAAGAAGCAAAAAAGGGAGGTGAACTGTCATAATGAAGAGGATATTTGGGTACGACATTGAGAACATACTGAATATAAGAACACACAATTTATTACCCAGCTCCATGGATGTTTTACATCTACTTCCTAAAGGGAAACAAAAATCCCTCTGGCAAGAAGCATTCAAATGCACAGTTGCCTTCAGTTAAATGCATTTTCTAAACACAGAATTCTCCCCAGTAGTTTCTGGGTGAAAACAGACCTACAGTAGATGGTAATGTCTTGTGGGGCACATAGATTTATTGTTCCTTGTGCACCTCAAAGTCACATTTTTATCTCAAATAAGAGAGAGTTGGCACATTCTGAAAGACTCTCTTGCATGTACTCAACACCACAAAAAGCAGCAATAGAGACTTGGGGCAGAGAGGAAAAATGTAGTCTTTGTATCAGATGCAATGGATGACAAATAATCAATTCTTTACGGAGTAGGAGGGGAATCATTTATTTCACAGTTGTTTTGTACCTACAGAAAGTTGGTACCAACTCTTAAATATGCCTTTAATACTCCTATGAGACTGAGAAAGTTATTTGGGGGATTATAGAGTGCTACTATAAATATATTAAGAAATGAAATGGGGACCTGCTCCCACTGAGCAACAGTAGCATCTTGTGCAGTCCATTACAGACTGCTAAGTTCAGGGAAAATCTTGAATTTTCATCAGAGACAACCAAAAGGTCAGCCTTTCTTATGGGATTTCAGCCATTTGAGTGCCCTTTTGAGCTACAATCTTGAAATTAGGAATAATTCATTCATTACAGACCGTTGATTACAGGGGAGAAAAAAAAACAGAAATTTGACATTTCTTTCCAGTTCACCAAAAGGTCAGCCTACTGATTTACAAAATTTATATTAATTTTAACTCTGAGGCTGTCATATTGGGCATGAGGCATCCAATTTGGAGAAATTAAGGTCACTTAAGGTCTCTAGTTACATTTATCATTTTGAATGCAGAAAGTTTCTCAAAGGCAAAGGCAGTGCTGTGGGAGCACACAGCCAAAACCATCCAAATTGGGAACTGCTGCCAATTTTAATACACTAAAATGCATTTCCATTTAAGAAAACCTAGCCTTTATGCCCCTTCTACCCACACACTGCCAGACATCAGTGCCATTTCTGCAGGAAACAAAGATAAACTAAGCTTTGGGATGAACCATCTTCCATGGCAGACCCTAATGGTCCTCAACTCCCATTGCTACTTATCTGGGCTCCCACTGACACGGTGCATGAATGCTACCAGCTCTGTTCGACATCATCAGCCGAACTCAACTTCTCAAGATCTTCCATTCAAAGCTTAAAAATGCTGAGAGGAGATGAGGAGGAGGAGGAAGCAAAAAAGTCTTCTTTCATAGCCAGAAAAGAGCAAGGCATCCTTCAGAGTTGACTCAAAGGCCACCAGGAGACAGGACGGTAGTATCTCCAATAAGCATGGAAAATATTGCAAAGCACAAAGTGAGGGTTTGACCAAGCCTCAAAAGGCACTGATGGAGCTAAAAGAGCAATAACAACGGCCCAAATGCAAAGCTCAGAGGTCTCATGCTGCCTGCTGAGCCATTCAAGGTGCTCTGCAAGAATGAGAAGAAAATCAAAGCTAAAGGGATCCCTCACCAAAGAAGTCAGACCAAATGACTAGATTAGCAAAGATTTATGAATTTTGTTATTTGTACAAGAGTCAGCTGTGAAGATATACAGTACAATAAAGCCCACCTAGTGCAACTGCCAGATTCCTACTAAAAACTGCAAGCTCCTTCAGCCCGTCCCAGGAAAGCTCTGCTTGTACATCTCTTCACCAAAAGGAACTGAAGAACAGCCCCTGACTGCAAATTAGCTTCTTCACTAGCCCTCTTCCAGCCAGTGACATTCTACAGACAAGGAGAATTCAGGCCACAAATGAACTGAGGGACATATCCACATTTACAAAGAGCAGTAAAGAAGTACAAACCCTGATACCCATTTTCCTGCTGCTGTCACCAGCCCAGACCATCTCCCACAGCTTTAGGAGACATCCTGGTGGTCGGGGGAGTGGCTCCCAACTTAGGAATAAAGCCAGAGTCAAGGCCAAATCCTCAGCCAGTGTAAAACAGGCTAATTCACACCAGGCAGGGCTTTTGCCCTCGATTCTTTTTTTTTTTCTTTGATGGAAACCTCACTTTGTTTTAAATTTTTTATAAAGATACTCTCATAAAAAATTGAATAGAAGTCTGTTCACGCTTACTAGAGAGAAGGCTGCTCTGGTTCTTGCAGTCCCTCCTTGCAAATAGGGCCTGTGTATGTTCAGTGCTCTACTACTTTATATTGCCTTTTTATATAATGCGCCTGACATTTTCTTCTTCAAGCAGGAAATTTAAGGAAGCCATCTTAAGATCATGATAATTTTTTTTGCTCCAACCATAATCTCTTCCCATCAAACCTTTTTGCACTCTACCTGTTTTTATTCTGCAAATAATTTTAATTTTTTGTAATGTCTTAAGTAAAAAAGTCAGACTTGACTACTTTCCCTTTAGAAAAATAGTTCCATCTTTAGTTCCGTATTAAAACCTGGCCTTTGTACAATAACTAGATTTTAAAATAAATTACTACATTTCAAACAGTTTAAAAATATTAGTCCCTCTCTGTATTTTGCTTCTTCCGAAAGACATACAAATAAAATCCACAATTGGACATTTGTGTTTTTCTGCTTTTTAATTTAGTAACTTGTGAATTCATGCATTGACCTAGCTGAACAAAGGGCAAAGACTGTTAAATTCCAGAGCCTATTAGATATTTGGTTACTCATTCAAGGCCTTCTGCGGAGTTTAAAAAAGGGACTGACTGATGAACAGAGGCAGATTTTGAAATGATACTTTTAAATTAACAAACGAAAATGGGAAAGAAGTAAACTGGGTAAAGATTAGCTGCTTGCTGTGCCGCTATGGGAAGATGAAGTGTGGGTTGGAACTCATTAGTCCAATTACATAATATATTGTTTTGGCCAAATTCAAAGGCAGGAGAAGTAGTGAGAAAAATGAACCGTTAGGTAACAGCAAATAAGGAAGAGGTGAGGGACAGGAAAGAAGAAAAGCCTTTTTCTGAACGTATGCCATCTCTGATTTGTGAAGCTTCTTTAAAAGGTTTTTCCCTTGACTAGAAGGTTAAGGCAGCCTTATAAGGGAACCACTCGATTGAGGCACGATTTTGGCAAACAAGTTATATATGGATGGGGGGGTGCCCATTACCTCGGGAGAGGGCCGAGGCAGCAGCCTTTCCCTGGGCTGGCGCACGGTCAGAACAGGTTCATACGGTTGCGGCAACGCCTGAGAGGGAGGGCGGTCGCATGAACAAAGGGAGCAAACGAAATAACTTGAAATTTCCCTGCTTTCCCCTCCCTCTGTCCCTAAAATCACATTCCATTGATTTCAAAACCATTTTGAAATTTTACTAGTTTAGAAAAGATTGAATAAGCATGTAATTAAATTAATTACAGAATCACTGCTCCGCATCCTACAGTACGAAGAGCAGTGAAATCAACCAAATGGATTCCAAATCGCTTCCTAAATGCTTTCAAGTTAAATAAAACTTCAAGAACTATTTTAAATCACCTAAAACGCAGTCCAGCAAAATGCAGCCGTTCAACCAGTTTCCTTCACCATTACATACAGGGACACAGTTCTAAAGCACACAACCCAATCCAGCATTTCCCCTCCTACACAAACAGCAACTGCTCTAAGCTTGACAGCCCCGTTTCCCTACCTGCAATCCCCTGCCTCATTTACTGCCAATCTTCTCCCTTCAGCAACTAATGAAGCGGGGCTCTTATAAACAGCAGCCTCATTCACTACACAGCCCCAATTAACCACCCTTCCATGCAAAAAGAAGACAGGAGTCCTATGGAAAAAACCAGCGCGTGAGCTCACAGTCGAGGACTGCGTCATGAGCACACACTTGAGAACGAACTGAGGCTGAAGATCAACACGTGCTTCACGCAAGCACGGGTGTCTAAGACACAAACATCTCCAACTAGGGTTGCCCACGTACCACGCCCCAACACTACAAGCTGTGCCAGCATGGCACACGGGACAGAGCACCCAGGACAGGATGCCTTTCCTTCAGCAGCGCCAGCCCTAACAACCCCAGCACGGCATCTAGTCTCAGGTAGTCAACAAGACAGACATGTCTCCAGATAGTAATTTATCCCCTAAGGCAGATGTCTAACATCAGAGGAGTCTCTTTCTCCACTGAATTATGAAGAGAGCAGAGACAATAACTAGAGGCTTATTAGCTTAAAACTGTGCAAGATGCACCCCACCACTGGCAAACACAAGACTAACAAACGGCCAACGAGCCCTGATGCCACCACTATCACTTGCACCCGCAGGCAGCATCAGGAGAGAAAGCACAGGCTTTGGAGAAAGAGCCTGCCGTTTTTCCAAGAAAACGGGAATAGCCTCACATTCCCAGCTCGGGGGAAGGCTGCCTTTCTGTTAATGCTTAATGTTTAGGTAGTTTTGCATACCACCACATCCACAGAGCAGCTGGCTGGAAAAAGCTGAGTTACTGCTACCAGTCTCCTTTCAGTTCTGGAACCAGCAGGACCATTTCTGTGATCAGTGCAAGCCCCTTCCTTGAAGGGGACACAGCAGGAAATTACTGGGTTCACATGCTGCTTTCAATACAGTTCATCCTGAAACGCTGATGCTCAGCACTTGGGCTCTGGGAGAAGGACAGTAGGGAGAGCTGCCATTGTCCCGTTTCCTGTGAAGTTTCAGAAAACAATCTTCCAGGTAGAGGAATACCCTGTGACGTCTCCCAGGTGTGTCCGTACTTTTACTAGTTTTTCTAAACTAGTAAAATTTCAAAATGGTTTTGAAATCAGTGGGAAGTGTCCTCTCTGATGCTTAATGCACCTAAGACAACTTTCTGGAGGAAGCAATTTAATGACTTGATACGAACTCTCTCCCCTTTGGTGTACTAGACACTTAAGCGTACTTCTTATATGAAAAGTCTGCAATCACAGGTCCCCCGCTGTTCCCTGTGCACGCAGTTCTTGGACACCGTGCAGCAAATGCACAGCTCCCACACATTTCATCAGAAGCTTTGCTGTGATAACAAGAATCTTGCCAGCTCAGCCCTACAAAGTGACACAGGCACTATCCCCCTACTCAGCAGTGTCCTGCAAGGCTCCTCAGGAGATCAACGCGTATCCAGATGCACGAGCAAAAAGGTTACTGTCACATACCTCTCATCAACACCTCTGTCCTGTGGTTAAACCCTAAGCATAACCACAGCAGTGCACACAACCACTCTAAAGAAATAAAGTGGGACTGCTCAGACCAGCAATCAAACTGTAGAAGTTAATTCATTTGATTTTGCCCAAAACAAGTGAAGTAACCTCTTTCACCAGCAATGCTGCTTTCAGAAAAACTGTCCGCAGTCTCAGTGGCTTCAGCTAGTGATGAAGGCGGCAGCTAAAGCTGGCTTTTGCCCCCTACCCAAAGGAAGGCACTGCATCAGAACCCAAATGGGAGGTGCCAGAGATGAGGAAAGGTTAAACAAGCAAAGCCTGGGGGCTGCTTCCACTGCACCCAACAGCTGAACATCTCCTCACGCAACAAGAGATGTATTTGTAACGCTAACAATACCGCTCATCACTTGCTCAAAAAGAAACATTTTATAAATAATCCAGTCAAAACTGCGGGACCCACGGAATGTATTTTTAATATGCTGGTGGTCTAGGCATCAATAATAAATCTCAGTGTCTCATTGATGGGCATGGACAATACCTAATGTGATTACCCACAATCTACCTCTTGAAACACAAGGCAAACCTGCAGTTACCAGCTTCTAAGGGTGCAACTAGTGCTTCTTGGACCTAGCAGACATGAGCAGAAACAAAGATACCAGCAGATTTCTCTAGCCTCCTGGGACTGCAGGAAAGGCGTATCTTGTCCCAAAAGAACGAACTAAAGTAAATTAGTAGATGATGAAGCACTTGCCTGGATCTGCAGCCACATGCACTGCCCGACAGATATCAAAAAGATCTGGTCACTTTTATTTGTCAGGATCAAACCGCAACCAGCCCAGAAGCCACCAAGATCAGCAAGAGCTCAATGGTGGGACAATGCTCCAACACAGCATGCAGACCTTTTTTCAGCCCAAATGCAGCCGTAGTGGGCAGCAGCCTTTCCTGCAGCCCTCACAAGTTAAGATCTTGTGTTAACAAAAATCACAGGAGAAGCGTTTTGGCAAGGATTTCCAGCATCACTTGGTACCTGGGACATATACCTAACTGCTCCTCTCCTGACCCAGCAGTAATGTGAGGCACCCAACCCATAATGGTATCACATCCACTATGCCATCTGCCCCACCACCGTTAGCATAGATGCAGACCACTCTCGCACTACAGAACCCACCAAAGACATTTCTAATTACTGCACCAAAGGGTACGAACTGCTCCTCTCCCACATAGGCATGGCCATCTCCCCAGCATAATTAAACCAGCCTTACAACTGTCCCATTGAATTAATGGCCTGGACCTTTGGGGGATTTATGGTCCCACTGGCTTGGTTCTTGTCTGTCCCCACCCTACCCCATCTCCACATACAATTAATCACATCTGCTTAGGGAAATACCAGCAAAGATCTTCACAACATGGCCCAGACGGTTTTAGAATGAATTTGATAAACTGAGTAGCAAGAAATTGCCAAGACCAGATGGCACTGAACAAAACCTCTAAGGGAAATCAAATATGAAACGGCTGAACCATTCCCTGTGCAGTGTAACCTTCTGGTCTGATCAGACTCTGTACTGGAGGAACAGGAGGTGGAAAACCTGACCTTAGGGCATTTTTACACATCTTTAGGGTGGAGATGCAGGGAACTAAAGACCATGAACAGGTAGATGCACAGAAACCACTAAAAACAATCAGCCTAAACTAGAACAGAATTAGGAGAGAGAAGAGAAAGCAAAACAAAACAAAACACCGTGAATCAGTATTTTGTATTTGGAAAGGGTCCTTAACACAACAGATCTCAGTTTGCCTTCATGCCTCAACATCAGCTCAGCGCTCATTATTGGTCACAGAGATAGAAAGTAAGGAATTGTTGGAAAAGCCACAACAAATAGAAAACAATGTTGTCACATACACATCCCTAGTACACGTGCATTTGGTATACAGCATTCAGATTTGGTCACCCTATCTCAAAGACAGATTATCTCTAGGAAAGGCAAGGAGCAAGACAAAGCTGGTCAGAAGCAGAAAACCACTTCAACAGGAAGAGAGACTAAATGAACTAAAACCTTTCAACTGAGAGGAGATAACTGGGGAAAAGGAGATGGGAGCCCTTAAATGTGTGGAAGTGCTTAAAACGCACTTTCCAGTGCTACAGCTATGAACACTGGGAAGGTACAGGAGGGAAGGGGCCCATGTTTGCTGTTCTCCAGCCCTCAGATACCCTGGGGCCTGCAGACTCAGACATGAGCTGATGCACCCCTCATCTGCCACAGGACAATCCTCACAACAGCCTTTTTCCAAGATGGGGAAACAGCAAAACCCTCAGCAGTACCACCATGCAGAACATTGCTCCATGTCACACTTCCTCCAGCCATTTAAGAGATCCCTGCCCCTTCCCACTCATTCTTTCTTCCCATATAGGCCCTCTGCACAGTAAAGCATGTATCGCAGCTTTGTCATATTTCAAAGCTTTACTTCACAAACACAACAGACATTTTTTATTCCACCTCTGAGGAGTGACAGAGATGTAACCCATCCCCCCTTCACCCTCCAGGCCAGTAAGAGCAAAAGCTTCATCCACTGGAAGAGCCTGGCCAACGCTGACACCTTTCCGCATCTGTCTCCTTACAGAATCTTCCTGAAAACTACTTCTGCGAAGTTGAACTGCTACTATTACACACCAGCCCAGAATCTATGTTTTAACATGGTAATCCTTCAGTAGAGAGCATATGATGCTCTCATGCAAGCACCATGACTGCCACAGTGAATGCCCTGTGAACCCCGAAGCATGGACATTTCTCCCTCCTGTGGGGCTAAGACATTTTACTTGGATAGAGGTGCAGTGTTTTGTACAATTTGGTCCCATTATGGCTCACTGGGGAATGTCCTCTGAATTAGAAGGAAAGGAAGCCGAGGATGAATTATGCGCTGTTTGACCTCAAAAACGGAAATCCATTCAATTTCACTACTTCATCACTCCAAACACTGCAGGCTGCAGTGCCAAGATTTTTGTCAGGACTGGTACAGAGGCACGGAGAAGACACAGTGATCACATCTTGAGCAAAAGCTTGAAAGATTTGTTAGTTGGGGGAATGAGGCACAGAAGTACTACTAAAGTAGGCTACTTACCTTTTAAAAAGCCAAATTTTGATGGAGTAGCACTTCATCCCAGTAATACCCATTCTCACATTTTTCAGTTTATCTAAAAAGAATTCCAGTAACAGGGTGAAATTTTCCCTTTGCACAATTTCTCTAAGATTTGAAATTGAACATGGTGCACTAGAAAAAGGATAAGAAAAAACAGAAGCAAGTTCCTGCAGCTACCTTTACCATAAACGTAAGCAATGCAAGATGTCTTAATAAACTATCAGACACAACACTTGGGGTAGTCAAGTGTAGCTCTGGCCACCAGTATTTTATGAAAAAAAAAAAAACATACAATACAAATGAAGGGAGTACCTTATTTCAAAATTCAGGAGGCAAAAGACCCTTAGTTGTGTCTAATGCCATACCTCATTCTCTAGTGCTCAGGGATCAGCAGTCATGGTTCTCATGACACAGCAAAAATTACTGGAAAACGGTAAGGCAGATATTTACATTGCAAGCCAGTCTAAAGTGAAAAGCAGTAATACATTCTCACTGTAACAGAAAAGCCCAATTGGTTCATTCATATTCATCCCTGCAGTAACACCAGCAAACAGAGCAGAGTTTGCTCAGAAATGAGTTTGGTCCCTGGCGAAATTAGGTGCTGCCCTCCATTGACACTCTCGTGATAAAGAGGTTTCACATAAAGAAAAATAGAATTTCAGGATACGAATGTACCTGAAAAACTGACAGATTTCCCCAATTCCTACATTTTTACCCTTTTTCCTGAGGTACAATGCAGAGTGAAGTCCTAAGGTCCAATGGTCCTGAGGTGCAATGAAGAGTGACTCTGCAGCAAAATAGCCTCCCCAGAAGTCAGGAACAGAAAGTTGCTTTCATCTCATTTCTTGTTAACGGCCTTTTATGTTCCCTGGCTAGCAACAGCTTAGGAAGTTCTCACAACTTTTGGAAGAGCTAGAGAGAAGCATTCTAAAATCAGCTTTGGAGAAAGAGCTACCTAGGTTGCTCTCCTTGCTTGCCCATTCCCTTGGGCAAGGACAGAATAGACTGCAGTTAGGCCTACCATGAAGGTCCATCCCCCTTGGTCTGTGGGGCTCCAAATTTACTGATGAGCAATCATCCTCTGGGAGCAGCACCTGTAGACAAAGGGCACAAGTGCTTGACTCCTGCCTGCAGGGAAGGGCTGGCCAGCAGAATCCACTGCTCTTATTTCCCCACCCCCTTTCTTCTAAAGGATTTTGCTCTTTGTGAAACAAAGTGGATGGGTCCATTTGAAAGAAGCTGCTCAAGAAACATTTCTGAGAGTGAGTCCAATCCGACAAAGCTAACTTCCAAAGGGTACAGCAGGACTGCAAGATTTCCAGAGAGGACAGAGGGGTTGGGAATGATGATGGGAGTGAGGCCTGCAGGTTTCCATGTGTCTTTTGGGAGGCCGTCCTCTAGGACTGCCCTGCAGCTGCAGAGAGAAGAACAGGGAGAGTTCTGGCACATGAATAACTGCAGCAGAGGGAAAAATGGGAAGAAGACGAAATAGGAGTATTTTTATACGTTCATTTATACAGTGATATGTAGCACACGCTGAAACAAAGTTCTTCATTTGACTCTACCTTAAACAGTGGAATGACTAAGATCTACCATCTTTTTGGGAAACAAGCACTCCAATGGCCACTCCATGTGCAAAGCAGTAGCTTACAGAACTCTGCACTGAAGCCTGCAAGTAGAAAACACAGTTAATGTGGCAAAAACCAAGCGGAGGCCGACAACTAGCTGGAAGAGTGAACGTGCAGCTTGGTGATGTTTTTATTACAGGACTCGGCTCATTCTGTGGCGTGACGGGAACTCACACTGTTGTCCAATCCAAGTCTATAGACAGAGCAGAGGTGGGATATGGCAGCTCAGCCCCGTGACCTAGGGACTGTGGCACTGTCCAGGACTCAAAAATCCAGGTTCTGCTTCCCATATGTGGTTCAGGCACCCTCTAGGACTGGTTCATCTTTCAACCATTTGTCACTAGACTGTAAAATCTGTGACTACAGTGCTACAGTGCTCAGTACTATGAGACCTGACCTCAGGTGGCACATTTAGGAGCTAAACTAATGCAAACAAAGAGCCACCACTATCAAGTCATTCCAGAAAGGAGGTGTCAGAACACCTGCCACTGTGACCACAGAAGGATTAAGACTGCAAATGCAGTCCAGAAAAATGCCTTGCCTTAAAGCGCTTAGTAAAAATGAAGTTGAGCCCTTTGCTCTGCATACTCGGTCATGTTTACCTGTGGCAGAGATGGGCTGCAGGTGAGGCAGCCTGCTTAAAGCTAGCATAGGTACCATCAGTTAACACAGCTAGAGAAACAGGGAGTCCAAAGATTGCAAAGCCCACCTGAAAACTGGGTAATTAAGATGTAAGAGATTGGCTTTTACTGTGTGAAACTGTGGTGACATCACCACCCCGGTCATACAGCAAACTCACTAACTGCATCAAAGCTGGTTCTACCACATCCACATGAGCCATAGTCCTTTTTCTGACTGTACTGCATGAAGACCTCCTGAAGGAAATTCTTCCTCCTTCAGAAGTGCAGCATTTCTCCTTGTTTCTTTTACTTTTTTCCTGCCACAATCCTCAATCCCTTACACCACATAGGAGATGGGTGCATAAGTAGCTTCACTGGTCAAATGGTACAGAGTAGGGTACATTTATTTTCTCATCCTTGCTCCTCCTGCTTTTCCTTGTGCCTGATCCCCACTCTCTGCACCCATCCATAAGCCAATGTACTCACTAACCTGGCAGAAAGCCTTGCCTTCCCTCCCCCAACACACACTTTTTTTTTTAAATGTGCTTTTCATGGGTTAGGAAGATAAATTAATTCACAGAAGGAGCTAACAAACACTAGCCCACGAGATTAGCAGAAGTGCATGGACAGAAGGCACAGGACCAGCACCTCCATCTTTTGGCAACGGTGCGCTCTTGGACTGGCTCCCTACCCAATCTTACAGGCTTCGTTGCCACCCACACCTCCCTTTCACAGGATGACTAGCAATGTCATTAGGCACTAGAGTTAAGATCCAGTAAATGAGGGTTAAGGGAGTTCGCACCTCGAGTTATTCAGTAATGCTGCCAGAAAACTAAAGGAGACTATAACGTGCTGATCTGCATTCAGATTGCACTTGGAAAATATTCTTCATAAAAAGTGCATTCCTAGCTGTTAGCTCTTTTTACATGACATTCTAGATGCTTTTGAACATGAATGCATCAGGCAGCCACAAACGTGCATCAAGCCAACCAGTCAATGGGTTGGATCTGGTAGTTTGACACCATGTCTTTACACCGTTCAAGCAACGGCAGCCAAGTACAAAATGAGGCTGGAGCTCTATCCAAAGCCACGGTCTTCCTGTAGGTTGCCAAAAGACACAAGAACATAGCCAGTAGTATAGCAAGAGGATCTCCAGAGGACACATCAGCTGTTCACAGGAGGCCAGAATTCACTAATAAAACTTTGCAAAAATACGTAACACAGTTCTGATGTCTGCAACAATGCAGTGCGCGTTACATCAACTAATACACAGGCTTTCAGTACAGTTGTCCTGCACGTGCTTTCATAAGAGTTGAAGCAAACAGGTCAATTAGTAAAGGCTCACTGGAGCGAGAATTTTACTGAAAATGTTATCCTGCTTTTAAAGACTCCCAACTATTCTTTCATGGAAGAACAGGTGGAGAAAAAAGAAATATATTAATCTCTAGAAATGGAAAGAAATGTGATTTCTTGTTTTTAGGAATAATATTTCATTTCAATTACAGTAATAGGGAAAGATCAAACTAAATGTCTTTGAAAAATGCAATTGTTGGAAATTCTCTTGCAAATAGTCTTAGAATAAAGGAGAGGAGACAGAACAATTCATCCAGCGGACCTTATGTGCAGACCTGCAGCATCTGAGCACCTCACAGTCTTATCCACTGTGACTACTCCTACAGGAGAAAGCTCTATGCAACTACCTCTCCTCTGCGAGCCACTAAGCTTCATGGACACGTTTGGGTCTCACAGATCAAGGTCTCCTGAGAGCAAGGAGACCAAACGTGGCCTCCTGCATCACAAAATCATGTTTTTCCATTAACTCATATATATATATACACATATGCATACATATACATATATACACATATACATACATATATACACACACACACACACACACACACATATATATATATATATGTTGTGATCCACAAAAACACCAACAGTAAGACACTCCTGTCAGTCATTTCGTTCATTCCTTTTTCATTTCCATTTGGGGAGATAGGCAAGTCATTCCCCTCCAAAGTGTGCATGTGGGAAGAGAGGAAAGGTATCAGCACTACAGAGTTTTATATATTCCTTCTGAATGTCAGTCAAACCAATGAGTTCCATCAACAAGGCTGAACCCCAAAAATACCAAATATATCATCACATGTTAGTAACTGTTGCACATCCATCTCACCCTTGGCGTTCTCCCATGTACCCCTCAATCTTTTCCCTTCTCCTACCCGTTCTATCCCCGAAAACTCTCACAGCACGACAGTGCAGCGCTCTTCTAAAAGTGTCCCCTGGCAAAATGTTACCTCTACTCTTTAACTGGTCAGAAAATACAGTTTGTAATCTTGTGCGTCTTGTTAGTTTCAGATCACTGGCACAATTTCCAGTGCTGAAACACCACTCAGACTCTGTAATAAGTCTCAGCCCATCTGTATTGTCAGAGGCAGCAACTGCAGACATTTAAATAGCAGAAAGATCCCGCAATCCTGGAAATACACCCTCCATCGGAATAAACTGGCTGGGATCTTACCATCAAGAGAGGCTAGGAGCAGTGGCTTAGGTTATGATTTGGGCCTTAAAAAACAAAACAAAACAAAACAAAACAAAACAAAAAACTACCACTACCTCAGATCAGAGTCTCTGCATGGTTTGAGGAAGTTGCTTATGACAAATCTGCACCATAGAAATAAATATTCTTCCTCCACTTACCCTACAAACTCTGTCCTGCCCAAGCTAAACTCGGCACTAGAAGCCCAGCAGAGCATGGAGCAGATATTTGAGCTAGCTTGTGTGCAGCAAAGCAGCACAGCTGCGGTGCCGCACAGACAGGCTTTGGCTGCTTTAAGACCCAGGGTGCTTCTTATTCCACTGTACCACATGGACCTCCTCAGGCTTCTCTGGCTGTCCATCCTCAAAACAGGAATAAAACTTCCCAGCCTCACAGCATGGTGGTAAACATACATGGCCTCAAAGTCCTCCACTGCTCCCCTACCTGGGAGGCAGGCTAAGGGTCCTGATATACTGGATGAGATCTTTCCCTATCCAACTGACTGGATACAGATAGAAGGTGGCCTTTCACAATACATTTATGGCTCCATAATCTCACAACAAATAAGAAGCACGCATTCCCCAGGAGGCCACAGAAGTAGGGAAAGAAGCTCTCACACAGTCTAGACAACAGATGTAATCTAATTTTCAAGCTTCCTCCCTCAATTATCTTCCACAAGGAACACAGGCAGGTCACATCACCTGAAACCTTCTCTAGGATTTGTTCACATTTTTTCCTTTCCATGTAATGAACCAGAAGAGTTGATAAGAAACAGAAGTAGAGTCCTGCACAATTTAAAATCCAAGACAAGCCACACATTAAGCCCTGCCATTTCTTCTTCCCCACAGCTTAACTTCTACACTTTCATAACCAGGTAACACCTCCTGGCTTGCTCTTGTTCACAGCTAGGCCCCACAGTCAAGTGAAACCCATCACCTCGTGGTCACTCTTTCTGCTCTCAGAGAAAAACATCTGATGACTGGCGCCATCAATCTGATGACTGTAGCAGTCAACTTTGGGGCTGGCTAGCTGCCACTAGAATTACTGCAGCGAAAAAAGGAACTTGAGACCAGGTCTGCCAAAATTTTAGGTATTCACTACCCAAAACATCAGAAGAAGATGCACAGAGAAAATAAATATTCCATCTAGAATATCAAAATAAGTAATAGAAGGAGCACTATATTCATCAGATGGGGCAGAAGCCTGGAGAGAGCAGGCTTGTGGCAAGTCTCAGGACGTATTTCTAATTTCCCTACAATACAGCTTATGTCTAACAGGTCATACAAGATACAAGGATATGAGGTCAGGTACTTCCACACCCTCTAACACCTGAGCACTAACCACAAGGTCTACTCATTCTCCACGCAAGCAAGTTAACAATATCAAGTTTGCACCACATAAACAGTCAGAGAAGCTGGAACGAGCACAGGTCCTCTGCCACAGGCCTCTCTCAAGCAACATGTTCACTTTCCTCTCCAAAGTGGGCTGTGATTTGAAAACAGCAGTTATGCCAGCTCCAGCACAACCGAGGCTTGGTGCAGCAACCACATCTCATTAGTATACCATTCCCTCTATCAATGCAGTGAAGAGCTCTTGCTTTCACTTCTTTGCCTGGGCTGATGGCTTCAAAGGCTGTGTAGCCCTCCTTTTCCTTTCCAGTATAACACTGAACCTCTTTCCCCACTGACCACATGTGCTGAATTACTAAAGCTTTTCCTCAAGTTCTGCATTACTTTTGCATGAATGTCCATTTACTGGTTTCTGAGTTTCACTTTTCTCCTCTTGAATTAAATTACCATTTTCCTCTGATCACAATTTAGTTGGAAAAAATATAAAGTTGAAGGATATTAGATTTGAGGAAAGGAGGAAAACAGAGTAAGAAAACAGAGCAAGACAACAGACGCTGGAGCTCTCTTGTCTTCCTTTATTTCCCATTCAGCCCAAACACCACCGTGGACTCATTAACACTTAATGCAGGTGAAAATAAAGGGATTTAATATTAAAACAGTGCAAGCATATGAAAAACATTTCCTCTAGACCTGTTGGCACTTGCCAAGTATCATTCTAAGCTCCTTCTCTGGATGAGGAGAGCTCTTTTACTTGTAAGACTATAACTTCTTACCTGGACTAATAATATTCAATATGAAACCTCCCAAGTCCCATTTGAAAACTTAAGTATTTGACACTTAGGACATTTCCCCCATTCCATTAGAAAAATAACAGCTTAAAGAATATTATATTGTTAAAGAAACAGCCATCATGAAATGGGCTAGTTATCTGCTAGTTATTTTCAAGACCCCAGGTGTGAGTTCAGGAAACTACCATTGGTTTCCCCACCAACTCATTTACGTAGAGGACCTATTTCCCTGGTTTCACTACAAAGAAAGGGTTGTGCAAGGGAACAGCGACCAGCAGGCACAAGGGTTGCTCCAGGATGAAGACACAAAAGTATAGCTTGTGGAGAGAGCAACTTCAATATCAGCGCACAGCTGGATACCTCATTCAAACAGATGGAGTTGGCAACCCCAAGCTAAACACACACAGGCAACGCTGAGAATCTGAATTACTCTGCATAAATGTTGTAATGTTTCAAGGGACAAGCCATAATCTACAAACAATAGATTTGGTCACATTCCCGATGAGGCAAATTCCACCATCCAGTCAAGATGTGAAACCAGTTTAGATGTGAAACCATCTAACCAATGCTTGCTGACATGGAAACGAAGTCTATTGGTGAGGCATTGCCCACGCAACCACAGCACCCCAGGAACATAACTGAAGAGCTGCACATCGCAGTTGCTTGAAACATTGTTAATTTCCTTCCAAATTTGCTGAAATTCAGATTATGGTGGCAGCTGGGTAAAAAGCAGGAATTCATCCTCTGACTCCACAGATCCATCAAAACTGGTCTTCAACCAGCCTGCAGTGTGGGAAGCACTGCTCCAGCTAATCGCTGGCAACGGGAGCTGTCTGTCACTGAGACAACTTCCAAAGGCAGCTCTGATTTGATGCAGGCTATGACAACTTATCTAGCAAAATAATACATGGAATCAACCCTAACAAAGTCACAAAGCCAAGCACAAACAGGTCTTCCAAAATTGCTAATCCTACTCTCCAAATTAATATAAACAGTTAAACCCACTCGCCAAGGCCGGCAAAGAAGAGCCTGCAGACCTTTCTGGCACTGCATCGTCAACCAGAAGAGTGTCCAACTTTCACAGTGTATTAAAGTGAACCCATTTTTCCAAATGAAACACAACCCACTAGTGTGATATCAAGACAGTAGATAGCTTTTAATTACATATACAAAAGAATTCATAATACTCCAACACTACTACAAGAGTGGTTTGCTGAAAAAACAACTTTGAGCAATGCTTCTAGGTCCTTTCTGTAGAAAAAGAAAAAAAGAAACACAAAATTTGCAACTTTATTGAGTGATTACATAACTTTGTAGGTTTTTATACGTATATATACGTATACGTTATACGTACGAAAATACACATATTAGGCTTTTTTATGTAACTGCAGGCTTTTATACACAAGTTCCATGATCTTCTAGCCAGAATGCAATTTGGCTTGTGGCACTACTTGGATTTTAATGCCTGATCAGTTCGGAAAGGGAGGACTCCAAAGGTGAAGCATACACAAACATATACAAAAACGGTGATTTTTACTAGGAACGCCCATTTCCAGGTGATGGGCTTTGTGCTTCTATGAAGGGGAAAAATAAATAAATACATATATAAATATATATATGACAGTTGCAAAGGTTGTAAGAAAAAGCTAATCCTTCAAAATTCTCTGTAACAACAGGTCACCTTTATACTTAACAGGTGAGCGCAGCAATAAGATCCTTTTGTTGTGCAATGCGAAGACTTCAGGCTTCTTGGCAAGTTGACATATGTCTCAGTTAAAACCAAAATCCCCACCAAATTGATGCTTACAATGCCCAAGTGTTTTGCAACTCTATTTTCCAATCATGGAATTCCCAATACATGACACAAACTAGATCCTCGACTCAGGTAAGCCTTGCTATTCCAGCACCCCTAAACACCTATCCAGAGACATAAAATAGCTCATGTACCCCCTGCCTCCAACTCCTATCATCATCTTCAGTGGACAAGCTTCCTCTGCTAGCTTGTCTGCTCCAAATGTATCTAAAGAACCCTTTGAAGTCAAAATGTTCTTAGCAATTAGATCCTCTCTATTTCTTTTTGCCTTTCTAATTATCCTTTTAACTGCCTTCTGCTTATTTTAATAGATCTTCCTATCCTCCTCCTTACCAGACTGTTTATATTTTTAAAAGCCTACTGCTTACTGCTTCTAATACTGTTTACATCTTCACTTAGCCACCTCAGTTCAGTCGCTGGTTTTTGCCCAATTTCAGAGTTAGCCAGAGAAAATTTCTTCTCTGATCTCTACAACAGTTTGTAAATACCTCCTTTTCCATTTTTTAATTTTCCTTCTACAATACATTTCCCTTGCATCTGGGAGAGCGAATGAAGTTTCCTCCAGACCACTAGGCGTTTTGAGAAAATCCATATTCTTATATACTGCTTTAGGCACACTTCTCTCCACTGCTTAGTCTATCGTTTTTGCATTAGGAATATTAAGCAGATTATTAATGACTGTGTCCCATGTGTTCCCCAACTACCTCATTCATTATCATTTCCCGCCTGAAAAAGTAAACAAATAGCCTTTTGTGCTCAATGTTACAGGAGATTACCTATGAATTTCATTAGTTATATCTCTACTAGGGGGCAAAACCGTTGCAAGTACTTTGGTTCATGGAATGGCTTATGAAGTTGTGCATGTGCGTTTAACGATCTGAAACATCAGCACAGCAAAACTACCCAGAGGTTTTGGGAAACTATCCCTGACAAGGAGAGACCTGGGTAGACCCAGGTCTACCTAAGCAAATCGCAAACTCACGCTGCATTTAGCTAACAATTCCAATTGGGAAAAACTGATGAGGGCTAAGATGAGGACGAAAACGCCCATCTTTTTTTTGTAGGCATTCAAAAAACACTGCTGAACTACTAACCACGTTGTATGAGCTGTTACTCCCATACAGGAGGATACCAAGTAGGCAGCACGATTCGGACAGTAAATATTTAGAAGCGTTATGGTGAATGGACCGGGGAACAGCTATTCTGTTTTTCTTATGCTCAGGAAGCCCCTAAACCACTACTTGATAGGAGCTACAGAGTATATTAAAGGAAGGATCACTCAATATTTTCTGTTTCTTACAATCCTTCCCTAGGCATGTGCTACTGGGCACTGGGAAATAGCATACCAGGAGAGAGAGACAGAAAGCGAGATCTTTTGTTTAATCCACAGAATAGCCATTCTTTATAAAATAACTGCAGTACTCCCCTATCTAACTGCTAGGCTTTGCCAGAAAACTCTGAAACACATATTCCATAGATACAAAGAATAAGCAAAGACATCAAGAGATGCAGTGTCCACAGTTTCCCTTGGTAGTTTGTTCTAATGGCTAATCTCCCCGCTGCTCAAAATTTCCACCTCCTACTCTTAAAAATATTTTGCGTCTTCATTTTGTCATCTGCATGTTTGGATTCAGCTTCCAGGTATTGTTTCTTGCTGCACAGTCTGCTAAAATGAAAGGCTCTTTGGTACCTTTATTTTTGTTTCATTTGTTTTTTTTGTTTTTTAATCCATGGAGAACTGGCTCCACAAAGACACGATCAACAAGTCAGATTTTTTTCTAAGACTCTCCTTGTCAGGGAGAGTTTCCCAAACTGCAGTGTGTGTCCCAAAGTGTTTGGGACCAAACACCAATGAGTATTTTCTTTGACTCCTCGGATCACTCCATTCCTATCACACTGTCTGCGTCTTCTTCAATTTTTCAACAACATATAAAAAAATGGGAGAAGTGAAAACAGAGGTGTTGTATTAAAGCATAAGCAACAGGAAAAGATGGAATATCTTTGTTCTCACGTAGCTCTCTTTCCTGTACACCCATGGACTGCATTACCCCATTGCCCATTCCAAACCTGAAGTTTGGTTTGGGGTCTCTGCCCATCGATTCAGCTTCCCTATCCCAAAAGTATGACTGCTGGGGATCGGAGACTTGGTTCACAAGCTGTTTCACATGAGTTTGATGCTATACATGGGGGGGGAGGGGTACTGTAGAGCACTACATGATACCCCTCCCAAAAAAAAGAAAGAAATTAAAAAGAAAAACATTGCACAGACTTAGCACGTTATGCATCCTCCGTCACTTCTACTGAAGAACAAATTAAGTTTCTTTGATATTCCCATCATTTCCTGACTCTATGCTTTATCTTGCTCCTCTGCTTTGCCATTTGTTGTCTCCTGACTGATGTCGGGCTAAGTGGCATATCCTTTCCAGGGTCTTGACAATAAAATAACAACAGTCTACACCTTTTCTGGAATGTTCTCAATATACCCAAGTGTATTAGGAAAAATATCAACACTGCTGTGCTCCCCAGCTGGTTCTTGTAGGACTCCAACAAGTGTCACCCACACCTGCATGCTGAAAAGCGCTTATAGCTCCTAGCTTCTGCCTAACACCCTCAACAGTTAATGGTGGACCAGGAAATGCCTCCTGATATGCAAGACAAATATACCATACCTCTTCTTCACAAATAGTGAACATCAATATTTATTAAACATGTCTAGTTTTTCTGCTTTATTATGCGTTTTACCTCTCCTCCGTAGTAATAAGTCTACGTAAACCATTATTAGAATTTCTTTTGTTCCTAATACAAATACTTTCTTACTGTTCTTTGCATTGACAGTCACCGATTTTTCCCTTGTGTTTTTAACTTCCTTTATCAATTTTCTGCGCTTCATAACTTCTAATTCAAAGATAACTGTCATCTCTTCCTTTTATTATCCCCCCCCCCTTTTTTTTTTTTAAATTCTCACCAGCATAGCAATACCCAGCTCATGCAGTGATGCTCAGCATGCTCACGTGGAAGGGTGGTCAACAGGAGATGAGGCAGGAGAAAGGAATCTTAGGTCTTGCACAACACAAGCTTGATCCTAGTTTTAAAGTAATTTTAAAACTGGAGTAAGATTCTGATTTCCTTGCAGTGGGCCATCCTTTGCTAAAAAGCGCACATGAATGACACAGGAGAGGATGACAGGTCCTGGACATACAACAGACTGTTCAAGGAAAAACTAAAAAAAAAGCTAAGGACCTACATGGTAGCTTTTTCCGAAACTACAAGGACAGCCACTTAAGAGAGTCTCAAGGCATGACTGGGAGTTGAAATAGGGCTTACACCAAAGGAGAAGGAGCCCCCACAAGAAAGCCAGACTCGATCAAAGCCAAAATGGAATAATACGCCAGCACATAAAGTCTCTAAAGGGCTATTTAAACTAAAGCCTGAGAAGCATCCAGGTCAGGTAAACCATCTTCTGCTAATGAGGTCATAAACATACTGTATTCTTGAAAAACTGACAGCACAGATATTTATCAAGTTCAGATATGAAACAAAATAAGACTTAACACACTACAGCCCATATACAATAATGTAGGCATGATAGAGAACTATGTCCTGTCTGAGGAGCAAAAGCATAGCCAAATAAGTTTACTGTGTTTATTACACTGATACGTAGCGCAGTACCTCTGTGGCCTGGAATACTATCCAAAAAAGGAGGTGACAGGTACACCATCAGCGAACTGAGAAGGATGGTGACAGTGTCTATGAATGTCCAGGGATACCAGAAAGGCTGCAGGCCCCTGCAAGGGTAGCAAATATAACAACAGTAACAGGAGAACTGAGTTAATCCCAGGTAGATTTGCAAACGCCAGAGTCTGATGCAGAAATGATGATCTAGCTACTGCATACGGTCACTCCCAGCATCGTCTTGTCAGCAAATGCACATGAAGAAATGCAACTGTGGACTATTTTTTACCTTGCCATTTGTGGATAATTAGCTCTGAGACAAGCAGGAAGAAGTCATCTCTCTGCTAACCAAGCTCCTCAAAGTGCATTGAGCCCTGCTGCTCCAGAGTCTCAGCCATGACCTAGGTAGTCCTCTCGGAGTCTCTTGCATTGATGTGACTCAAGAGATAACTACCAAAACGCACCTTGTAACAATGACACAACTTAGCCAAATGCAAAACCCTTCAGAATACAAAAGCCACACCCAAAAGTGCACTAGGCTAACATATAATAAAGAAAGGGGTACTTAGATGTGAAAAACTGTTGAAAGGAAGTTAAATGGAGCTGCTAAAATGGCGAAAAGCATACAGGTGACATGGAGAACTTGGAGATGATGTTTATCACCTGTAAAAGGGTGCTGGTTATAAAAAATGAACGCAGTTAAATAGCACAATGAAAAAGGCCATTAGAAACAAAGAAACATCCTCAGAAAGAAATCAGAAAAAAAAAAAAGAACGTAAACTCAAGGAAGCTAAATTTAAAACTGTTAAGACATCAATCCAAAAAAAGATTTTGAGAATCAGGTTGCTAAAGGAATAAAAGCTAATGAAAAATTTTTAAATGTATAAGCAGCAGCAGTCTACTAGAGGCGGGTATAAATCAAGTATTCAAGACAGACAAAACCACAGTATAAAAACTCAACTTCTTGACACCACCCCTTACTTGTGAAAGAGCTTGGGAGTCCTTCTGGACTCTTTTGTTCATCTGGAATGAAATGAATATCTGCCTCAAACTGAAGGGTCACTAGAAAAAAAGACGCAGACCTGCCTCACAAAATTAACAGTAAGAAATGAACAGGGCCAGGCAACATCCACCCCAAAAGCTCTAAAGGCGTTAAGCTATTACAATTACCTAACTAGTACAGTATCACTTCTATCAACCTCAGTACCTAAGAAAGAGAAAACGACGACTGTGATACCACCGTTTTAAAAGACATCCATGGAATTACAAACCACAGAACTTGATTTTCGTACCAGGAAATTAGAATAAACAGTACTTTTTAAAAAAAGAAGCGTACACACACAAAGATGATCCTCAGGAAAAAGTCAGTGTGGCTCCTGTAGATGATCATAACTTACAACACTATTAGAATTGTCAGAAAGGCTCAAGGAGCACGGAGAAAAGGATGACTGACTGATGTAGTATACCTGGATTTCCACAAAGCCTTAGACAAATTTCTGAAGACTCTTACAGCAAGTGGCTTAGGATACTTTCACAGGCACAGGATAAAATAAGAAGTCATCCCATTGATTAACAACTGATTAAAAGATAGAAAATAAAGGGTAGGAATAGTTCATTATCACAGTGGGGTCCCACAGACATCTGTTCAGCACATCAAGTAAGACTTGGAAAAGGGATGAGAACAGTGAGGCAACAAAGTTTGTCCACAGAAAAACATTACTGGGGACAGCCAAAACCAAAATAGACTGTGATTAAGTTGCAGAAAGGTCTCATGAGAGAGGTGAGCGGGTGACAAATTAGGAATTGAAATGCAGCAGCAATAAATGCAAAGTAATACACAGGGGAAAAAACATTTCCAACATCATAGACAAAATATCAGTCTCTAAATTAGTCATTAGCATTCACAAAAGCAATCTAGGCGTCACTGAGGGTACTTCTCCAAGATCATGAGTGCAGTGCTCAATGGTAGTCAACAGGGCAAGTAAAACATAGCTAATTAATACTAAAGAAACAGAAAGTGTGCCACCTTATAAAGCTGAATCCACAGCACACTGCATAGTTCTGGTGATTTCAGCTCAAAAACAACTCTAGAAGGAAAACTGAAAGCAAGCAAGCAAGCAAAGAAGGGCAACAAGGGCAACCTAGTGAAAGCAACTCCTATTTGCACACAGGTTGTCTATAAACAAGGATCTCCAGCTCCAAAAAGCAATGAGAGGTGCTTACAACAAAGATGGGCATAGAGAAGGGGAATAAAGGATGTCTCTCATTACCATATCTCAAAAGAGAAAGCTAGGCAACACCAAAAACAAAAAATACACAGAAAAAATTTAAAACAAAGGAAAAGCAAGTATTTTTCACACTGCTATTTACCTAAATGAACTGCAGCAAGGCTTTGGATGCCAGAAACGTGCCCAAAAGGCAACTAGAGAAGTCGTGGAAGAGAAGTCCATCAAAGCCTAATCAACTCAGCACTGTAAACATTATTTTTGACTCAGGAAGTCCCTAACTCACAAATGACTGGAGCCAGGGAGCATGTCCCAAGGCAAGGTTAACTCTGCACTTGACATGCTGTTCTACTCCTGACTACCGATATCACCGCTGTCAAGAGATCAGCGCTGACCCATGACGCCTGCTCTTCATTTACCTTTCAGGCAATCTTCTCTGGCTCCAGCCAATGGTCTGTATTAAATGCTCCGTTCCCCCTCCCTTCCCAGGTACATTCATTAGCACACTGACGCCTCCGGTACTCAAGGACTGCCCGATACGAGCAATCCACGACACTATATCAGTGGGTAAAGATGGGTGCTAGCCATCCTACACGCTTTCTGAGCCCCTTATACTCTGCCTCAATAGGTCAGAGGTACTTATTTAATACACTGCAATTACACAAATCACTGCCTCAGCTCTCAGTAATGCCAGAACCCTGGTAATGCACATTAAAAAAGTCTCCAGTGCATATTGGGGACAGGATAAAAGAAGCTCCAAAACAGTGGGAACAGTACTGTGAAATAGTGATGAGAAAGAAACAGCTGTATGCTACACCTGCAGGAGTGGAAAATCAAGCTATTCTTAGTAAGTCATCTGTCCTGTACTTGGAGCTACACAGGACACAGGTATAAGACAATTCCTGCCCTGTAGGGCCTGCTGGCAAAGCTGTCAGCTCACAAGGCAACACAGACAAGAATTTGCAATGCTGTTTTCTTGTTATTATTTACTTAGTAGGTCAGCATTCAACATCTGGTGATGGAGGAACGCAAACAGAAGCTGCTGATGGCCTGATCACCTCATGGAAAAATGCATCCCCTGTAAGGAAGAGGGCATAAAAAAATGTCCACAGGGAGCAGGTATGAAAAAACAGCTACCTCAACCCAGGGCTAGCACAGCAAAGGAGCAGAAGGCTTGCAGAAAGAGATGGAGTTGGAGATGTGGCTTAAAGCAGAATTTCCACATGGCCTCAAAATACAGAGCAGTAAGCGTGTAATACAGTAACGCAAAACGTTAAAGGAAAATACTGGAAGATGAATCTGTAGAGGTGTCCAAGAGGGGAAAAAAGGGTTATGATCCAATTTTTTGCTTTCCTCACATAGAATTATTAATAGTTCGCACACAGAAATTAGTAACAGTTTTAGCATGTTTGCTTCTTTCCCCTATGGAGGGGCAGCGCTACAACTTTGTTAAAGGATGAGTCTAGCTCTTTGACTCAGTTTTGGTCAAGTCTGAAACTCCCAAACTATCTCCAGAAAGAAAGAACTGTCCCAAATTCTTCAAGTTCACAGCTCACTGTATGTCTGCTTGGAAAAAAAAAAAAATCTTAAAAAAAAAAAAAAGTTGAAAAGTTATGGTGTCCCAAAAAAATGTTTTTGCAGTTTGCTTTTGAAAATTTTCCTATGGCTTTTTTTGGTTTGTGGGATCATTAAAATAGCTGAGCTGGGAACGTCATTTACTTCATTGGTTTTGCTAAGAAAGAGTACCTTCTGGTAACAGTGTGGACATTTGTGGACATCAGTGGGTGAAAAAAAGCCTTTTGTGAATAAAATGGATTCAACTATTGATTTGCAAAATAGATCAAATGATTATTTCTATAACAAACTATTATAATGTGATCATAGTTTAAAAAAAACATTTTTTGGCAGAAGGGACACTAAAATGTATTATTCCTGATGCCAGAACAGTTACAAATGAAAGCATGTATTAATGGAATCTATTCCCTGTATTTATTATATAACATCTCCTTTGCCATACAGAGAGTTAAGGTAGAAGGACTGTGTGTTTTGGAAACAACATTGCCCTAACACTTGAAAATGACATAAATCTAGAGAAGACAGATAATTTCTTTTTTCTATTTTTGGGTGGAAGGAAGGAAGAGGCTTGAAAAATGTAAATATTCTAGTGCCATTTTTCCTCCAGAATATTTTGCTCACAATAATATTCTCTTAACAAAACTAAATCCTCCTGTCCTGCAGAGGTATAGGCTCAAGTACAGGAATTAGGTACCATTTTACTGACTTGAATCAAAGCTACTTGCAGGGAAATTTAACCACAAGCATAAATCCCTGCAAGACTGGTACCTAAGTGAATTCCTAAGCAGAATAAAAATTAAAGCATTGGAAAAAAATAAACAAACAAACAAAAAAACATCCTAGGAAGAAGAGTCAAAATACAAATGGAAAATTCCTTCTGGGCTCCATGGATGCTAATCGCATATTTTATGCTAGAAGCTGAATATCATAAATTTCTACATATATATTTAATTAGGTTAATTTGTAAAATGTAGACATATGTCTGCTTGAAGTAGACAGGAACATTTCATATTATACATTTTAAATATCACATAATGAACTACAATCACAAACATTGTTTATGCTGGAATAGGAAGGCCAGAGAGTTCTCTGTAAAATGAGGAAAACGCAAACATATACGGAGTTAGACAAACAAACACGTACAATATGTGACTGCTATCTAAAAGACGTTATCAGAAACAAAAAGCAAATGGAGCATTTTCACTAAATCTGTTTTTTAATAAATACTCCAGTTAAGACAACTGCATAAAAAATAACAATTGAAACACACGCATGGGTTTAGGAAAAGGGCCTCATTTTTCTTGATTTTGGGGTGGTTTTTCTAATTTATGAATGGCAACACTAATTCCACGAGCTGCAGTACGTTCCAGGGGACTCATGCCTACATCTTCCAGACATCTGAAGCCTGCTCCTGGTAGCAGAAATTGTATTGCTGCTCTCAGACCACGCATGATATAACTTCGACCCCGTAAATGTGGTCTGGATATATTTTGCTTTTACCTAATGCAATTTATTTGGATACAGAGACATGCCGGCTCGGAGAATCTGCGTTTTGAAATAATTAAAAGAGACGCGATCTCCTTTTTTTTCCCCCCTTCCTCTCTTTGTTTTTAATTGAAAAATAAATAAATATGAAAATCATATTGTTTGCACCAAGAACAGGGGCCATCTGGGCCCAATTTTGCCCACTCCGACTGCCACGCAGGCTTGGAAAAAACCCACGGCAAAGCCAGGTAGCGACCGCAGCTGCAGACGGCCCCTCCGGGGACCCCGGAGCCCCGAGACCTGGGCTGCTCAGCCCTGGCCAGCCGTGGGGCCGCTCCGGCACTCTTCCCCACGTCCTCCTTGGCCCTGCTTTTCCCTCTCCCCATTTAGCCTCCCGTCCTCCCAGCGACTCTGCCACCAGCTCCTCTCCCACCTTGCCCATTAGTGAATTTCCTCACTCTGCGTTTTGCATTTCTTTCCCCAGCCTGGCCCTGGCCTCGCGCTTGCAGGCCACGGGTGCTCCTGAGCGCAGGCCTCCGCCATCCTCTCCAGCCCGCGGCAGATCGGGTCCCTGTCCAAGGCTGTCTCTCTAGTAATAACCCAACAAACATGATTAAGGAGAAACGCTAATTCTAACTGCTGCTATCACCAACCAGCTGAATTTATAGGCCTTTAAAATAAAGGCAGATAAGAAGGTAAAAATATCCCTCCCTCAGAGTTAATATGTAGTATGTCTTGGTAGGACTAACTATAAACAGATAACTGAAGCCACATGCTCTAGAACAGTCTAAACATGACAAGGAGTCAAAATACGCCCCGACAGAGGGCTTCGCCTTGTTCAATTATTAATTCCTTTGCTGGCAAAGTTCATCTCGAGCCCTGCTGCCCCGCAGCGCCCCCGCACCAATCCTGCCGGCCGAGCGCGGCGCCTGCGGCCATGCCCACCGCGCGCAGACCACTGGGACTCCCACCACCGCAACGTCCTCCTGGCCTCGACTCGCCCCCGCAGCGTCACGTCCACCGCCGTCATCCCCTCTGGGGCACACGGCGAGCCGCCCAACCCCAGGCCACCAACACGATGCGCTTTAGCGTGCCGAGAGCCAGCGTCGTGGGCTCCCGTCGACAGCGTCGCCCTAATAAAGAAGAAATCCAACTACCTCCCACCAGAGCTGGGGGGCCTCCCGTGGTCATCCTCAACTCCTCTCCACTACAAGCCAACCAAAATTCTGCTGTGCCTCCCTACGCAGCTTTCCAACATACATACCTAAACTTGGAAAAGGAATTTCATTTCCAGAGAATAACTATCCCATGTTCTTACGACCCACCTTCCCTACCCTCAAAATTACGAATACCATAAATGCTGATAAAAGCAACCTACAGATTAAAGAGCATCAGGACTCAAGTTACAGATTTACACCCAGAAATCAGTAACCGCTCCTGGGTTTCGAGCTACAGATCTATCACGGCAGTTTGCACGCTACTTACTGGAATATGTCAGCTCTGTTTTTTAGCTACACTAAACAGCCTGCAGACTTTTAATATAAGAAATCATACAAATCTGTCTTTTAATCAAAAGGGCTGCTGTAACAGGGTTCATTCTCCCCTCATGTAGCCAAGCAATTAATGCTTAACTCGGGGGGGGGGGGGGGAGGGGGGGAACCTCACCAAAATACAGACACAAGTTTAACTTGAAGCTTTGATTTCAAGAGTGCACTTCATTGGCTTTAACACCAGTTCACCCTCGCAACATGCTATTATTTGTATCACTAAATAGCGCCCTGGAGCACTAGCTAAGGACCACGAGCACACGTTGCTCATAACGAAGCTAACCTGTTTCACTTCTGGTTTTATTTCAGTTTCCCTTTCTGGTTCTCTTGCACTAGCAGAGCTGTTGACTTTGGTTGCAAAGTTTTGAAAACTGAGGTTTAATGCTTCTAAAAATATATATAAACCAATTAAACACTTATCCTAAAATGGTTCTCAACATACGGTAAACAGAACCTAAATGACAGGCCTCAAAGGCAAGTATACCTAAGTTCTTTTGAAAACTCCTGTTGCTATTTTAAGAGAGTAAAGGATACCTACACCCACACAATGTAAAAAATTAACTTAAAAAAAATTACTCCCTGGCTGAATATATCTAGTGTAATGAAATCACAACAAGCATTAAGACCTCTCCTGAAAATATGATGGTGCCGTTTGGGAACCTGAGTGGGAACGTGACCATGTTTGGCCCATTACAGCTTTTGACTAAGAACATTGGCTCAGCACACTGCTTAAGAAAAGGTCCAATAAAACACGCATGTTTTTTACATAGTTCTATCAGTTACCAAGTTATTAAACCTTGTGTGATAAAATTCCTAGTTTTCTAAAACAACATGTAGAGTATAATAGAAGCACAGCGAGCCATTGTTATCTGAAACAGGGTTTCCTGAGCTACTTGCTGTTACCGACCTGAAGGTCTATACAATATCTCAGACTCACTAGAGATCTTTATTCTCCATCGATAAGTCGAGTCTCTCAGACATGTCTATATGCATAAACACATACACACATATATTGATTCTTCATACATATTATTACTTCTCAATGGATTCAGTAGCTGCCATCCCCTATTCCAAGCGCCCGAGTTTGCTTCTTCCTTTTGTCAACCCATTATCAGCATATATAAAATCTCCAGGCGTTGCTCGTTCAGCTACAGCTTTATTTTTTCACATTGTGCCAGCCAAATATAGATGTGAAACAAACAAAAGTACTGTAAATTACCAGCAAGGTAGGCCTTGCCTATATAATTAAATCTTTTGCAGGTACAGTACACCAGCTAAGCTTTTCCAAAGCACGCATTAAAAGAGTGCTTTACCAGTACAGGTTAGGGAAATAAGACATAAGAAAAATATTCTAAGAAAGAGCTACACCAGCAGAATCCTGTTGACACAGGTCTACTCTTTTTTTGAATACAGAAACATCTCTGTGAGGGGTGCTCAGCTGGTATAGCTAAAACGCTCTCAGAGGGGGTACACAGGTGACAACAGGCATCCTGGGCGGACCAGCACATCCACCAGTCCTCTCCCCCAAAAAGGATCGTGCATGGCCTTCCCGGTTTCTTTGCCCAGAGACAGTAAGGCAGCACTTCAGGGAGCACGTGGCCAGCCCATCTTGCCAGCTCTGCCTGGGAGCTGTAACCTACAGCACAGGGAAAGGAGCATCTTCAGCCGTCACGGTGCAAAACGAAGGACCCTGGCTATGGCAATGCAGGCAGCACTGTGATTTTGCTGTTGTAATGGCCCTGACAGGAGGGGGAAGGCAGGCACCTGGAGCACAGTATGCCACCAAACGTGCTGTAGTTTTACTCCAAATGGGCCACGTTGCCTCCAGCTTCTCCAGCGGTAGCAGAACTCCATCATCCACGAGTCTCATCTCCATCTGATGAGACCAGCCAGTCTGAAACTCTGCGCAGACTCGATCCAAGGTTTAACATGGACACAAGTACAGGGTCAGGGGTTTGGCTGGTTTGACCTCCTCAGGGTAAACAAAACACTTCCGCGTCCTCTGTACACAAGCTACGCTCACCCAGCCATCTAACACAACACCTGTATCCCGGACAAAAGGCTTAAGGAGTGCCTACGCTAGCATTTACAGGTGTATTAATGAACTTAGGTTAACTGTCAATCAATTACTTAAAGGCAAAAGCAGATATAGAGTAGAAAAAACTCTTTTACGTTGGTAAAGAAGTGGTTTAAGCAGGAATATAAAAATCTTTTAGTATCAGTAGTTTGACTTTCTACAACAACTCATACTCTCACTGCGGCATGCTTCCCCAAAATATACTACTCTGCATAAGCAACTTCTTAACAGTTACACATTCAGAGTATTTTCTCCTTAAATTCCTGCTCCTGACATGTCTTACATTGCTCACTTTGGGAACAACAAACAGACAGTCAAATAAGTAAAATCCAAGTAAAGCAGAAAAGTCATCATATAGCTTGCCTGGCATCTCCACATGCATTTATACATTCAATATTGTCAGTGTATAATAGCCATATTACAGATTATCCATATCCACCATTTTAATATGTGACCAGAACACACACATTTCACAGTCTAGTAAAACGATTTCCGCAAGGGAAAAGCCTCTACTGCTGACCCCAGCCTGAAAGGAAGACCAACACGCACACTCGACTTCACACACCACCCCATGGTCCCATCAATGGTAACAAGATTGCTCGGTAGAAGATGGTAAATAAGGCCCAGCACTAGCAGGGCAGATTCAAGGTGGAAACACTCAACAATAATCAGGGGAAAGTGACCCTGCCTTTATAAACACCCTGTCCAAGGAGTAAGTCTCATACAGTGGCATGGCAGCTACAGATGTCTCCAGCATGTGTCCCAGGAAAGGACCTGCTCCGCAAAAAGGGAACGTCCTACAGCCGTTTTCTCCTCCTCCTTCGTGGGCCCCTTTATAACATGTTCAAAGATGACACGTGTAGGAAGGGTTCATACGTCACAGAACTCGCCTAAACACAAAACATCTATGGGTTCATCTCAGCTTCCTTCAATATGACGTGGGGATGGGAAGCACCCAACCCTCCTCCTTCCAAAAAGCCAACGACGCTCCTTGAGCAACGATCTTTGCAGAAAAATCAACTGCCGCAAAAGCATCCCATCGAGTTCGCTGTTTATTATTTATGATTATTTCATATCCTCTTAATTATGCCAACTGAACAGCTCCACTCTCTGAACATTTTATATATATTTATGTATGTGTGTGTGCATATATATGCACACATTTTATATGTATATAATATAAAAATAGATATTACATTATATATGTATATATATACACACACACATATTTTAAAATAAATATACATAAAATTTTATTTCTTTCCGCTTCCGTTCTGCTTCACTCCACTCCCAATGTCACAAATAGCTCATGTACCTAAACAGCAGTCACTAGTCACGCCTCTCCCAAGCAGGATACATGGTCAACACCTTCACCATACAACAAGGTGCAGTTGCTTTCCTCTTCCTCTCTCTTCCCACTCCTTGCGCTATGACTTAAAAATTCAGCTCTCACATGACGGCTAATGAGGACACAGCCACTGTGACAAGTTGCACCAAAGCAGTGTGTGCCACTGATAAAAGATACACTGCAAATGGTTATTTTTCATATACTATACATGGTAAACAGCATCATTCATTTCTATTCCCTGGCTCCAGACAAATCAATGATTGTTAATGCAAAGTCAACACGTCCAGATGTAGTTTGCATACTAGTTAACCACTAAATTGGCATCACATAGTACAAAATAATCAAGAGACATTCAAGAAACCAAACAAAAGCAAAAAGGAGGCAGATGACTAGCAATTAATCCATAAAAGACTTTTAAAAATTAGAAACTTCCTCCCCATAAAATGCTGTCTGACCAAACTGATTCCATAGCATAAATGCAAAATCGTAAAAATACGTCACACTGCAGTTTTAATCTTTCAGAAATGTAGAAATTACAAGAAATAAATACCTCATGGCACCATTTCCTGGCATCCATTACCAGAAAAGCAACCATGACCTCCAGCCACATGCACAGCCATTGTCCGGGCTTCTCTTCTCCCTGCCCTCCACTTTTCCGTCATTATTTGCCACACTATCTACAATTAGGGCCTAATCCTACAAACGCTCTCTCTCGGAAGTCTATCTATGGGCAACTACACACGTCGAAGTAACTGACTGTGGGACTAACCCTTTCAATTTTAAGGTGTTTTGTCCCGAGCACAATTAGCATGCAAATAATTGTTTACACGGATCCAAGTACGAATTACAGTAACTTACAGTGCCCAGGGTAATATTAGCACATTAAGGCTGCGATCCAGCAAACCCTTCTGTATCCGCAAGACGCTTCGCACATGCCAGAGGTCCCAGAGGAACCAGCCGGGTTCGGGTGCCAGGGGCTCACCCGGGCCAACGCACGCCCGTTTCGGAAATCTGAGTTATCGCGAGCCCCGCCGTGGCCGAAGCCGGGTCAGCCCGAGCTGCTGCCGCCGCTGAAAGGTGCGGCTCCCAACGCGGGGGGCCCCGGGGCACGCGGCCTCACTGGCATCGCAGACCACTCCCGCATTCGGCATCGTCCTTCCCGGGGCAGCCGTGGGCGACGGGCGGTCCCCGGCCCGTCCACAGCGCGCGCCTCACCATCTCAGGGACGCCAGCAACATCTAGGGCTTACATCCTCCAAAAGGTCCAGACAGGAGAAGCAGGCACAAACCCTGGGTCCTTACCGATACTTGCCATACATCAGGTTTAAAAAATAACAACACTAATTAAAAAAAAAAAAAGATATTTTTTTTTTTTTTTTAAAACTAAGACACTAATTTCATTGCCGCTCTTGCATAATCCCAAACTTAACTGCGCATCACCAGAGCCATGTGACTGTACCCATGGAACCGCACTATTCATGGTATCGCATTATGGCAACGTTACATATTTAAATTATTCCAGAGTTATGTGACTGTGATCATAACATTTTATACTGCGCTTGTGTAAATATTACCTACTACTTTAATAATATTATGTCTATTTTCATCCCTCACTGAGGACTAAGTACTTGAAATTTTTCTTTTTTAAAAATAATTTCAGCTACGTCAGAAGAAATATGTTGATATCAGTTTACAAGGCTTTCTTCCTTCTTCCCTCCCCCTTTCCTTTCTGCCAAACAGTAATTTTTTTAATGATAAATATCGATCAACTTTCCAGGAAAAAAAAAAAAAATCCCTCCGGAAAAGCAGACTGCAATGAAAAATTACGAAAAATTTCAAGCGCAAGGAGCTATCTTTGAGAAGGACACTTGCATATCGAAAGGTTAGGTTTAGAATCCCATTATAACCTCAACTGTAGCTTTCCATCATCAGTGAAACATATAATGGAAGCTGTTGTTAAAAAGAAACTGATCTACGCAGAGTTAAAGATTGTAAAGGTTGCAGCACGCACACCTACGGTATGACAGCATCCCCACAAGTTGCAACCTAGTACCATTGCATTGCATTTTAAATCTCTGCAGAGGAGGAGATGTGCAAGACACGAATGCATGAAAAACAAATATCTACAGAAGATTCACTTACGCCCCATAACAGCATAAAAGAGATTAAGATAGATATAAACCAGGCCTTACAAGTTTCAATTCCTATATTTTAGGATAGCATGATAAACTTTAAAGATAAAACCGTAAAATGCTATACTTGTGAGCCAAAACCAAATATATATGTCATTATTTATATTTAACATGCAGTGCCCATCAATGTATTACCCTCCCATCCTAAAGCGTATCAATAATCTTTCTCCCGAGATTTCAGGGTGAGGGTGTGGGGGTGGGCAGAGGAGTGAGGGGAGAAAGAAAAAGCAGCATCAGATCTCTGTCGGGGGAAAAAAAAAAGTATGAAACCTTAAAAAAATTAGAGCTAAACAGTTTCTTTTGGTATAATCATAGAGTAAGTTAAAGTTATGGGGTACAGTTCAAGGAAGGGAATTCTTGGAGTATAAGAATATGGAAAAGACACCACGTTTAAGCTTCCTGGTTGAAACCATGAATAAAATATTCTCCAGGATTGTTTAATCCAATTTAAAGCACTGTGTATAATTTTTACCCATATGTGCCACTCTGCTCTATCTGCGCCACTATTAGTTTTAACTATAGCGCTTGGTTCATTATTTGCTAAAAAAAAGATTCAGGAAGAGGGTGGGTCCTCGGGGGGAGGGGGGGGGAAGGGGGGAATAAATGCAAAAATAAAAATATTAAGTTGACATTTCAGAATATTTTCTCCTCCATCCAAGAGTTATCCTGCTCTGCAAATTTTTCCATTGCCCCCCCCCCACCCCAGTAACCCAAAATGAGAAACAAATAAATGGGAGCAGGGTGAAAAAATAGACTCTGGTCCTTGAATTTATCAGCAACTTCTAATTTCAAGTAAATATCAAGTTACAGTGAAATTAAAACAAAACAGAAAAAACTTTTAAGGGGTTTGAGATTCAGATTTGAAAATTCATTCCAGATTGAAATTTATTTTTTTTAAGCGGCTGGATTTGAGGTGCTAAAGTGTGGGTTCACAGCAGTTCCAGGAACTCTTTTGAGTTCAAAATTTAAAAATGCCTTTTTCAAAAAAAAAAAAAAAAAGGCTGCAGCTGTGGAGCCAGCCATCTTGATATTTTGTCCCCATTTTAGAGAGGAGACTGTGTCAAGGTTGGTAAAACTCAATGTTGACCTAATCTTTCCCTTCCTCTCCCTCCCCCGCTTTTGGGTGGAAAGGCCATGTATCTCTCCTATATTGCTTTTTATTGAAACAATGAATGTTTCAGTGCTCTTTTGTTATTTATTTTTAAAAGATCAATACCAAGACCCCAGTATTCAAGGGCAACCCTACAATAACAAACCAGTGTGTGCACAGTCCAGAACTCACAGGCACCCCGTAAGAGCATAACAATGTGAACATAAGAGTAGAAAAAAAATTAACTATGAAAAAAGATTTTGATTTCAAATTCCAGGAAGGCTTTACAGTATGAGTCAAGGAGAAAAAGGATTTTGAAATTATGAGAAATATCATGACAGAGCTCTTTAAATGTACTTTAGTTTTACTCTTAAAAGAAAAATCAAAATCACTAAATCTGCAATTAATTTTTCACAATATCGTTAATTATGCACATTCATATTATCATGGCGGACCTTATAATAAACCTGTGTAAATATTAGATTTATATGATCCACAGTATCTAGAGTTGTTACAGTGTGTGTATTTAAAAAAGAAGAAGAAGAAAAAAGCCTACTATGGACATTTTTTTTCTTTACAAAAGAAGTAGGAAATTAAATACTGGAAACAATGTTTTAATTATGCCAGAAGAAACCAGCAGAAAAGCCAAGAAATTCAAAAATAAAATGACATTCGATTCTTAATTTTGCTTGTCCTCGTGTTTTCCTGGACTGTGTTTAGAATCTTATTGTTTAAGAGCAGTTTTGCATGAAATCCAAAAATCACCAAAAAAAAAAATTTGGGTGTGTCCACAGCAAATTTTCTATGGTCTAATTTTCCTGCAAAACTCCTTATTTGAAACAACTAACTTTAAGCACTGCAGCAAAATCAGTTTTGGCACACCATGCTAAACAAGTTCAAAATTACAATGAAGTACAATTCCTAATTGCTCCATAATAGCAATTCTCCTACTTTCCCAAACTAATCATTTTATTGCAGTTAATCCATATGTGCCCATCTCAAACTTGAATTAGTTTCCTTTCCGAGCTGCTTCCCAGCTCTATTTTCCTCCAAAAGGGGAGTTGGGGGGGGGGGGGGGGAACCTGAATTCATTCAAATTCCAGCTTAATTTTCATTTACATATTAACAGGGCTTCACTTCAAAAGGGACAAAAATAAATTTTGCCCAGGCGAGCCCAAAGCCCCTCGAATAGTTGTGGCAGGAGGGAAACCCCAAAGCGTGCCGGGCTCCCCCGCCCCGCCGTGGCAACGCAAACTTTCTTAAAAATAAGAAATAGCAGAATATTTCCTCTTTTTTCAATTTTAATTTCTTTTTTTTTTTATTATTTACGAAATACTCTCCTCTAGGTGGCGTCGTTTTAATGGAAAAAAAAAAAACTATCGTTTGGGAGGAAAATTAGAAAAAAAAAATTGAGAAGGGGAGAGTGGGGGGAGAAAGCCCCGTGAGGGAGCGGGCCGGGCCGGGCCGGAGCGGCGGGGCCGGGCGGGCCGGGCCGGGCCGGGCCGGCAAGGGAGGCGGGCGGGAGGCCGGGCGGCGGCGGCGGCGGCGGGCCGGGCCGGGCCGGGCCGGGCGCGCGGGGCGCGGGCCGCGTTGTGGCGAGCCGCGGCTCGTCCCCGCCGACATGGCTGCTCTGCGCCGCTTTGTTTTGCGATCCGGTCCGAGGAGGGCGGCGGGGGAGCCCGGCGGCGGGCCGCCAGGGGCCGGCCGGGCGGCGGCCGGGGCGCCAGGCCGCAGCGCGCCGCTCCGCGCCGGGCGGGCCGGGGGTGCCGGGGGTGCCGTGCCCCGGCGGCGCCCCCCGCGCACTGCGCCAAAGCGCCGCGCTGCCGGCGGGGCTCCGCGACGGGGCGGCTGCGGCTGCCGCCCTCCCTCCCGTCCTCCCTCCGCCTCCCCCCGGGGGACACGCCGCCCCGGCCGCCGCGTACCTGCGCTCCCGTCGCCGCCGCCGCCGCCGCCGGAGCGGTGCCGTCCGGCTGGTTCATGAGGCTGGGGCGGGAGGAAGGCGAGCCCCGCTCCTCCGGGGCCTGCGATCCGCTGCGTGCACAATGCAGGCGCCGCCGCCGCCGCTGCCTCCTTTCCGCCCTCCTAGGAGCGGCGAGTGGGGGCGATGCCCCCGCTGCGCGGGTGGGCGGCTCGCCGGGCTGCTGCAGCCCCCCTTCCCCCCGGGGGCATGGGCCGGGGCCGCCGCCGCGGGCACGGGCGCTGCTGCTAGCGGCGCGGCGCGCAGGGCTGGGCGGGCGCCTCCCGCTGCCGAGCCCGCGCCGCCGCCGCCGCCATCACGAGCCGCTCTGGGGGCAGCTCCAGCCGCAGCACATTCACATCAAGCGGCGGCAGGAGAAAGGGGCTGAGTCTGGCCGAGCCCAGCCGCCGCCGCACGGCAGCCGCGCCGCGCCGCCGGCCGGCCCGCCGCGCTGCCCTCTCCGCCCCCGCGCGGCCCCCGGCCCGGCCCCGCGCCGGGCACCGGCGCCGCCGCCGCCGCCGCCGAGCCCCGGCCGCCGCCGCCGCCTCCCGCCGGGGCTCGCCGCGCCGCGGGCCGGGCGGCCGCCACCCTCCCGGCCGGCGTCGGCCCGCCCGCGGGGACTACTTTTCATTTTGGGGGGAAAGGCGCGGAGAAAAGCGCGCCCGGCGCCTCGGGGCCGTCGGCTTCGGCCGGGCGAGGCCTCGGCGGCCGCGCCGCCACCGCCGCGCTGCCGGCCCGCGAGGCCCCTCGGAGCCTCCCTGGAAGGGAATCGGGGGCCGCGTCCCAGTTGCCCCCAAGTCTAGAGGGTGATGGCGCGAGCGGGGGCAGCGCTGCGATGGCCTCTCGCGTGGAGCGCCGGGACTCGTAACGCCCCGGGCTGGCATCTCCCCCGCGCGCCCTCGTGAAGCGCAGCTCTGCTCTGCGCTCTTCGGCTTCCCGCTCCCACCCAGGTTTTGCTTCTTTTCTGCAGCGTGCATAAAATAAACAAGGGCAAAGTACTGGGTTGTCTTTCCTGAGGGAGGGAAGACGGTAACCCCCGGCCGGAGACCTGCTTGCAGACCGCGGCCTGCCGCCCAGATGAGCAAGCTCCTCCGGCGGACCAGGCAGGCAGGCAGGGCAGCATTTCTGAGCGACGTCCGCGTATCCAGGGCCTCGGCCGCCCCCGCGCTCCTCCCGGCTAGCGGGCCAGCCTGGGCACCACGTCGCAGAGGGGGCTCCGCATCCGTCCGAGCAGCCACGTTTGCCGGCCTGCCCCAGCGCCTCGCAAAGAGGAGTCCCGCTGCTGCCTCCCAAAGCACCAGGAGTGAGAAAGCCCTGCAGTTCCCCTCCTTGTTCCTAGGCCAGGCCTCATGCGTGCCCTGAGGGCGTCAAAGCCACTTTTAGGGGGGAGGGGGCGACTAAAACCCAGGAGATTTTAGCTGGGATAAGAGCCCAGGCTCCGAAACGGCAGACCCCAGTCTCCTGCGGTAGCTCCGAGGCCTCTCGGAAAGGGAAGGTCACAGCTCCGAGCACAACCATCATGCGCACGGAAACGTTTTCCTGGGCCTGCCAGAGAGCCGCTGCGTAGCGAGCGCAGGACCAGGCAGGGAAGGGCAAGGGCAGGGACTGGACACAGTCAGGACAGACTGGACCTGCAAAAGGGACCACGCTTCCTCACGGGCACCTCACCTCTGCGCCCCGTGTTTTCCCTGGCTTTTGGCACCACCTCTGGCTTTTCTCCCCTTGCCTGCGCAGCGTGCCTTTCGTTTAAAGCAGCAGCTGTCATTTTAGTCCCAAACCTCTCTTTAGTGTCCCCTCATTTTTGGTGGAAAACTGTTTTAAACCGAAATAAATCCATTATGGCCCAGGAGTCCCAGTCTACCCTACAGGAAAGATCCCATGATATTTTAAACATGCCCTTCATTTTGCATATAGAGGGTCTGCATCTGCCAGCCCCCTACCCGGCCCCATGCAAATTAACCGCAGGGTGGGGAGCACAGCAAAGAGGCCCCCGCGCTGCCTGGGGAGGCAGTTACCATTTTTGGGCAGCAGTGAGCACCCTGTGGGTTCACTTTCCTCCAGCCTCAGCCCCGCGCTCTGCTCTGCAGGCCTCCTTGGCATCTTTTCTTTTCCTCATCCTTCCCCTCTCTCCCTTGCTCCCAGGCAGCCCCTCTCAGGTTCTCCCTTTTGCCCTTCCTGACTCCTCCTTCACAGCCTCTTCTCCAGTTCTCCGTCCCGACAGCCCTCCCTGAACACTTCTCTCTCCTCCTCATCCTCCCTCCGTGCCCCACAGGACCCCATCCCTCAGCCACCCCAGCTCCAGTCCCACCCCACTTCCCTCTCACGGCTTTCCCTATCTGCTTCCTCCCCCCTCAAGCCCACTCCAGCTCCTCCTCTTCCTCACGTTACCTGAACTTTATCTACCTCCAGCAACAGGCCCCATTTTAACTCTAGCAAGAGCAATATCTCCCCAAGGCTTAGGGAATAGTAGGGAGGAGAAGCGAGCAGCTCTGCAGCCTCACCACCATCCCACATCTCCCAGGGTGACCTAGCAAAGGCAGGGAGGTTTATCAGCAGCGCCAGGACTTGGGAGGACCCTCCTGAGAGCCCCGGCGTCTGCTTTCCTCAGGTGGAAGTCCTCAGCTTTTCAGGTGCTCTCGCTGACGTGGGCCATGGCCCAGGTGTTCCCTTGGAGGCAGGGACCTGCTCGACAGCAGAGCGTGGCAGCTCGCGCGGCGGTGCCCAAGGCACCTTCCCTAGCCCCGAGCATAGCAGTGCAGGGTGAGGGCCTCTGGGCTATAATGCAGAGCAGGGGAAACTCTCCGCTCTCATGTCATGAAGCTCAGCCCATCGTTGTCTCCCGCTGCTACAGAGCTTTCGGTTGGTACTTGTTAGGAGGATACACGCTTATGACGTTCAGTGCTGCCTTGCGAAAGTTACTGGTTTTACTCAACAAAAAAGCAGCACTTTTGTTTCCCCTGGAAAACTCACAGCATTAACTATAGATATAATCACATCTTGTGCATACCTGTTTTTTTTTCTCCCTTGTGAAGTACTGCCAAAAATCGTTATTAATAGTATTAATAAAATAATCTGAACTCACAGATTTCGCTGCCCCGGCCCATGAAACCCTCTTTCCCAGGAGTACCACAAAGCTAAAATTTGTTCTGAGTCTAATACTGATTTTATTCTTGTTACATAGACTAAAGATCGCCTCAAAGATACTGTAAAATACAAATTCATTTTTCTTAATATCTTTCATGCAGATTTCATTCCAAAATGCTGTACAGTCAGGTAGTATGATTACAGAGCTAAATAAAAACAAAGGGGCAAGGGAAAAGTTAAACAAGGAAAAATTTTTTCAAATGAGCTTAGAAATGATGTAAAAAGTCAAGATGCAAAAAGCACTTGTAAGGCTCTTTCACCCCCAGCATCCAGCATGTGAAGACCAACAGTAAGGAACCCAGCGCTCTCTCCCCTGTGGACAAGAATAAAGCAAAATAGGGTGTATAACTAAGTATAATAAAACAGTCTGAGGAAGGTTTGAAAAAAAAGGTACAATTTTGATGCAAAGTTTACAGAATATGAAGGTAAACATTATGTCTGCGAAACGAGAAATTGGCTAGAGGAGAAATGCAGTAATATGTAGGAATGCTCATTTGCCCAAGTGAAGTTCCTCTGCCTTTGAGACTTTTTGCTCTGGGGAGCTACAGAAAGTGAAACATTTTTTTGGAGAAAGCACACAAAGAAGTAAGAAGGATGCAACAAACTGAGCTCAGCTGCAAGAACAATATATATTTCTTTGGAGGCTACTTAGAGGCTTGAGCCATGGCTGGGGTTGCTCATGTGGGAACTGCGGGATTCCCTGGAGCGGAGGACTTCATTCCTCCGTGATAACTCTCCATGTGAAGGTGCCCTCAAGAGTTTTCTGGGAAACCTCTTCACTGCCCTCATTCCTGAAGCCAAAGCCAGCGTAAGGGAGAAAAACATCTCCACGCCTCCATGGAGCCTTCCCTGGCTGTCCTTGTCTGGGGTGGTTTGAAGCAAAGGGCATGCCAGCCTTTTTAAACTTAGTCAAACAGGGAAAAAGGAGTTGTGTGCTGACATTTCTGTTTCATCCACAAACACTGTGTGTACTGGTAGATGCAGAAGGTGTAAATAACATGCAGATTGTCTAATGGCCCAACCAGTCATTTCTAACACTTACTTTTAAGTACACTTTTATAGGAGTATGAATCTTCTCTGTTCTTTTTACCTTCCTTGACAAAGAAACCAGGCATGCAGCTCGGGCTGTGTTCATCCCCACAAACAGGTCTACAGAGCCTTGGCAACATCTTCAAAGAGGAAGGGAAAAAAGCATTAGGAGTCTCAATTGATATAACAGATTCCACGTCACAGCCAGCAAAACTTTGTAACATTAAAAACCAACATCTAGGCTCCTGCTCTGCAAGTCTCTGGGTGAAGGATATGGTCTCTCTTGAGTATGATGGTGTAAAATATTTTACCACACAGCAGCTTTTTAATAAGGTTGCTCATATGTAACTTTAAACTGTGTCCTTGAACACCCAGCATTGATTTAAACATATTCAGCTATGGAGAATCCATCACAACTCATGGCCAACCATTAATCACTTTCGCTGCTAAAAAACAAAGCTGTGAACTCACTTCTAGCCTAAACCTACTTTGGTCCCATTTGGTACTTTTACAGCATTGACTGCTAGACTAAAGAGCCTCCTGTTGTCATATTTCCATTAGCCGTGTGAGTAGATTATCCCTTTTAGTTCTCTTTGGGTCTTTCTTTCCTCTGTAAGGCCTGTATTACAGCTCTTTAAGCTTTCTCAATCCTCTTCCCCAAACCCACTCCCATTTCTTTTAATTGTAGATACAGAGGGATGGTGGAAACACCGTCCAAGTCGTCTTGATTTTATCTGTTCTTTCACTGGCCTTGCCAACTGGCTCGGCCGTTAGACTAAGACGGCTGTCACACTCAGCTGTGGGGCTGGAGCGCTGGGGCCCCCGCGTGAACGGTTCTTAGAGAGTTCCCAATTCTTGCTCAGACTTCTCTGTTTAAAAATCTTCCTCCCAGGTGATTTGACTCATGATTGTTTTTGGCTTTGTGAAACTGTCCCTTCAAAATCAGCAAGTGTTTACACTGCTGAACTTGAAATTTATTCTGTTTGCACATAACAAATATAACCAAATTGTGATTACCTCCACCTAAAGAACAGCCAATTTTTGTGTGTCAAGATGAGGTCTAATACAGAATTTCTACAGTATGAGAGAATATTGTGAGTTAGGAAATTTCTATTGATTAAGAAATTCCAAGGACATTTTACTACTGGCAGCATGAAAAATCCATCATGTCATTCAGGCTGAAGTCCTTCGTGATAAGGTAGCCTTTTCTCCTGCATGTTACGGATAAACATTTAAGCAGCGCCAGCCTGTCACTCTGGTAGGATTCAGTGGGCTTGTACATCCTGACTGGTGACAGTTTTCGGCTATATCCCTCAAAAGTTGCATACTGCCAGTGACTAGAAACTGAAAAGCCATATCCTGTCTTCCTTCTGTAGTGCCTTTAAACCTGAATTGGGTGACGACTGATAGGTGCGTCCCAGTGGAGGGAATCTCCCCACTGTATTTCAATACTGACTTTCTGTTTAAAAAAAAAAAAAGAAAAGAAAAAAAAATCAATTTCCTTTTTCTTATTATTCCAGTTCCCATTCCTTCTCCCATAGAAGGCAGACCAGACCCTGTATCGCTCACTTCACCAGCGATATAGTTACAGAATCCTTAATCTTCGGTTTACAGGATGATGTGAATCTCCCAAAATATCACCTGGACATGCATTAGCATCCTTTGCAGGCTGGCATCATTACTGTGGCTCCTTCCCCCTTTCTTAGCTTACCCAGTGTTGGCTTCAGGAAGACAGAGCCCTGCCCTACTCTTCAGCAGCTCCTGCTTCTTAGTATTCCCTTGTTAAGGATTGCTGGTCTTCCTCGGACTGGCTGACAATCCCTCATGAGCATACCTATTTGCACAGTTGTGCAGGAGTGTCCCGCGCAGTCCTGCTCTGACCCAGCGAGCTTCAGAGATCGCTCCAGCTCCATATAATCGCTCCATATAATGACACATATAAGGACTGACAGGCATTTTAATGGCTAAAGTTACTCAGCGGGGTTCAGTGCTATCACAGCTGCTGCCCCACGTGCCGAGGAGTAACATAGGCCATAAGCTTTACAGGTACAAGTGTTCCCTGCTTTTTTTGAGCCAGACCTGAGACTTGATTCACAAAGCTGTTGAGTCCGCACAGCTGTGGCTGCAATCAGTGGGGACAGCAGGTGCTCAGCACCACTGCAGGCTTTCCAGCCTGGAAGCCCTGAATTGTGCTGGGGACGCTGGCAGGCCGTCAGCATAAGCCCTGTCACTGATAACTTTAGTCTGTTCTCCTGTCTGTAAAACGCGGTGATAACAATGCTCCTCCCATTTACAAGGAAGCTCTGCAGTCATTGCAAGCGTGGATGTGATCTGTAAAGGGGGCCTGGGGCTACAGATCAAGTGACCAAGGTGAAGACAAATACTCAGTGCAATCCCCATTCACTGAATCTGGTTCCTCCCATGTGCTGGAGGAGGTAGGGTCCTGGGGGTCATAAACTGATGTGATAACGTGATTAAAAATTGTCATAGTATGCATTAGAGGACTGGTTTGGCAAGCTTGACATTCTTCGACATACTGTATTTGTACACATTCTAGCATTTTTTTAAGGCAAGCAGCATAAACAGTTTCTATTCTGTATGACTGTCACAGTCCTCACAACATCTGTCAAAAGGCAATGGAGTGCCCTGGGAGCTTGTGTACTGCAGCATAGGCTTCTTGAGTTATTGTGTTAACTATGCTCATAACAGGAGAGGGCTGTAGTCCAAGGGAGATATCCTATACCCCCTTGAAACCCTATTACAGTACACAAAGAGCTCCATTTTGCAGAAGTGTGGCCAAGAATGAACCTATGACATACTTACCGGAGGCAAAGCCCAGTTACGCGATTAAGATTCTGCATTAGGCAGTTGTGCTCTGCTTCCAGCTAGGATCCTCTTCATGGGGTACCTGCTCAATATCTGGAGGAGTAAATTATTGATAGCAGTCTGTTCAAGAAGTAAGTCTAGAGCTCCTGATCCCCTTAATACTACCACAGTGCTCATGCATCTGCCCCAAAGATTGTCCTGACAGGAAGCGTGGGATCCATTTTTTTCAGCACCTGCCCCAAAGTTTGAACTCTGCCTCTGAAACGCTGAAGTTGAGCCCTGAGCTGGTGCATGCGACACGCTAGAATGCTGAATATTTCTAGTATGCTACCATAAATAAGGTAGAGTAGGCAAACCACAGTCAGGAAATGGCAAAATGACTATTTATAAATCGCCCGTATCTGCAAAGATATTTGTGAGACCAGCAAAAAAAAAAAACAAAACACTTCATTCCTTCTGACCCCAGTACTATTTACTTCACTCTGATGCGTTAAAAATCATCAGAAATGTTTGCCAATAGTTATATAAGAGGAAGCAATAGATTTTATTTGTCCTTGTCAGCACCGAGATGCTCACAGTCTTTTCTTCTCTAGTTGTGATCTTTGTACTCTTCTTTGCTGGGATCCATTCGTGCTCTGAGCACTCACTGTCAGGGCATAGAGGTCTTGTTGAGGGGTCTGCAATGATCTTAATTTTGCTGTTATATCCAATAGAGCCTGAGACTTTCTGTTGTGGGTTGATACCAGTAATGCACTGAATAACAAACAGTGTGGAACAGGATAGAAGCCCTTAAGACATAGTTTTAGGTCCAGCGGTTTTCCCTTCAGTGTAATAATTTACAAGTTTTTTATTTACTTCAGAGTCTCTGCTGAGTTCTGTTTGGGTCGTGTCTTGCCTCTCATTTTCCCTCTCTGTGCTTTGAGTGCCTTCCCGCACGCTCTCGAAGTGCCTGCTCCGTGCCTGTGCCCCCGTCCTGCACTCTTCCTCACCGTGGGCCGGGGTGTACTTGGCCGTGTCCAAATGCAACTGGCTGCGATGGCGCTGCATTTCCCTCCAAAGCACTTTGCCAAGCTGAGCGCGGCACAAACCAGGCCGAGCGCACCCAGGCGTGCAGCAGGTCAGCGCAAAGCACTCCAGGCAGGATACACTATAATCCCTTAAGCAGAGCCCGATATTTTTCACTGACACATTTTTGGGCTAAATGTCTGTTCTTAGTGACTGTGCTATAAATCTGGGTACATTCGCTCGCAAATATATGAGCTGATTTTGCCTTGAAAGGAAAACAGGATCACAGCTGGCACACACTCACTTGGGAGACCCCCAAAGAAAAGCGGCAGGATGCAGCCCCGCTCAGCGCTCAGCAGCGCCCCGGCTTGGTGGAGGGCGCTGTGCAGCTGCACGTGTTGTCCTGCACGTCAGGCAGGAAAGCAGCGCACTCTGTTCCAGACTCTGCAGCAATTTGTGCAAGGGTGGTGATGATAAACCCCAATCCTTGGGAAATTCCAGTGAAAGCAATAGCTTTCTGACTGCTAAATTGATCGTGTGATTTTGGGTGTACGCGATGCTTTGCTGGCCCTCATCTAAGCGATTTTTCTGAAGATGCAGGAGCCGTGTGCGTCCTCAGAGGTGGCTGAACTTCAGGAGCAAACGAAGGAGCGTATGAGCATTGGTAAGCATGTCGTTACCTATACTACATATATAAAAAACCCTTTGGTTTTAAAAGCATTACGATTGTATAAACACCACACTCTCCAGAGCAAACTAAAAAGCAGTAAAATCACAAGCCATGGGGCGCCTCTTACCCACTCTTTAATGGCCGTGCAAGACCCTTCTGCTGCCGGTGAGAGATTTACTGTCGCAACGTGGAGCTTCTTTCTGCCTCTGACAGATGATGCACCAGCCAACTCACAGAGCGTGAGTCCAGCCAACCTTCACGTGATGGCACAACACTGGCAAATCCCAGCTTGTGGGTCCACGGGATGGGGTGGCAGCCGAAAGCGCTTGGCCACATATCTCTATGGGAGGAAGATGCTTAGAGGCCCTCCACCCTCACTGGGGCTGTACAGGAGGCAATGTTTGGTGCCAGGGCTGCAAGTAGAGCTCAAACAGCCATTCACAGTCTGAGAAAAAATGGAGAAAACATCCTGTTGCGTGAGTGAAGCCCCTGGGTGCAGTCAGCTAGGCAGCCTGAATTATACCCTCAGGAAATATTAAGGGATTGGTTTGTGCATACTGGTTGCACACGTTGCGGGTTGCATGCTGGCAGTATGACTGAAGATGTATGGGGTGTGGATCATATCTGGCAGGAAAAAAAAGCATCTGACAAAATTCAGACATTGAAGAAAAGAATCTTAATAAACGGGATTTTAATAATAGAGTTAGCTGAAAATCCCAGGAAGGCAGATTTTTGATCCACGCATCAGGAGCTATAAGCTTAGAAAAAGATACAAAATGTTCTTCAGGCAGGAAAGGCTGAGTTTCTGCTTTAGCTGAAAAATAGTATGCAGTATTGATATTTCTAGAGAGATGTAATGTTGAGAAGGAGTTTATATTGAGAGATGTATCATCACTATTTTGGAGTAAATTAGATTAAAATGATTTGCAGTTATCCTCACACTAAGCAGTATAAATGAAAGAAATTGGAAGTTAAAGATATACTTACAAGAAGTGCATGCAGTTCACTCAGGAAATCCTAACTCTGCTCTGCCATAACATGCAACGATCATCTGAGTATTACAGAGGAATTGTAGCTTTCTGGGCTCATAATCAGATTCATCTGTCTTCTTTTTACAGTGTCATGACAGAGCAGAATTAAGAATATTTGCATGCCTTAAATTGAGTCTTTCTGCTTTAATTATGTAATTATGGAAATCACTATTTAGAGATCCATAGTTATGGCTATGTTGAATTTTGCACTTCAGGCAGGCATACAATCTCTTTGTTAAAGAGATCTCCACAAAATACCAGCATCTACTTCTTGAATATCGAATACATGTCCTGGGTGTGTATTTGCAAATACATTACTTAATTTATTAGTTAAAACTAATTACAAAGTTCATCCTGTAACAAATCTAGTGCATTGTGTCAGACCTTCCTTTTTTTCCTCAAGATCCTATTAACAGAATAATGCAGACCCTGCAAACTTCCTATATAATTAAAACTCTCTGAAACTCTCTCTGTATATTTCACTTGAAGAACGTATTTTATAGTGAATGGTCTCCTATGACATTATACTTTAGAACTGATGGTTTATTAGGCATGGCTGGTTTGCAAGGTTTTTCTTCAGAATTCCCCGTAAAGATTTGTCTTCTTTCAAGATCGCGTCCAGCTCCTGCGGTCACCCAAAGCACAGTCACAAATGCAAACGCAGGCCACATTTGTCAGAGTGCTCGTGCTACTTTGCTGAGATGAAGCAAGTAGCTGTGAAGCCAGATTAACATAGCAATACACTCCGGAGACTTCTTGTTACTCTGGAGCAACATAAAGCAGCCAGACGTATGGGAGAGATGGTCCTTAAGCTTTAGTATGAAAGATGAATGTAAGTTGTCTCTTTAAGTTACTCTAACACATGTAGTATGTTGTATGGGGGTGAAGGGACAGGAGGTTGAGGAACCGAAACATTTCCTAACTACTTTTACTGCAACAAGTAGAATAGACTAAATACATGACTGAGCGATATAGTATAATTAATTTTATTAGCATTCATCAGGGGTGCTCTGAATTACGCGCTCACGGCTTCGCCCATGTGAGTAATGTGCCTCTCCCAGACGTATGCCAGTAAAACCTTCCGTCCTGCACCACCGCAGTCAGACGTTGCCTCTGAAAACGGCCCATAAAGTTCCACAAGGTAGTTCGAGATGAAGATCCTGACCCAAAAGGCAACGTATTATTTTCATTTATAGTTCCATCAAATCTACTAACCCACCTTGAGTAAGCTGGCTAGCTTGAGCTGCACACAAGCAAATTGCAGAAGCGGCAGAAAATCCAGGCTCCTCCCTGAATATCATTGAGTACAACTTAGCATTTCTTTAATGATAATTATCACTAACACTGCTTAGCGCTCACTGAAGTTTGCTACCCCACAGGGACGAACTGAAGAAACAAGATGGCAAAAGCAGCTAAGTCGGAAACGGGCAAATTTTAAAAAGGAGTTGGCGGGTTGCAGCTCTCCGCATTGACCAAGGCGTGCTGGGCTCCCTTACAGGATCAGTTGCCGCAGACGGAGGCACATTCCTTTCCTGAGCGCCTGTACGTTAATCCAGAGCCACCAGGTATTTCCCAGCAGCAGGGTCATGCTGCAGAGGGGCTGTGCGGGCTCCCGGCCTTTGCACCCGGCTGCCTCCCCTGCCCTGCAGTTCGGCATTCCAGGCGCGGGGCCGAGTGAATGGATGAGCCTCCCTATATTTATAGTACTAGAGAATAATAGCACGTAGTAATTAGTGATTTTCAACAGTAAATCACGTCTGAATGAGTCTTCACCCCTCCGGTAAAGTAGGGCTAATAGCCCTGTCCTCCCGGTAGAAAAGAGAAGCTCCTGTGTTGTCCAGGGCGGCAGAGGGTGTGATCTCAGTTCCTCGGCGAAGCTGCCTCCCGGAATTCCTCGCTGCCATCCCGGAATTCCTCGCTGCCATCCCGGAATTCCTCGCTGCCATCCCATATTCTGGCCACTTGCCTCTCCAGAAGTAGCCAAGTGCTATTCTTCCTTCTGTGACTTTGTGCCTGCGCTCATAAATTAGCAAACTGCAAATACAACATTAAATAATGGCAAATACACGCTAACAAACAAACAAATAAATATTTCCAGTGCTTTATTAATAGAATTTTGACAGCTTCATTAGGTTGGTGAAATTTCAAGATACTTAATGAAATAATGCTGCATTCCTTGGCTTGTGATATAAATTCTAATGAAATGCGCAATTCCAATTCATCACCAGCAAACTGTGATGCTCTGCTCAGAAGGCACTATCATACTGCCAAGGTTTTTATTTCCCTGACATTATGATCTTAACAATTTTATTTTAACAGTTAGAGTGGTAATGCCTAATAAGTTAAACAGCAGAATAAAAGATTCCTCTAGAAGGGAAAAAGTATATGTTTAGATGGAAGAGACTTCGGAACAGATTATGGGTTGTTTTATATTCTAAATATGACACATTAATATCTGCTCATTTAATACTGTAATTTTTTTAAAGTTCTTTTCACTAAAAGATGATCTTTATTTCTCTGAAAATTGCCTAGTGGAATCCCCACTTGTGTAAATGATAAGTGACTGCTGCACACCAAGAGCTAAATGCTCCAGAGCTCAACGGAGCTGCCCTTAAATGAAGGAAGTAAATGGAAAAAAATTAAGTAGAATTAATATTATTAAAGATAATAATATAAATTATTAGTAGTATTCTGTTAAGGTCAGATTAATCCCACTACAATTCAATTGGAATAATACATGCAATTTATGCAATCACAAATGTTTTAACATTTAAATTACCTTTTTGGCGTGCTGGAAACCTGTATTTTACATTACAGAGTAAGTCAAACACTTCCCAGTGCCAAGATCAGTGACCTCACTGCATGTGCTCTCCTTCTCTATTCCTCAGGAGGGTGTTCTCCAGCCTGGAGGGGGGCAAGCACCCCAATTTCAGGTCAGATCAGATAGGGGAACTGGTGTCAGGATGACCTGTGCAAACACAGAGTGGCTCTCTGCCCCCTCTAGGGGCTAAATTATGAATAGAGGTCTGAAATTCAGCGGCAGCCTCTGAAGGAGCAAACCTGGTCCTCTGCCTTTGGACGCTGAGATTTGTACCCCTTAGACCTGGGTCTGGGGTACCTAAGAGACATGGACCCCCCAAGGTCTCTGAAGGTATGAGCACTACTTCTCTTGCGGAATGATTGCTTCGAAAGTCGTGAAGAGTGTTTAGAAACCTGTGTGCATGGTTTAGCCCACAGAAGACATGCAGATGTAGTACGTTTGCAAGGACTGCACCCTTCCCCTAGAGGAAGGTTCAGTCCCGGCGCCTGTGCCCCTGCATTTCGTGTCCTGTAGTGATGCCTCCTGCAAGGGTTGTACTTTTGGGCCTCACTGCCAAAAGAGCAGGACTTCAAAATACTGGTGTCAGATCAGTTTGCTCAAGTGGAGATCAGCATGTCTCAGTGTTTTCTGAAGAAACAGGCCTCTAGTTGGTGTCTTTAGGGAGGCAGTAAAAGCTTGAGGCACCTAAAGTTGCCAGTGAGTTTTAAAAACCTCCCTCTAAGCAGTAAGGAAACCATTCCCATGACTTTACATCTTAAAGTATCGCTACCAGCTCCACCTATAGCAAACGAAACTGAAATCTGTTTTGAAATACTTTGGATTCATTAGGATTATCCAGATAGCCAAGCAGCTTGGCAAAAAATTAGCAACTTTAAATTTTACTGAATAAAACTAATTCCTGAAGCAGTTGTGGTTCTTCCTTTGTCACTTTCTATTGCTTTACGATTGGAGGCTCTTTGAGACAGGGACTATCTTATTTGATGTTTGTGCAAGGCCTGGCAAGGAAGCCCTATTCCCAAGGGGGAGCTCTAGATCCTGTAGAAATGCAAACAGTAAATAAGCCAGTAGGAAAATTTTTAATCAAGAAGAGTTTTACAGCTGCCTATGGGAGCAGGAGCTGCGTTCACTTTGCTTGTTTTGCAGCTGGAGAAGTGTACAGTCACTGTAGTGGGTGGGACAGTGCTACTGTTGTGGACTTGAAGACTTGAATCAAGTTCCCATCTCTTTTGCGATCTTCTTATGCGACTAGGGGCTATTCTCTCAGCCTGTGTCTACACTGCAGTGTAGGAACAGCTTTAAAAGTACCTGTAAACACACTTTAACCCATCACCTACCCACCTTCTACCCATGGTGCTGTACTGAGGTTGAGGCTGCGACTACTGCAGGTGAATGTTTGGCTTCCACACACCTCGTCTGGTGTCTGGTGTCTGCCGCTCTGTCCCTGAGGAGGTTCTTCCAGGCCCCGTCATGTTAAATGTCTCTGCTAGTGCTGATGCAGCTCAAGGACAAGGAACCTTCATTCTGGGTGGCACGAGCTGCAAATGACTTGGTGGTGACCAATGCAGGAGAGCATCATCAAGACCAGGGTCTTCTCAAGAGGTTTTAAGGAACAGCTAGGATATACAGGTCCCATTTCTTCATCCTTTAGTCTGGTACTGACAGCATGACTTGCCCCACAGGCACAAAGCAGCTGAAGGGCTCACAGGCTTTCTTTCTTCCTCCCATCTGGCCCTTCCAGACCACCCATCCAGCGCCAACTTCCCAGAACTCCCCATGGCTGGACCTCAGTCACCAGCTCTTCGGCATGACACGCTCCTCCTTTGGCCATCCTCCTGCACTCCTTCCTATAAGGGAAGGCTATGGCCGCAAAAGTAGGGCTGTGACCTGACCAGCCTGCAGCCCCACTTCTCCTCCATTTCCTCCAAAACACTAATACTGCACCAGTCTGCACTGGGGTTTTACCTTCCAGCTGTCCCAGGCACAAAGCTGCCACACCAAAATGGGACATATGCAGGGCTGAAAACAGCTTACCAGGGCAGGCTGAGGCTGGGGCAGAGGTGTCAGGGAAAGATGAAGCAAAGGCGGGTATTGCTGGCTGCCAGAAAGCCATGGCAGAGTGAAAGTAGCAAATTGGCCTGCGGAGCCACGAGTGACCCAGCTTTGAAGAACTGCCTGTGCTGGAGAGGTGCCACTGGCAGTGCCACAGCCTGGATAGAGGCATTAAGATGAGGAGAGTGAGATTCATCTATGAATGTAGACCCCGAAAAACACCCTTCCTATATGCCCTCTCCCCCTTGGGCAAGGCATTCTTTGGCCTGAGCTCCCCAGCTCCAGTCCCATCTGCTCCCCTAGCATGAGCATGGGAAATACAGATGCAGTTTGCTCTCCTAGCACCAGTTCCTCATCTTTTGGCAGCTAGGACAGTGCAGGGGAAGCTGTGGAGATGGGGTCATCTTCTTGCAGACCCAGCATGGTGATAGCCTCTCCCCAACCCCTCTTTAGCAGACTGCTGAGCTCCTTCTGAGTGATGGTAGGGAATGAATCACAAAGTCCAGTGTCCATGGCCTTGCAGAGGCCTCACCAGGTCCCCAACAGCACAGATACAGCAGCTTTGGACTGCCTATCTCAGTGCTGTAGTCGCCCGGAGGTCATTACAGGATGGAAAACCTGTCTATATTTCAGATAGATAAATTCTTGAAGACAGACACCATGCTGGTGGGGATGCTGCAGCTTCGCTGGGAGTGGGACCCAGGCCTGCTGCTTGAAGACTCGCTCTCCGTTTTGTCTCTGTGAACTGCAATGTAGACCTACACTAATCCTATTCTCTACTTCATTGTTTCTTGCAAGGATAAATATAGTAGAGACTGCAAGGGACTCAGCTATTTTAATAATGGTGGTTATACAAATAATCTAGGCTTTAGATTAAAAATAATCATAATTGTCTGCTTTTTACAAAATGTTCTGCAACAGCAGGCTACCAGCCAGCAGCTGTCCCTAGATAAAATCTATACTAAGTAAGAGAGGGCAATTTGCCATGATTTTTAAAGACATGATTTTTAAAGACTGTAAGTACAATGACAGAGGACTAGCTAGGGAAAAGCAGGAACTTGTGGCATGGTTCACAGCCATGGCCAAAGGGTGGCAAATGCCATATTTCAAATTATTCAAGCAACATGCAATGTGCCATTTGCAGAACTTCCAAGACTCAGCGTCCTCAAAGGAAAAGTCTTTTGTAGGCTCTCTCAGTTTAAGCTTCCTCCAAAGCCCTGAGGAATTTATGAGCCGCTTGACCAAGATAATGACACTGCCATTTTTGGATCATCTTTGTGTCACTGTTATTAATTTTATGATCTAAATTTATCATTTTTATACTCTTTTTTCCAGTAATAGGTACATGCTACAATTAGGTTTCTTTTCCTTGTTGTTAGCAACAATTCCTTATTATCTATAACTCAACAGTTAGATTTTTCTTTAACGTGTTTGGCTTCCTTTATCAATTTTCTACCACTCAGAAATATTGAATTATCTTGGTTACTATTTTTTTCCCTTTTTTTCTCTTCTGTGTACATTGTTTCTGTGTCTAACTGCCGCTTTCCCTTTCACCAGAAAGAGCTCAATATCAAACACTATTCTTTTAAAATTATAATGAAAATATAACTTTTTAGCTAGGCTGCAAACTCTTGGTAGGAACTTTCCATTTTTCACTCGTTTACTTACGCATTTATTTTTCTTCTCAGTGAGTTTCACTCACATTTTTTATTCAGCTTCACAGATCCGAGGAGAAGCGCCAGGTATATATTACTGGTTGGGACTGTCTTTTATTATCCCATAATTAATGTAATCAGGTCATGATCACCGGTCTCTAGGCAACCACCGATTTCTAGTTCAGTGATCAATTCATCTTTATCCATCATAATAAGATCTAAAATAGAATTACCCCACATTAGATGCCATCCCTTTTGTGTTAGAAAATTATCATATATAATTTTTAGAGATGCCACTGATGTTTTATTACCGCCTGCCGGAGGTCTCCAGCGTTCACCTCCCGCGATAACGTCCCAAGGAAAAGAGCAAGTTTTCTCTGGACACCCTCTAGATGGGTCTACTTGGCATGGGATATGATGGCATGTACCTGTCTGCGACCAACCTTTTTCTACAATGTCAGTTAACATGTTGCGCCATGCACATATCACTCCTCTCATTTCCTCTCATTTATGGCCATACAAGATACTACAGCTATTCTCTTTATATTCCTTCCCATCTTGCTTCGATATGTTCATGAATCCCTGAATTTCTTCTTATGTCACCATTATCCCTGGCTGCTCGATTCTCACCCCCTGCCAGCTTCTCCTACTTTAATATGACCCTCCAAATTACCCATCTCCATCACTGCACAATGCCAGGCAAACACAGAAATTCTGTAGGCAATAATCGAATAGCTGGAAAATCACATCTCCGTCAGAATAATAGAGGGAATCCTATTCAGTCCATCCTTAAGGTGTTAAGTTATAAAGATGTTTTGAAATACTTTTGATCAATTAGGATAACGCCAAATTTTGAGAAGTGTAATGAAACCTAGTGATTTTAAAAATCAATCTTACTGAATACAATGGACTTCTAAATCAACATTTCCATTGTATTTCTGTTCATTATTTCCTGTTGGTTGTTTTTAGACTGAAAAGTCTTTAGAGCTGAGACTGCATCTTATTTTATGTCTGTACAGATCCTGGGAAAGAAGACCTATTCCTGTTTGGCATCTTTGAATGGCCTTTTAACTGAAATGGTAAATAAATCCGTAACAGTAATACTTAGTTTCACAGGGAGTTTGTTGTTAGCAGCAGAACCAGGACTGGAACAGTGCAACAGAGCTGGTATCACCTGCAGTTCTGAAGTCTAGAATAGATCTGTTGGAAGCTTTTTTTGCTAATGTGGGCAGCTGATTTAGGGATACACACAGTCAGGAAGACTGAGGGGCCACTGAGCTGGCTGGATACTGACTGGGTAACTGATGTTCAAATGATCGCTTAAAGTTTACCCTGGATAACCTTAAATTTGCTTTCACCCTAGGTCCACCACGGTCAGCAGCCTATCCTGAATCATCGATTGCCCCAGTTTCAGAGGTGATCAACTCTGAGAAGACGGGGATTTCGTCTTGTTCAGGGATGTTCCCGTTCTGTCATTGCAGTGGAGGACTTGAAGACATCCTGACAAAGAAATCAAAGGACATATGAGGAGAAGCACATCTCACAGGCTGAAGGCTTGCCTCATTTTTCCACAGAAGAAATCCTGGAAAGAAATGTTATGGCTTTTGGTCCTGTAGCCCCAAAACATGGCCATACTGGATGACTATTGCAAATTAGGGTTGTTTACAGAGGCTCCTGGAGATAGGTTGTCTCTCACAGAGCCCTGGAAAATTGAGAGTTTTATTTTTGAACTCCAGCAGGTCTCTAGGAAGAGCTGAATTACTCAGAGACAGAAAAAGCATTGGGAGGACTGTTTTATCAGGTTAAAAAAATAAATAAATGACTTCACGGGTGTGATCTTCTATGGACTAGCTACATGAAAACTGAACACTGCAAAATCAGCCTTTAAATTGTTCAGCAAGCACTTTTCTAGGGTCTTTGTTTTACACCCTACTGGCCATCAAATGTAGTGAAGTATTGAAGACACCCAACAGTTGGCCCACAGCGTTAGCAATGACATGACTTCCCTTTTGCTGCAGTAAATTCTTAGTCCAGGTTCTGCAGTCTGTCTGCTGTATTCCATCTGAGAGAAGGGAAAGGTGACAGAGGAGTGCGGACACAACGCCAATAGGAAGGAAGAGCTCCGGCACACACGCGCAACGGAAGTCGGGAAACCTCTTTCTCCTCCATCCCTTTTGCTGCTGCCCTCATCAGATGCAAAGACTTTCCCCCTTCCTGCTCCTGTCATTGCAAGGAGGTGAGGCAAGAGAAGGGAGAGAGATGTCTAATTATTGCAGAGGAAACTACTCTGATTGCTGCCAGGCATGGCCAGCCCATTTTGCAGACAAGGATACAGCTACCGGCCTGGAGGTTCTTTGTCCAGCTGCTTCCTGGTGGTCTGGTGCCTTTTACTGGGACTGCAGCTTCGGGAGGATCTGTGGGAAACGCTGTTAGCTCTCTCCCCCGCATCTGACAGCTCTGTTGCCTCACAGCTTCTGCTCTGAAGCCCATGCAGGATGCTGAGTCCCATTGTTGCACCTCACAACACATCTACGTTGTGTGTGATCAACACCCCCTGCTACAGGTCCCACCTCATTTAGTGCACTCCGATATGAACCCTCCATTCCCTCCTTTGAGCTCTACCTGGTTTCCCTGGCAGGTGAAGCGATCTGTGTTCATACTCAATGCTAAGTTTGTAAAGTGCTTTTGGATCCAATGACAGGTGTTCAATATTTAAAACAGAGAAGAGGGAAAAATGAGCAGATAGTTGCCAGCTGCTCTGCCTGCAGCTGATCAGTGTCTCCTTGAGGAACCTGGACAGTCCTCTCTCCCATTTCACTTTAAGCTAGACTTTTTTTTTTAATTTTACTTCACTGCAAAGAAAACATGAGTACGGACAGAAAGGAATGTTGCAAAGAGCAAAATGTTTCTTTTTAATCCAGCATCCACCTAAACAGAATTAATAGATTAAACCTGATTTTTTCTTCATATTGACAGTCTCTGGCTAGTCCCTTATTGTTTCCTCAGGGCTTGAGTTATGGTGCAATAATTCACACTGAGCTGCATGGACAGCACTCGGCTTTCAGCCTTGTGCCTGACAATGCTCCAGGCATGAATTATTGTACTATAATTCACACCTTGTCATATCTTATTGCCGGAACATCCCCTAAATGACAAAGCTAGATTCATTAAGTAGAAATTCAGTCAAAACTTGGGAAAGGCAGTTGATGGCAGGAAGGACCATATACTTAAGAACTTCATCTGTGTCATTTCAATCTGGAAAGGAAGAGCCCTAAACAATTAACATAGGTGAAGAGGTTTACACATCCGTGTTTCGGTGCTTATGTGCATAGTGGTGGGACTACCGAACAAGATGCCTGCCTGTGGTCAAGATGTATTTGCTCCAGAGCAGACAGCTAGACCCTCGTCACCTCCACGGAAGGCTTTCTCGCTCTCTAGGTTCTCATTCTGACCGGCCAATCTGCTTCATCGGGACGTCAGCAGACATTCACATCCAGAAGATGCTTACAAGGTGGTCAAAAGGCAGTGCACCCCTTCACACACAGGTACACAGACAGACACACGCACAGAGAATCTCCCTACTTACTGTCTTCTGCGAACACTCTTACTCCATCACACTTGCCAAAAGTCACCTATGCAAGAAGAGCTTTGAGGTTTCTCCCTGTCCCCCAAAGCTCACATATAAGACAAGCCCCACAAACCATTGGCACCCTCTACAATGGTGGAAGGGAGGCCTCGAGATCAGATGATACTGAAAGCAAAGGTGCAGCTTTGCCAACGCTGTTCTCTGAACACCGCTCCCTCCCAGACCACAGCTTGATCCCATGGCCAGGCCTATAGAAAGGGACAGGCTGGCTAGTGCCAATGCACCTGCCACCTGTGGAGGGCACAAGTACTGCTTCTACCTTCTTGGTGAGCCATGTGCTTTTAGCATGCCATTCAGAAGGCACAGGCCTGCCTAATCCAGGGAGAAGATTGGTTTTTGCAGTCTCAGTTCACATTAAGGCACCTTTTAGGGAGAAAAGGGGATTTGGGGAGAAATGGCCATTTTAACAAATAGTGGTAGATGGTTGGAAAATCAGCAGAGACTAGAAGACGTCGGGAAGAGGAGAATTACAGTAAGTCTCACCCTGGGCTGCGCACTGTGAGCCAGCCCATGGTAGACAGCATAGACATCTGGAGTGTGCTAAATGTAGTTACTCACAGAAGCAAGCATCTTGCTGCTGTTTGGGGTAGTTGAGAGAAATCGCTGCCAAACATCTAGGTGCTTAAAACAGCACCAGGCATCTGCTGTGAGTTAGATAATTCACACCTTTCATGCCCATTGCAGTTTAAAACATTTCAGTCGAAATATTCCTCTCTACAGAGCCAACACGTGCAGGAAGCAGCTTGCACTCAGATGGTTAGTGTAGTTCTCCCACCACTGCTCCTCTGGCTCTGCCAAGTTCTCCTCTCATCCCTCCCTGCTAGGTACAGGCTCACTCTGAAATGGTTGAAGTGACGAAGATGTGGCCACGTCCCTGAGCTGCTTGTTCCTGCCCGTTGAGCAGCCCTGCTAGAGGCTGGGGCAGTGGGAGCTCTCCCAAACCCACTGCAGGCTAAGTGAGCTAGCAGGTTTCTTTCTGCTGTCAGAGCTGCAATGGATGGAACAAACAGGGAATGACAAGTGGCTGGAGGTGACAGGATCTTCAGTTGGAGGAGCTCGGTTTCTTCTGTAGAAACAAGGCTGGGTCTTAGGTCTTGGGACAACAACTGATACTTGGAAATTAGCACCTGGTCCTCAGAGTGAATTTTACTTTGCTGTAGTTGGTGCCCACACTAGAGAACGTTAGGCTCTTAGGCTGTGATTTGCAAGAGCACACTCACTGAGCACTGGGATGTCTCCTTCAATAGCAATGTCAAAGGGCAGGATATACCTTGGCCTTGACTACCTTCCTCAGGACTGTAGACAGGCACTTTGGTGGGACAGGCTCATAGCCTTTGAGCTGTGTTTGTTTCTAGGTGCACACAGTGTGCTGAGACCCAAATCTCATGGTGGTTTCACCTTAAAATGTGAGGGACAGTGGCAGTGCCTACCAGTTGGTCTCAGGCTGTAGAGACAGAACACCACATGTAGTACAGCTCAACATCCACTGTCATCTCCAGGTTCTTATTTGTCGGCACATTCATCTTGCCCTCAGTTAAACAAGCAACTGGAGAAAGTGTAGGACCCCTGTCCCCAGATGACATCCTGGTATGATGCAGTAGGGAGGTATTTGAAAAAGTTTGCCACTGACAGACTGTACTGCAAATGCAATAGCCATCTGGCTAACTTCAGCTGAGGTGGCCACTTTCAACTCACACACAGTCATCAGAGCAGATGTGAGCTCTGATAAGTAAGCAAAATGCTTGTGGAGTCAGAGGCATGGCTTGTCTCAGGTTAGTGATGCCCTGGATCCCACTGAGTCTCTGAACTAGCTCTCCACTGACTATAAGTGCAGCAGAAGGCAACAAGCTCAGATGGAGGCACATCTTAGAGAAGTTATAAAACCCACCAGCTGGCACACACGCTGTATCCAGCTGGCAGAGGAAAGAGCACAGAGCTCTGAAGAGGTGGAGACAGCAGGGGAAACCCAGCCGTCATGTAACCCTGTCAGGTTTGGCAATATTTGTGTTAGTGCATTAATTCAGTTCAATGCTTTCCTGGTGGAATGTAAGCAGATCTAAAGCATCAGCTGCAGAAATGTAAATATTGTTTACTGACAACTGGCAGTAGCCATGTGTTACCATTAGTTGTCCATTAATTAGTGGATTAATAATCAGTTAAGCCAGCTTATTATTTAGTGATTGAGTCTTCACTGTCATCCTGGGTTATTATAATAAGAATTACTATGCCTGCTCCTACATAACACCACTGGTCAGAGAGGGTGTCATTCAGAGAGGAGTATAATACAGTGTGTATCCTGCCTGCTTCCTTCACCCACTCTCTGAAATCCAAGCATAGTGGCAAACTATCATAAACTGCCGTAAGACCAAATGGTAGCTTGTGTGTCAGGTCTGGAAATCTTCCAGGAGAGAGGTCGTCACAGTCTTGGGGCAGACTTTTATGCCACCTTGCACCAAGTGTGAGGCTAGCTGTGAGACATGGCAGAGGCAGGCAGGAAAGAGCTTCAAGCAGGTGAAACAAACTCAGCCAAACAACCGTAACTGTGGCACGCAGCCAATTTATTTTTCTGACCACAAGGAGCACTTTAGTCTGTTAAAATCCCCTTCGGGATATTCTATGGGCCTGTCACTGCAAGAAAACAGGTTATTTCCTCCAAGATTGTTGACGTAGCTTATTACTGAATACTCGTCTGTTTGCAGATGTTCTATATTTTTCTGACATGAAGTTTCTTAACATCCCTTTTAAATTGTCTTTATGCTCACAATGTTGATGCATAATCTCTTTCTTTTCCTGAGAAGTTCCTGTAAGTGCCTCGTGCAATGATGAGATGAAAGCAGCCTTTGTGTTCCTGCCAATCCAGTTTGTATGCCTCTGTTTGTCACCTGCAGATAAAAGCTCAGGGATGTTGTTCGGAGTTAGTCTATGAAGGAGAGATTCAATTGGAGGCAAGGACAGGAGGAAAATATTAGCAAAGCAACCACCTAATTGTCAAGAATCTCAGCAGCAGACACTGTGAAGGTTTGCCCAAACAAGAACTCTTGCCTAAAGCCTCTTAGGGTGGCTTAAGTGAATATATTACACTTCAAGGAGAGTACACACAAGACCAGTTCCTGTAGTTCAGCTGATGAACAGTAACTCATTAAGCTGCAGTAATCTGGCAATCTGTGTTTACTTATATTTTAATTGGAGCAACATATTTTGCACAGATTAAATCATTTTTTCCAAAAGGAAGATGTGCCAAAATATTTAAAACTGTGCTAAACTGATGAAAATCAGTCATATTGACTTAAGAGCAAAGCATTTAAATGATGAAAATCTGTCTATATGTCCTTTCATTAAATATAAGACTAAGTTTTCTTTGTTTATTTTTAGCCAATTAGAAACTGGTTTAAGCTAAAGCAAAATCATGCATTTTGGGGGCAGATACAAAGTTAAGCCAGACAGAGACTGATGTGCAGGCACAATGATGTTAACTTATGTCCCTTGTTACTTCATTGTGAGGCAGCACATGGATACACTAGGAAGCAGTATTTCGTTTCTGTTGTATTGGTATCCGTAAAAATAACCTGAAAACTGTGCTGCATAGCCACTTGCACACAGTAACTACAGCCTGAATGACTTCTGTGCACATTTTTGTGCAAACCAGCCCTTTACATGGAGCAAAATACTTGTGATTTAAAGAGAAGCAAGACTATTAGCGCAGCTTCTCGGAATGGCTCTCGTGATTGGGGGGGACAGTTGAAGATTTGTCTCCTTGTTGGTTTCTTTGAATCCCACCACCACACACCACACTGCCCTTTCCATCATAGGCTGCCTACCTTTGCTTGCCAGGAAACCACATCGTTCCTCATCCTTAGACCAGGACAGTCCTACAGTACTTTCTGTAACAGCCTCGCCTGTGGCTACTGATGTACTGGCCAGTAACTTTCTTAAAATGACGCCCACAGGAAGAAAGAATTTAAAGATGGCCCAGACCAGGTGAAGGCTTTTTTACCAAAAGTCTTACAATGCTATCATGGCCAAAAGGACAGGACCTTTGCCCTTTCAAGAGGGTGAAACTTTAAAGCCTGACAGCCTCTTCAGGCTACTGGAGAGTTAGGCCATGCCCAAACCCAGTAGCACCACTTGAAGACACTGCTACATTCAACCATTTGCCCACAAGAGAGAAAGTCATATTTAGGGGCTTTCGATCTCTTCTCTCTCCCTGTGGTACACAGTATATTTGCCAATGTCTTAAACTTTTTGTTTTGGACTTTGCACAGTTAAACCGGAGATATTTCTTTTGGGATAGTAGTGAACTGTCTACCCTAATTAGTAGTGCAGCTCAATATCAGCAGATCTGTAGAGTGAAACAGTTGGCGCTGAAGATTCAGCATCCTTTGTGTTTTGTGGGGTTATTCTGGACTACCTCTAGTCTGATCCTGTGACCGATTAGTGGGTGGAGAGCACTAAGTGATGCTAGGACACATTTTCTGGCTTAGTTTAATTTGAGAGGACACCACTTTGTGTGCTCTAAGTCCACTCTGCAAGAGGAGCCAAATATTTGGCTTTGGTTGCAGCAATTTGGGTTTTATTAGAAAGAAAATTGAGTTGACTCATTTACAGTGTGTCCATGCTTTCCATAATGGTGTGTGCATGTGGGGAATATTAGATGTTAGAGATCTTCTTAGTTTAGTGGAGAAGGGCATGAAAAGAACCATCACTGACAGCTAAAGTCAGTTACATTTGAGCTGGAAATTGGGCACAAACTTTAGCAAGGAATACAATAAACAGTTGGAGCAAACTATCCAAGAAAGAGGTGCTAGCCTGCTTTCTTGGGGGTGTTAGTCCAACAAATCTCTGGTCCCAATCCAGTGGAAACAGGGTGAAACTGGGATGTGCAGGAGGTCAAGAAACACCTTTCTGGTTTCAATTCCAGTATAACACACAGCCTCTTGCGCTGGTGGAACATCTCATACAGGCCAAGGGACCATCAACCAGACTGATCCTTTCCACATATATATATATATATATATACACACACACACACCCCAAAGAGAATCACAAACATATGGTTTTTTTTTAAACACTGGTACCTTTCTATTCAACAAAATATTAACAATAGCATCTCTCCTCCACGGAATTTCAGTAGAGATTCTGAAACCTAAAAAGAAACAAGAGAGGAACGTTTATTAATGACAGCAACACAGCCTACTGCTGTTGGTGTTCAGTAGGCTCATTTACTTTTATTGATCTTCACCTCAACAATAAAAGAAAGGCTAGAAGGTCAGAGTCAGATTCTGTTTATAAAACAGAACTCTGAAAATACAGCAGTGGTCCAGCTATAACATGAGTGGTCATCTCCCAGGTCCCGTTTTAGCCCTTTCTCCACTTTAACTTTGTTCTTTGACCTTGTGCTTTGAAGGTCATTGAGATCTTCTAGTTTTACCCAGAGGCTCCTCCAGGTAGCAGCACATGATTAAGGCGGTTTTTATTTTCAGAAAAAAAATGCAGTTTTACTTTAGATTTCAAGCAGCAGAGAATTCACCCCATCCCTTGGTATCTTACTCCAATGATTAATTACCCCATGTTAATAAAAATTTGCACATTAACTCCAGTCTGAGTGTGCTTAGCTTCCTCCTTTAGTGGTGCTCCGCTCTTTGTGACTGTATTAAAGATGTCTCTGCTCTCAGGGTCACCCCAGGAGTGTTGATCAAGGCAATTCTTGGAGAAGATACAGATTGGGGGAGTAGTCAGCCATGCTCTCGTGAATGAACGTAAATGATTTAAGAAGCCACTATCTCTCTGTTGGAAACCACCATGCAGGGACTGATCAAGGCATGCTACTAATTCAATGTTTTCCTAAAACTATCACTGCATCTCAGCTATGAAGGGGTAACTAGACTGGACTCGAAGCAGCTGCTTAACCCACTTGAACTGAGTAGCAGGAGTGCATCTGATTACACCTGTAACTCCCAAAATCTGCCAGTGTAGCTGAGAACATTTCAATCCATTGCCGTCTAGATAGGATTCCAGGCTGGGAATCACTTCCATTCCTGACTCACAAGTGGCTTTGAGACTGGAGATTAGCCCTGCTGCTCTGTCTAGTGCAGTTCCTTCACATTACAGGTAAAATCTCCTTGTAACATTGTTCATCTGAAATCCTCCATAATCTCTCCTTGTACTTCTGCACTGCTTTCTTGTAACCTTCTCCACATGAAACTTTTGCAGCACACGTCTCCCCTTCCTCCTCCCCACAAGACACTTGCACGGTAACTGCAGTCACTGAGAGGATGAGACACATGGAGAGGGAAGGATGTGGGAATTGTTTTTGAACCTTGAAGCGTGACAAAGTGTCAGAGCACTTTCCCAGGGCTATGCAGGAATAGTCACTCCTAAGCATGGAGGTCAACAGCTTGCTTGCATCCTCCTGAGCATCTCTAGAAACAGCTGGTACCAAGGCAGGACCAGGAAAATTCCTGCTGAGCTGTGGCTTTGCTGACCATAGTCTGGTGTAAAGGTGAGAATGGGGTTTGTCTGTGTAGAGGCTCAGCCACGTCCAGCATGGGAAAGCCTCTCTGAGAGGAACAGGTAGGTATGTCTGAGCTTAGGAGGTCTCTTTGATGGCTGTATCCCAAAATAGGGCACCTTCACAGTGCCAGTGCAGGCCACCTTGCTATGTCTCACCCATGGACCATTGAAGTGGGAGTGAATGTTGTTCCCAGGCCAATGATCTCTGCGTGTGGGGACACAAAACCTGTCCTTGCCATCACTGTGAGGGACTGAAGAGGTGTGGACACTCTGCCCTGGTCAGTGTGGGTAGCATTCCTCCATAGAGGAATGGCACAGCAGGAGCTTTCCAGGTTCTGTTTATGAGATCCACAGCATCAGAGACAGGAGCTGCAGCCCCAGTGAGAGAGCAGCAAGACGCAGGGTCTGGCCACCTCTCCTTTTCCTAACGCAACTGACAGAGTACCTCCTCTGTAGCTGGGCCATACCTACGTGGTGGAATGGTCCCCCCGTGACCACATCCACCAGTTCTCAAATAATCTCATTCCACAGTATCGCCGGGAGGTACCTCTGGCACCAGACAGCCAGAGCAAATTCAGACACTGAAAAAGTTTCAAATGTTGGTGTTGAGCTGCCAGTTTGGAAGGCCAGGAGCATGGCAGTATGATACTGAAAGCTCATCTCTGAGCAGGAGTCAACATGTAAGTACTTCTACTTACAGTAGAAGGGCACACAAGAGGGGCACACGAGATGTGCCTTTGCATTTAAATCCTGTTTAGTGCATTTTCTTTGAAGAAAGGAACAATTTTCTGTGGGAATACCATACACATTGACTTCAGCAAGGATGGAATTTCTGTTCGAACAAAAGAGATTTTCATCTCTGGGAGAAGAAGAGGTAGACTCTGGTTTGGACACATTTATACTGTAGGAAACCTCCACCCAGATCTGCCAGCTATCGGATTCACACCTAGGAATTAACTCTTAGTTTGGACTATCAAAGATGAATGTTTTGACCAGAGACAGAATTGTGTCTGTACAGTTGTGGCCTAGCCTCCAGTAAATACTTGTGTGGGCGCTTATAGCTATGAGGAACATTTTATAGGCCTTTGCTCAGCTAACAGAGAAAAAAATATGAGTGAGAACATTCAGGTCTGCACGTCCTACAGAGTCTCAATGTATCTGAGCTGAACAGTCAGCCAGCTCACCTGGAGTGCCCCATGAGTGTCACACTGGACCTTTAGGTGCCCCATGAACGGAGACCAGGGGATGACCTGATGTCTGGTGGAGAGCTCAAAGATTATATCGCCTAGCAATACTAGAGTCATGCTGGAGGAGCTGATATCAACGCTGAGAATTTATGCTAAGAATATGACTCCTACAGCAGAAATGTGGTCCCAGATCAATACTGTGCAGTATTTAACAGAACTGACAGCAGGAGGCTCTGAGCAGAAACCCCACAGGCTGGTGGGCGGCCCTGGAAGGGATACACTTGGTCTGGTTCATGTGCATCGTGCCTTTTGAACCACAGGTCTTTTTGTCTGTGCCGTGGCAAGTGCTCTGCCTGGTGTATAGGTGCAGGCAGCTACAGAATACATCGCTGCATTTTTTTTCTCTCTTGCTGGACAATTTTACAAATGTTCTTTGATTTCTTAAATTTGAAGTGTACCATCTGAAATGAAATTTAAGGGTTTTAAGTGCATACGGAAACATAATTACTAGAATAGAACAGAAAAGTAAACTTGCCCTCTAAAATGAGTTTCAATATTTTAAGAGTGCAAAAATGTCCAGGAAAAAAGAATTTAGTATAATAATTCTGAATCTATCAAAATACTTTCAGCACTGTTTGTTTTAGATTTCTGATTTCTTGTGTACTGTTACCTCAGGTTCTATATTTTTACTCTATGTTCTATTTCATAAGGTATATTTTACTAATGAATACTGCATTACAAATTGTAGTATAGAATAACTCTCTAAATGAAAAGTCCTTCTAAAAAGAAAATGAAAAAAAATCTAATAAGATGAAAAATTTTGCTGTCTGATAATTATCATTATTAAATATGAACAGAAAAATTAGGTTTCACTTTATTCACGTATTTCAATAAATTAAAAAACTAAGTATTTATTGAAAATTATACAGCCCTATGACATGTTTTGATCTTGATGAATCTGCTTTATTGGACATAAATTTCAATCAGTTCTAAAAGTAAAGACAGAATACGTTACTCTGGGTACAGCTACTTTTCAGGGAAGTGTCTTTGCCAGCCTGCGTAGGGGGAGTTCCGGGCTCTGCACATGTAGGGAGATGTGGTATCACTGTTGGTGCTTGCACAGATCCTCATAGCATTGCCTGGGTGCTCAGAAGAGCTGGAAATTGAGAAAAGTTCAAATATTTGAGCCTTCTAGGAGTTAAACTGTTAGGCACTGCAGGCAAGGCAGTGTGCCTGCTGCGATTGCTGCTGTTGCAAAATATATAATCTCTATAGCAAGGCAATTGAAGAGACCAGCAAACCCTTTACAAGGGTCCTCTGAGTGGTTCAGCTGCAGCAATTCAGAGCAAAGCCACTCTGCTCGCTGGGAGACCGGGGTGCTGACAATGCCCATATGCTGCTGCTCCGTTCTGTGAAAGCTGTCACTAAGATGCCATCAGAAGAGACTGCATGAAAAGGTTCCACCCAAAGTAGAAGACACTTCCGTGCCAGATAGAAAACCTGATCCACAGGGCTTGATAGCTACTGTGCTGAGACAGTGAGATTAAAGATTGCCCAGGAAAGCCAGCTAAGGGGCAGAAGTGCCCCTCCAGAGCTGGATCAGTGTGACTTGGCTCTGTTGAGCACATGCTCGGGGTGTGTAGGATTGGGAACTCAGTGCTCTGCATGTCCTAACCCATCTTCGAACAACAGTCAATTGAAATCACAACAGTATCGCCAATTTCTACACTTTCTCTTGCCAAAGTCATTTCATCTGCGTGGCGTACAGTGCAGAGAGCTCATCTAGATGTGCCATTTCCCTTCTTTGCCATGGAAATAGACCACTGAGTACAAGATGTGATGGAGAAGAGATCAGACATTCACCAGGTGAGAACAGATGTTACCTGAGATGTCCCCATCTCTGCAAAGGCGCCGAGATGGAAAGAGGAAAGCTGAGCTCTACTTCACGGTGTGATACCAAGATGGCGTTGGCTAAGCTGTGCTGCTGGAGCACAAGAGCTGCCTTGTCACCTCAGTAGGGACAGAAATAGGTTTCTCCACAGAGTTGGAGGATACCTCATGGTCCCCAAGCCACAAGGCATTACCCTGCTAGTGCAGCTTCCACATGTCACGGACCTTCTCCAAAGGAATGAATTTGCTTGCAATTTTCCGTGCATTTTACTTGTGCTCGGCAATTACAACCCAATGTGAGGAAACATAAGTCAAAGCACTATTTTATGCTGTGAACAAGGAAATAAAGACAGAAACATGAAATGTGAAGGACTTTGATTGGAAAGTTCTGCCAGTCTAAATAAAACTGTTCTTTAAACATCGTGCTTTATCATCTGGATTTGCGGCCGGCAACAACAGAAGCTGCTACCTACCAGCCAGCACTCCGCAAATCTACGCAGGTGGGCCGTCTGCATCTCTCATTTGTATTTCATCAAGGGAGATTCAGTGCACTGTATCAGTTCTTTGCCCATCAGATAAGAGTGTAAAGTACTCAGCTAATGCAAATGTATAGTAAATCAATAACATGCCACTACTAATACACTTTAATTAAAGCACAACAGACTGCAGCTCCTCTGCAATTACAAGGAAGGAGAAATGGCTGATGTGGCACCAGGAAAGGGCTGCTCGTAGATTTGAGGATAAAAGAAAATCTGTCCTAGAAGCGGACTGGGGTGTAGGAGGGATCTAAAGAAGGAACTGTGAAGTTCAAAGGGAAAAGGCACAGACTGGAAAACAGCAGCATGAGCTGCACTGCCATAGCACATGCAGCGAATAGAAATATCCCATGGGCCTCTGAGGTGGGAGAAGGACAATAGAGAAAGCAGGGTTTGTGAAAGAAAGATGAAACGGCCAGTTGTAACTGAGACCCTGAATGACTTATTAAAATTTACCTTCACAAAGGGAATTTCAGGAAACAAATACAAATGATTAGTGAGATGCTCAGGAGAAAAACGCTAAAGGGAAATAGGAGCTGAGGGGATGTATTGGGAAATGTGGACCAAGCCTAACTGGCCAGGAGAGCTGGCCTGTATCCCAGAACACGAAGGGCATTAGAAACCTCACTGCATTGTTAGAGAATATGCGCAAAACCCCTCAGAGGAAATCCCTTGCCAAGAGTGGAGAAACAAATGTATTGAACTCCCTTGTAGTGATTCTGGTGGAAATCTGTCATCTTGGCCTAATGTAATGGTGTGACTCTAGGGTGGAAATCCAGTGCACTGCTCTGTCCTGCTCTTGGGTCTGACCTACACCATTCTCCTCCTCCTGCATCCTCTGGCCCAGAGGGGAGGACTGCACAGCAGTGTGCTGGGCGTACAGTGCTATGCAGGATGGCTCTCCAGATGTGCTGTCCTGGGATGTTTGCAGGCCAAGAGGCCTCCAGCGGGCCACAGAAATCTGCTCACCTGACTCTGGCACACCACCATGTTCATTACACCAGTATTGTCCTCATAAGCCTCTTTGAGCCCACTGGCATTGGGATCTACTACCTTTTATGTAGCAAACTAGGATTTTAATTTGGCCACAGAATCTCAGAAGTGAGTGCCTCAGGGGTGAGCTGCTCATGTTTGTTCTTTAATCCAGCCTTCCTAGAGGCTTCATAGCATATAGCATTCTGCTCAGATACGTTAATTGAAATTTAATTGAAACTGGTTGGCTAGAAGCTCTCAGAGGGCTTAAGAGCTGGAGAAATGACAGTCAACCAAGGAGAGCGTTACACTGCAAGGCAACACTTTGGGCTCATTAGGCCCCTGTGAGGCGCAGGGCTAGGTCTTAAAATAGTTATCAACACTCTGAATAGTTATCACATGCCACCTAGGAGGGAGATACCAAGAGGCAGAATTGTGGAAAGGCCTGAATGCATGGATGGAGTTGATGGGAAGGTGAAGATGAATTTGCAGTGTGGTATGGTTGCAGGAAAGACTAGCACAACTTGGAAACGCTTGCCAAAAAGTGCAGGCCAGAAGAGACCGATGGCTGTCCATCTTTAGCAGGGACACCTCACGCTCTGTAGTGTGAGCACTGGCCACTAGGGAATATTCAAGGCAGATGAAAAGTAACATCAACTGCAGAGGGAAAGAATGGAAATATGTCTTTTTGTCCCTCCTATTCTAGGCCAAGCCATGTTAGTGACATGGCTTTGACAACAGGAAAAAGTCCATCTAAAAGCTATGTCACGCAGTAGGCCAGAAAGAGAAAGGTGCTTACATTCAGGCAGGAGGAGACAGAAAAGGAGGAAAAAGCATTTCAGCATTTAAGAGTCTGTAGCTCCACATTGTCACGGTCAGGACACATTGGGTCAAGCGGGAGGTACTGGGTAGACTACTGCGAACTCTCACATCTCCATCCGCCCTGCCTGCTTCTAGACCTGCCAGGATCTTCCCTTCCCTTGTGTAGGACTCACTTCTCAGCACGTATTAGACCTCTGGAAATCCCCAGAAAGGAATGGCTGGCTGAATCCACATGGAATGTTATATGTTATTGATATATTATTCCTGATATGTTTGAATGAAGTATCCTTGTCCCTGGCTGCTTGCATAAATGATATGTTGTATTATACCTACTGCATGAAATTTGAAGGAAATAAATACGGTAGTTTTGCAGTAGGATTATCTTGGAATTTGTGTCCATTCTATCATTGTGATTTGGTTGTCTATGGGCATCAGCTCCATGATATAATAAGCACAGCCTCTGAAATACCTTCTTGAGAATTAGGGTTCTATAAATTAACTGATTACAGATAAAGCCTAATTATAAATTAGGTCTTATTATCAGTAGCTTCTGAACTACACCAAATGAATTAAAGCTGTAGAAGCAGAAATATTTCAGTTAACCATGTGAACTCTGACCAACATCTGAGGAAGGGCTGTGTTTTGCAATGCTCCCTGTCCAGGCCCAGGACATTAGCATGAACTTTTACAAAAACAGGCAGGACTACCTCCTGAGACAGCACTCCCACATCCATGAGTCTAGTGCATTCGACTATAAACTCTTCTTTATTCCTTTCTCCCCTGTTGGCCCAGGGATCAAGGTGATCCCTCTCTAGAGCTGAGATCATTTCTCATCTGTCTGGAATAACACCCAACTAGCTAGTCACTGAAAGCAAAGATGCTCAAGGGAGGAAGTGTGGGGCTGCATGGGAGGGCTCCGGAATGGCTTTCCTCCCTATATCCTTTTCTAAAATCTTAATTGTCACGAGCCGCTTCCTAACCCTTGTCCAGCAAATCCGCACTATGACCTCAGCAGCACTGCACACACAAACACAGGGGCTGCAGGACTGGAGATGAACAGAAGTTCTGTTCAGTGGTTTAGCCTCAGCCTAACAGTTTTTTCTTATGCACTGGAAAAATAGTATTTCTCTGCCTACTTCCAGCTGATCTATGTCAATAGAACTCTTCATTTTCTAGGAAATGCTCTATCTTTAAGAAAATTCTGAATATCTTAAACTTTTCTTGGTAAAACTAGTAAAACTGCTACTCTTAAAACTTCGGAATGCATGTCCCATCATAATCTCCTTTATGACATTTCCTCTGTTCCTGTATAGGTATGTATGGGAAACAGAAAATTCGGATAATGAAGTCAAGCACGTGAGTAACTTCAATATGGGATCTCTTGGTTCAGGGCGCAGGTGGAGCACAGCTGCAGGGCAAAGGGTCCTGCAAGGGTTGGTTGGTGACAGCTCTGTCAGCTGCAGGTACCTCCTTGATCTAGCTCTGATGGAGCATGGTAGGAGTTTATTGTCAAAAATGTTACAGTGTTTGGTTTCAAGACTAGTTTCTCTATTTCCCTTTGATTTTCTCACTCTGACTCTCCCTTGTGTTTTGAAGTCAGAGCTGTGTCTCTTTTGATTCTCCTTTGCTTGTGAAACTGTTCTGCTCTTGCACTATATTAAAGCAGCAAATCTTCTGATCCACTGGAGATGTCTCTCTGTTAATGGAGATTGTGAAATTTAGGAAAGGAGAGTCTAAAATGGAATGGTCTTGAGTACCTGTCCCTCAACTCAGTGGCCATCTCATAATCACAACAGTCCTGCTCATACATGTTTTCCTCCCCATCTGGAAATTAGTTTAGTTTCTTGCCTGTCCCACCTGAACTCCAGTACTCTGGCTGTTTGGATCCTTCTAGGTTACAGCTTCCATCTACCTATGTGCATCTGTTCTTATGCCACATCTGACTCATAGTTGAAAGAGCTCCTCTTCCTCTCCAGTGCCCCCCAAATAGAATTACAAATGGCAGCCTTTGCACTGCTAGCCAGCTCAGACCCAGATTTTCAGCTCATTCCTCTAAGAAAGGCTCCCGTTGCTTAACACCCTGCTGCTGCTCTGCACTGTCACGACGTGAATTCAGGGTTTTGAACCTGAGTAAGCAGATCTGCATGTAGTACAGCTGAAGAAACTAGAGTCCAATAGCCCCATCTTACACTATGCATGCCCTCTTTTCTGTTACTTTCTCTCCTGCTCTTCTTCTGATACTCATGATTTTTTTTTTTAAAATCTCCTCTCTGCTGAGTACTGGCCTGGCTGTAGCAGGAACATGAAGGCAGCTCACTTCCCACCCATCCTGAAGCAGCACCCAGGGAGCCTGTACTTTCTGTACCAGCAACCGGTACTCACTGTAGCACATTCAAGGGCATGTTTCTGAAGAAGTTCATGCTGCAGTGCTCTCCTGAATTGGACCTGTGTCTGTAAATCCTTCACTTCAGTTACTTCCCACTCTATTTAATAGTAGAGCAACTTAGTACAGTGCTCAAGAAATTTAACTTTTGTGGGATGTAAGATTCAAAAGATGTGAATATTCTCTTCATTGGACTGTCTGAAAAAGGTACTGCAAGGCTGAGATTCATGGACTTGAGGCCATAAAGTACAATTGCAACTGCCAATCAGACCTTCTGCATAACAGAGGCCAAAGAGCTTCTCCAATAATTTATGGCTCAAACACATAATTTACATTTAATACTTCTGAAAAGACAGTAAGACTTGATTTAAGGACTAGAAGTGATGAAAAATCCACTCTGTCCCCAGGTATGCTATTTGTATGATCAGCTACCTCACTATTAAAAACTGCACTTTATTTCTGGCCTGAACATCTCAACCTTCAGCTTTTAACTGTTGGCTCTCAGTCTATCTTTTTCTACCTTGTTAGGGAATCGTCCACCCTTAGAGCACCTCTCCCCATGGAAGAACTTTAGGTCTGTGAGTTATGTCCTTTGGACCGATGAAACAGATTGAGGGGTTGTTTTTAATTGTCTGATAGTAATACAATTTTCCAGCCTTTGAATTGTTCTTAAGGTTCTTCCCTGGCACCTATCCAATGTGTCAACAACTTTCTGATATGGGAGCACCCCAGGGGGATATGATTTCCAGTTATGGGCTCACCCATCTCAGCTGGGTGGCCTTGTCACAAGACCCATATCTCTGAGAAGAACAGTCCATTTTTCTCACTCTGGAGTAGAGGTGGGCTATGAGTGAAGGTAGAAAGTGTTACAGCAGCTATGCATCTCAATTGGGAGGTGTTGCATCATCCTGATGGGAATCCTATGAAATATGATGCTGTCCTCATGCTCCTAGGAGAAATATAAATCTCTGAATCAGCCTTTTCCCAAGGTATTTTGCAATCTCCTGGGCAGCTTTGTGCCCAGGGAAGACAGTCACCTGCCTGGGGGGAGGGCTACTGTAGCACATACCCTTCACCTATGGGAAAAGCAGGCGTCTTCATGTGTCCCAGTCCCCCTGCAGAACTGTAAAGAGCAGGGCATGGCTTGATTACCATAGTCACTTTGTTTCTCCCTCGCAACCTCCTCACAGCTCTATTTTGATTTCAGGAATTGCAGTTTCTTGCAAGTGTTTTAGTCACACTTGGTGCTGTAGCAGAACTCTATCCAGCAGTGCACAAAAACATGCAAATGTCTTGGAAAGTGTATGATTCTCAAGCAGGTGATTGCCGGATACTGGCTGGAGAGCAGAATCCAATGCCTGTGAGTATGTTGAGAAAATAACACCCATCTGCTCCTCCAGTATGGAAAAATCATCATTTGACTTTTTAAGGACATGTTCCCTGTAAAGCTGTTTTCATTCCTCCCCAGCAGAGAGAGCATGCAGATGGGATAGGATTGTTTTCATGATAACAAGGATTTGCTTCCTCTATTTGCTGGTGCAACCAAACATTTAATTATAAAAGCTCCTGAAATTAAGTAGATGCGAAAATTGAGATGAATATGCTCATTTTTGCCAATACTGTGAAATGCTATTCCTCTGAAAGACTCATTGCATTACAATATACTGTAACGGAACGTTAACACTCACATAATGACCTTAAAACCTGCTTAGAATGCAGAAACAGGTCATTGCTGTTCACTATCTTAAGAAAAGTTATAAATGCCTAAAAACTCAGTTTACAATGGAAACATTGACAGACCTTTAATTTTAGGAGCACGACATGTGACACTATAATGCCATGGCTCAATTTACAGTCTCTTCTAGATTATAGAATGCTTATAGGATATATGTCTGACTGAAGGTCACTGAGATGTGTTACTTTCCTTATTTTTATCTGCTGTGAAACTTCCTTAAAAATTCTCATTCAGTTGGAGTTAGATTTCTGCTAGCACAGAGTAAAACAAGTTGTTTAAATCAATTCAACTAATGCAAAAATGTTTTTTTAGTGTGGTTACAGTCACCTATTTCAGTTTAGCTGGAACTTCTCCATAATATATTCAAGTAAGCTGAAAGAGGCCTGGCTGATACAGAAATGAGACTGATGAGACTGCTCACTGCACCTTTTCTCAGGTTGAACTGAATCATGTCGAAATGATACTCTACACTAAATGGGCACAAGTCTAATCACAGGCAAGCCCCGAAGGCAGGGGGCAAAGGCCTAACGATAACAGAGAGGTGGCTCACCAAGAGGTGGCTCTGAAAGATCATTCCTGCCCATTGTCACCTGTCCTACCCCCTCACGTATTATTATCCAAAGACAAAGATTGTCAAAGTCTTCAGTGGTCCACAAGCAGGAAAAGGTTGAAAAACACTGCAGGTTTGCATGGCACCTCTGGAGCCAGCTGCAGCAGAGCTGGTGTGTCCACACGGCACAGTGCAGAGCTGGATCTGGGCATGCGTGTGTTACCAACACATCGTGCACAAGCTCATGGGCTCTGCCAGCAAGCCAAGGAGCTCAAGCATAGCACGCTGCTGACACACTGCAAGACCTTCTGTGTCTACTTCGTGTAGCTTTGCAGGTGCCGCGCTGCGCTGTGCAGACCTGCCACGTTTTCTTGAGGCCAATAGCAGTGGCTATTATCTGGCAAAGGAACAGTGGGAAAGTTGCTGTTGTTTTAGCTTCCTTTAATGCAGTTTAGTGGCTGGAAAACTGCCAGGCCTGTGACCTGCCAGCTCCTACTTCTCAACTAATCCAGGCCAGAGCAAGGATGTGGTTTGACGCAGGCCCAGGAAGGAGCACAGGACGGGAGATGCTGCATGGCCTGAGATCTTTCCCGGTGTGTAAAGCACGGTCACAGCTTTGCACTTCTGCTCGATTGTCTCCGTTGGCCAACGGGTGGAGGGAATGCAGAGAAAGACATGGGCAGAGGAAGGGTGGTCCCCAGGATGGACCTGTGACAGGAGTTTTGCCATCTGTGCTGTCTTATGCCTTAGTGCCCAGCAGGATTCTGCCACCATGGAGATCCCAGTCCCTCTGAGACATGCTGCCAATGCCCACAGTGCCCTTCAGTACAGGTGTACTGGGGTATGCACGCTATGCCGTGCATTTTGTGCCTCTTCACAACAAGCCATTCAAGCATGCTAGCTTTCCTATACTGGTGTGCTCATACACATGTTGTGATTGCTTTCACCATGCTTTGATATGACGCCACAACTGCCACATCTGCCATCCCTATCTGGTGTTTCTGACCCTGCCAGTAACAGGGATAAGTCAGTAAGTTGGAGTCTGTGACCAGCAGGGCCATGGGATGCTCTGAAGGGGAGTGGGAGTCCATCTTCTCTGGGCCCTACTATATCCTGCACAGTAGAGGAGAGGAGGTGCTTGCTGGCTAATCACCTCTTTCTTCATGTCCTCTGGGAAGATTGGCCCCAAAGGTGTTCTTCCTCCTCATCTACCCATCAGGTGAAGAAATAGTCCCCATTTCTCTCAGGAGGTGGTTGGGAGCCCTCTCTTCCCCTTCTGGATCATCAGAGACTGACCCTGGAGAGCTCTTGAGTCTGACTGTGTTCTTGGAGTCAGTCCAGGCACTGGGGAAGCTGCCAGAGCCAAGTCCAAACTGCAATAGGAGGGATATCTGGGAGAAGAAAAGAGGTGTGAAAGTGCACAGGGGCACAGTGAGGAGAAGATGAAGATGAAGAGCCAGACCTGGAGGTGCAGAGGATAGGGTGGGAATTTTCTATTTCACCACAGCCATGGTGTGTCATCCAAACGCCTGAGTTTGTGTTCCTGAGAAAGTGCATAGCTATGTGCGGCCCATTCTGACTCTACCCCTAGCAGCTGGACCACGGCCTATGGGCTGGGGTGGGCTGAATAGCTGTGCCGTGTATCCTGTGAAGAAGGTGGATGCATTGCCCCACACCACTACTGGGTGCGCTGGCAATAAGCAGCAGCTGCCCAGGGTCTGATGAACTTTTTCCCTGGCAAAACTGCCAGGAAACCTGCCTCACTTGCTGCTGCTGCTTCCCAAGCAGAGGATGAAACCAGAACAGGACCAGAAGGGCTGAAGATGGGGAAAAGGAATCCTCATCCTCTGAAGGAGGCTGAAGATGAGGAAAATGATTTGCTTCTGGATCATTTTCCATACCCTGGGATGCCAAGTTCTGGTGCTGTCCAACTGCAGGCAGCTGACAGCATGTGCTCCCTGTGCACCCCATTCTCCTGCACCAAACAGTATGGACTCTAACACCTAGATACTCCTTGAAATGACACACTTCTTCATCCTGCCCAGGGTTGCTACAGGGATGGGCATTCACCTGACATCCTATAGAGAGGTGGATAGAGCAGCCAAGAACCTCTCCTGTGCTGAAGCCCAGGCCTATGGTGGGAGGAAACACACTTCCCACATTTCAGTATTCTGGCTCCTCAGATTCTGCAGGGAGATCTGGGGGCAAGGGCCTGACCTCAAAAGGTTATACACCTCCATGAGCTTGGTGGCCTCCTCCACAAAGACACCACACGGTTAATCATAGTATGAACCAATTCCTTCCCGAACCAGCATCCAGATTCCTGCATCCCACATAAGCTGCCTGAAAGTACAGTTGAAGTCAAAGGAGCACAGCCCCTGGGATTGAGAAAGACTGCCTGTAACAGTTCAGCTGCAATTGCATTGTTTTTTTGGACAGGAAACCTACAAGGAAACCCGCCATTTCAACCCAGATGTTAACTAGTGACCGGGTCTCCTTGGCGTCCCCAAACTGTGATGCCATTCTGCTACAATAGCTTGGCAGGAAGAAATGAGAGGCTATCCTTGCTATGACTGTGTAGCATGTGGGGAAAGGTGTGAAAGTCATGAAATGTGCTGGGGTCAGCAAGCTTGTAAGACCTGCTGGGACACATCTGGACTAGTCAGAAGCTGGTCAGAATGTCCCAGGGGTGCTTGGTCACCTCCATGGCTTGTACACCCACATACCCTTGGAATATGTGGCTTCATCTGCGCTGCACATTGGACACACATACAGACCTGATCTCTACCCTGACCTGGCCAAAAGAGTCAGTGGATGCACTCTGAAATAGAGGCCTGCGCTTGCAACAGCAAATAGGTAGGGGTGACATTTAGAGGGCGAGGGTTCCAGGGCATGACACAAATGTAACAGCCCATGTGCACCCTAGTTGTCACTGTATGATGGCGATAGCATAGTGCTGCTTTCTGCTGCTCAGCACCCAAGAGCAGTACCTGCACTCTGAGCCCTCATTTGTGAAAGGCAGGACTGGAGCAGGGTTATGATACAATAAGTACTAACTACCTTTCTAGTTTAATACTGGTTTATTTAACAGGGTAGGGCGTGCATGGGGCAGGGGTCCTGACTCTGATCACATTTTACTGCTCTGCTTTGCCATCTCTTGTATGGGATGGGGTTGCTTTGCAAAGCAGGCCCTGTAAAAGTGGAGCCAGCAGGGCTGTAACACCCATTCCTTGGGTGTTTCCAACTCAAAACTCCTGTTTGCTTTTAAAAAATTTATGATTTATCATGAGAAAATAGACAAGCAGAGATGAGTTTCTATAACTGGAGTTACCTTTTCTTTTCATCTCTTCTTTTTTTTTTTTAAAGCCAATATTTAACGATCCTGGGAAATCACCATACACTGAAAGAAGACAGTGCCTTGGTGGTTTCGTCTTTAGCTGTCACGCTTCTCAGTCAACAAGATATGCCATTCTTAGACAATTCACAATACAACCCTCACGCGATATTGCAGGACAGCGAGAAAAGGACTCAACCAGGTACCAGCAGACTCACTACTATGGCCCTGAATTCCTCCTGCCCTGGTAGCCAGAGTAATGTTGAGCACTCTAGACTCCTGAGTAGGTACATCTTTTGCTTAACATTGATGCTTAACATATCCAGGGACCACATGGCTCCAGCTGGGAGGGGCGGCAGAGGAACTGTAGCGCTCCTACATATCACTGTGAAGGATGAACACTGCGACTCCAGCATGGAGCACGTCCACTTCTTCAGCCTCTGGGAAACTGGAAACCTAGAGCAGGTCCTGGCATTTCAGATAACCCATGTCAGGAAAGCTGCCTGGTGTATTTGTCCTTGGTGGCTCTCCTCAGATGAACTGCAGGCGCTGTAGGAGAGAAATGTCACCAGCTGCCTGGAAAACCCACTACAGTCTGTGGCACATGGAAGCCCAGACTTTTCTCTAAAACTCCCTTGTTAAATAATGAATTTCCTGGCAGCAGTGTTTCAGGATGAAGGCTTAGCATGGGGTTGTCAGAGAAGTGACCCCCATATGACAAGACAGGTGGAAAATGCCGGAAGAATTTGACAAATCAGTCTTCCTGATTCTTCACTGAGAAATACAACCGTCACAACAGCTTGGTGAGGAAGCCAAGCCACCTTGCTTTATGCAGACCTTAGGACACCCTCACATGTTTCTCAAGGAAGGAAAACTAATGTGAAGAAGCAATTCAGAGGAGAATGCAGTGCACCTTGTAGGTGAGGTGCAGAGGTGACCCTAGCTCAGAGTGGGCAGGAAGGCAGAGCTCCCCTAATATCAAATAGCCAGCTAATTCAAAAAAGTCTCACGCTTCCTTCCTTTGCTGTGGTCAGTGGCCACTGAGTTATCAGACAGTTGGAGTGAGCCATGCAAGGCTGAAGGGAAATGTGCAGCCAGAGTGAAGGCCTGAGAGCCATCAGTGATGCTTACATGAGGGTTTTCTTAGAGGCATTAAAGGCTGAGTACAAAGCTGGTCAGAGCAGCTGGCATTTCTTCACCTATTTCTGCTCTTTCTAGATATATTGAGGCTTTTGTGTCACCCTTAATCAGCAAAAGAGGCCATAAAGTAAGGAGAAGGAAGGACAATCTGTGAGTGCGATCAGGCTACTCAGAAAGCATTTCCAATCACCTGTTTCCAACCCTTGTAGCTGGACACAGCTGAAAACCTTTTAGATTTATATTTCTGGGCTCTGTCTCTGCTCCAATGCAGTTTTATTCTGAGAATATTACAAAAAAATGCAGTTGGCATCAAGTTTCAGGAGAAAATAGTGATTCTCTGTCTATCAAACAAGCTCTGATGACCTTGCCTGCAGCTGAAGGTGCCGAAATAGGTTGAAAGTTGAATGCCAGGCTGGAGATCAAGGGTCTTAAAAACATATGGTTCATGCTTCTCGGTTATTCGGTAGCACAGGTGGCAGGAGCACAGCAGCCATGGCCTCAGCACAGTCTGGAAGGAGGTAGGCGTGAGGTGTTTTCACAAGACTGTCAAGATTTCACCTGGTTGCTAACAGAAGCAAGGAATCTCTGGGAAAATGTAAACTGAGGTTCCCTTCAGGCTGAGTAGCATATGCATCCTAAACTGCTCCGGCAGGTCACGAATGCTCCTCTGGCTATTTGTTCAGCCTGGGATCGCTGGCGAGCAAATGAGTGCACAGTTCTGATCCACAACATCGTTTGCTGTTTTAGCGGCTGTTGTTTGCCAGCAGCCACACCACAGCTTTGCAAAGGGTCAAGCCGTTCATTTTCTCCTTCAGACTGTAACTGTCAGTACTGAAGATGTCTGGTGCTAAGACAATAAGATAAATACCAGTGCTCGTTGCAGGTGAAATCAGTGTCTGTGAGCCCTCCTGTTGTCTTCTGGCCTCAGCAGGGATCTAGTTATAGTCACATTATTGCAGTTTTATATACAGTGTTCACGTGGAGCTGCTTTTCCTGCAGTATAGGCCGGTTTAGTAAAAGCAGGAGTTACGGCAGATACTTTGCACAGATGGTGCTGTCATCATCCCATAAAGATCTCACAGTCTGTTTAAAAGTAAGATTTCAATCACTGTGATGGGATCTTAAGATCCCAAACTGTCTATAGAAGATTCTTAAAGATTCTTTTTTGAGCCAAACTCGAGCAGAGTGCCAGGGTTAGCAGTGGAGTCCTCTCCACTTTCTAACCCAACAGGAATCACAGAAGGATAGTCAAAGACTAGAATATGCAGAGACAGGGTTCAGGAGACAATAAAGCAAAGCCCTGTGGATGGGGAAGCCTGGCACATGTGCAGTATCCATGCATAGGCTGGTCTTTCTCTTCAGTTTTCTACTTTGCTTTTGGCATCAGTTGATAGGACTCCCACCCGCATGTCAGCAATCAGACCAGCCCTCAGCTCCTTGTGAGGAATGGCACTTTCCAAAAGCTTCCAGGGCCTGGGCTCAGCTGGCCCAGCAGGACCGCAGACACAGCTGGCCAGTCCAAGAGAGGGGCAGTGCATCCCAAACCATCCTGACAGAGAGATGAAGTGAAAACATCAAGAAAGCCCACTCCTCTCATACTTGCTGGCCCCTAATTTGTGAATGCTGCCTTCGTGTCCACAGGCTGGATGTATCTTGCTACAGGCCCTAAAAAATGCCTAGATTTACCCATCCGCATAACTAAGTGCTGAGCAGGCTTGTGTCCAGGTCAGGATAGACGCGTACATACACTAAGAGACTCTCTGCCACCATTTTATTTGCTGAGGAATGATGAAAGAAACCCTTGCACAGCCAACCCCTATTGGGGTGGGGGGATGCATTTTTACATCCCCTTGCGGGGCTTTTCTCTATTCACGCTGTGCTCCCATCCCCTTAAAAATATAGATGTAGGACCTGTGCCTGAGGAGTGCATGGCTTGAACCTGTTTGAGGAATGTGGAGGATATTTGTGTTTTTCCAGATATTTAGCTGGTCTTGTCACTGAACATAAAATGTAAATACTATCTTCAGCTCTGGTAGCTGCTGAGGTCTGGCAAAAGGATCTCCCAGGAAAAGGAAGGTATCCCCATACCCTCCCAAACCAAGAGGAGCTTTCAGAGCTGGCAGGCATCTGCCTGCCACTCAGGGTTGAGATCTTGTGAGTTTATTCTTTTTCTCTGTCGTGATATTCTCTTCTGCTGCTCAGCTGTTTCTGTAGGTCTTTGATGTCAGCCTTGCATAATGCATGGCATAACACACATTCATTCTGTAATTTGAGTGTGTGGTCAATATAGACCTTGCTCTGTTATGTTATTCTACAGTAATTGGGACGTATAACACATGGAACATTCACCTTTTCTTCCCACAGGCTTACTCATGACATAAGGAAGAAGAACTGTGTTGTCCTTTAATCCAACAACGTAAACTGTACGCTCCATACAGCTACTGTATTTACCCCATATTTGTAGTAAAAAAGTGCTGTATCTTTGCATCTAGGCTGCCAAGCATTAATATTCTTTTACTACTGTCATTACAGGAGAAACATAACACCAGGAGTATACTATTATCACTACAAAGTGACAGGACTGTAGCTGTATCTGGGCTAAAGTGCTGCATCGTATGGTAATTACAAATGCTTTTTGTACGTACACTTTTTTGGGGGGGAGAGAGAGAAGTCAGAAGAGACTCTGAGCTGGTAGCGCTGCATGAAAACCTTACTCTTCATGAGACGCTTGCCTGAGAATCAGCAAGTCATTTCATAGCTTCGACCCCATCACCATCACCTTCGCGTGAGCCTGCCTGACATGCTTTGTCATGCACTCAGCTGCATCAGCCTTGTTTTGTGAACAAAGAAGTCAAGAATAACATTTAGGAAGATTCATCTATCCTAGTTGCCTTCATTCCCAGATGCTCAAACTGAGCATGCCTTGGAACCCCAAAATGGCATTCAAATTGAGTGGACACTGAATCCTTCAGTGAAAATACATGTCAAGGGATGCAGAAGTATTTTTTTCTGTCCCTTAGTATCTCAGAGTAACGTTAAGCAACATCTATCAGATCTGAATGTTTTAACATTAGCATACCTCTCACTTTACTTCAGTAGTCTAAAACGTCAGGTAGAGGACGTCTCTAATGCTCTGACGTTGATCTTCTAACACATGTCGTGAACCTAGCGTAAATCCTAGCAAAACAAAGGAACCACTACAGAGTGAAAATGAACACCTATAAAATCAACAAATGTTGGTCTGCATTGTTCCATAGCATTTATATCTTGTCAAAGAAGTCCAATATCCTTCTCTGCTGGAACTGGAAGTGGGTTTGAGAAACATATTGCCTGGATGCAGCAGATGTTTGCAATATATTTGATAGAGCAGTTAACAGAGTGAATTGGCATCACCTGGGCCCATTTACAACTATTAATGTGGGGCCAAGTGCAAGCTTATGCATCTAAAGGCAAAAAGGACATCCTGGAAAACAGTGGCTCCCAAAGTGGATTGAAGATCCCTGTAGACAAGTGACTGAATGCAAGCTGCTGGTGCACAAAGAGTTAATGTAGTCTGGTGCATATTAACATAGGGATGAGTAAGAGCAAGGAAAGATTTCTTCTGTTCGTATGCAAGTGCCCACATCAAGCCTGGGTTACGAGATACCAATCTGATGTTCACGTTTGTAAAAGGGTACAGGAACTGGAGAAGCTGAACAGAAAAGAGCTGCAAAAATGATTTGAGGACTGGAGAAAATGCCATACAGTGAATGATTTCGAAAGCACAATCTGTTTAGATTGTAGAAAGGAAGAGTGAGAGGTGACTTGATGAGCCTATAAGTACCTTCATGGGGAGAAAATACCAGGTACTAAAGGGCTCTTTAATTTAATGGAGAAAGGTATAATAAGAACTAATGGCTAGGAGCCGAAGCTGGGGGAATTCAGACTAAATAAGCCATGAGGTTTGAACAATGGAGATGATTAAACATCAGAACAAAGTCCTGGGGGAAGATGAGTGTCCTCTCTCCTGATAGCTTCAGTTCAGGCCTGGGTTTCTTTTTTGGAAGACACATTCCATCCAGACGTTAGGGATTTGCCTCATTACTGGGGTAAAGCCTTCTGCGATAGAAAGGACTCGGTCCCAACATGGCAATGGCACCTCCTTGCTGGAAACTGCTGTGGAAAATCACTGTGGAAAATTGCTTTCCCACCTGGATGTACCAAGGGTAAAGGGCCTACAGGCCTTTTGCTGGGGACCCGTGCTCACGACAGGTATTTAAATATGCACAATTGGGTCCACAGGGATTGCAGGTACATCTCATAAGGAGCAGCAGACTCCAGAGCAGTTGAAGAGCTGCCAGCCCTGGGTCTCGGCTGAAGAGAGGGATGCAGTTCAGCATCTGCGGCCACTTATTTACTATAAAAGTTCTCTGGTGCTGTTAGTACCTCATTATCTATGCTTTCTCCAACTCAGACACTCTGTCTGCGTTGACAGATGTTGTTATCAGCGCCTACAGAGAGGTTCATGCTTTTCCACACCACAGCATTTGTGAGCTGGCTCCTCTGAAATCTAATCTCTCCATCAACACTGTAGGAAGAGGAATACTTCCCTGCTCGAGGCCAAGTCCCAGGTGTGTAAGCTAGCATCAGTCCGGCAGTGCAGCCATGGACAGAACCATATTTATTAATGTAAGCTGAACGTCCAGCTACAATCCCGTAATGATTTTTCTTTGGTGACCTCTTTTAATGCCTCACCGGTTCATTTTAAAATTGTCTGCTATTAAAACAAGAAGCTGGTATTGCCCGAGTTGTATGTAGGAGGAGAAGTGGATAGATCTTATTATCTTTATCACTGTGCTGTTCCTTTTTTTTTTTTTTAATCTTGGGATCCCCTTTCTCCCTTTCAGCAGATTTCCAATTCTCATAGCAACAAGCAGCAATGTTTTCATGACTCCCTTTGCAATATACATGCACTAGCATTTATTCTGCATGTGGCCTCTTGGCCAGCTTGAAAATACTCTGCTGTCCCTCTACCTGCCTATAAATATTTCAGTCAATCAGTCATGGAGCCAAAGCGATACCAGGTGACTTAAGCGACTGCTCATTCACCATAAATAATGAGTAGTGGAAGAAAGATACCACTGTTGAGTAGTTCACAAGCCATCAGTGGATAGGAATATGTTCCTATGAAAAGTATATTTGTAATAACATAGCATATTTATATAAAACAAACTGTTTGCAGTTCATTTGTAAGAAAAAAGAAATACAATATTCATGAAATAAATGGTTAATCGTGTATTACTCAAGCTGCTTTAATGAACTACCGCAAGTCTTGCCCACTTCCACAGAAAAGCAATAATGTATCACGCTATTTAACCGCTAGACTGAGCTATTGTGATGGACTGCTGGCATTACCAAAAAGGTCAGGTCGGCGCACATATTTTAAGGAGACTGTTTTAACAAAGTAGACGTACTGAGAGACAGCCTCCCATGTACTCAAGGCTTTGACCACTTCTGCTCCTGCTAGTGTGCTCAGGGCATGCATATAGTGTATACATCTTCATTTGTAAAAATTTTTCATTTAAATCTTATTGGTTTACCATTTAAAGGCATAGTTTCCTACTTCTCTATCTTCACAGGAATTCGACTCATCTACCACCTCCATTGCATCTGATTCTCCTGCAGTCCTTAGCATCAGGAGTAAGTCATCTGTACATAGACAAGTTTCTGCTGCTGAGTCTCCAGACTTAATTTCTTCTATTCTTTGGTGATTTGGTACAGCTAAGCCAGTAGTTCATTTCCTAATATAGATTAAAAACCAGAGATACGAGAAAAGAGTTTTTTCCCTGTCTCTTCCCTCGTGGAAGCGGTTAGGATTCTGTTCTTAGTGAAACTTTTAGAAATATAACAGAGGTTTTTGGAATGGTTTTGCTCAACTTCTAAATTAACTTTTACTGGAAAAATTTTGGCAGGTCATCAAAATTCAGATGAAATCTTATCAAGCGCTTTTGGGAAAGCTTCTGCTAGTCCTTTTTGGGCATCATCTCTGATTTGTTTCATTCAATGTTATCTTTCCTAACAATTGTACTCTTAACAAACCCAGCTCAGTCAGAACACACTTATCTTCATTATTTCAGTAACCCAAAATTTGGACTTATACGCATATAGGAATCCAGGGGAGGGGCACCTGCCTGGTGGACGGCACAAAATGTCAGCTGAAGGATTCAGTGTCCGAGATGGAGGATGTGACAATAAGGATCCAGATGTTAGGCTTTTGGAGAGCTGCTCCGGGAGGACCACAGGCCCAGACACAAAGGTGCATACCTCATAAGATGTCTAGCTAAGCTCTTAGTGCTGAGAAGAGCTGACGGCAGTGGTCTATGTGAGCATCACTGACCTAAGGAGGAATGGAAGAGAAGTTCTAGACACAACACTTAAATTGCCACAGAGGATATTAAACACCAAGATCTAAACAATATAATTTCTGAAACGGTCTCAGAATCAAGCATGAGACAATCAAAGAAGCAAAAAGGAAAAGGATCAAGGAATGTGTGAGAAAAATGTGTATGGAATCTAGATCTGCTTAAAACAATTGCTATAAATGGAATAAATTTTTGGAATAGTCAGATCCTGCCCATGAAGGTGTACCCACAGAACCAAAATAGCCCTAGACTGGAGCTGGCATTTAAGAATAAGGTAGTTTAGGAGAGCGGTTAAACTAAAGCCTGTGGAAAACGAATGGGTCTGCACAGGGGCTGAGGTAAGTCCTGGAAAGCGAAGTAATAAAACCTTTGTCCTTGAAAGCAGAATATGAAGCTATGGATAAAATTTAGATAAGAAAGAGCAAAATTAAACAGTAAAGTCCTATTTGACCAGACCCTACAGAAAGACAGAAAAAAAGAAAAAGCAGCCCCAAATGGATGAAAACCAACTGGAAACCCAGTTCTAAAGGAGGATACTGACTTAACAGGCCCAGCAGACACTTGTGTGAGTAATCAGTGCGGCATTCATATCCGTGTGTAATTTATGTAGTAATGACAGAGTAACTGGCATCAGTGGAGAATTGACATTAGGGAGAACTTGAAGTCAAATAAGGCAAAGAAGTTCACTGTATCAAGAAGTAGCACAGAATTCCTATGGACTGAAATTTCATGCATATGTAGGAAGAAATGACACCATGGCTATACTATGCGCTATGGCTATATGCTATATTCTATGGGTAGGCCACAATACCATGACAGAGAAGGAGGCCATCAAGCACTAAGTCGTACTAGTGAGTCTATCAGGGCAGAAAACACAAAACTAAAAGTAGATTTCAATTACCCCCGTGGTGATTAGTGAACATTACAAAGGGGTCAAACGCCGAAACTATGTTTTCAGACAGCACAACTGACTGTTTCTTCAAAGAATATGAAAAAGGAGAAGTAACTTTTGATTTAGTACGGAGCACTCTAGGAGACCTGATTCAAGGTCTAACCATCAAAAAGCTGTTCCACAAGAGTGACCATAATAGACTGAAGTTCAATACCCTGTAGGAGTGGGGAAAAAACAAACAAACAAACAAAACCCTAAAACCCTGAAATCACTCTGGTAAAGTTTAAACAGAAACAACAAAGAAATGAGGAGGCTAGTTAAAAGGAAATTAAAAGGAATGGCTGCAAGGGTGAAAGGTTTGACAGTGCTGCAGATACTTTTGGAAGACACTGTATTAGAAACTCTGGAACATAATTAGAAAACTAAACGGTCAAAAATCATTCTGGCTATGTTATATAGCAGCATAAAAAAGCCACTAAACTAAAAAGATACCTTTCAAATGAGGAAAATAAATTCTGGCAAGTTAATGTAAAACCATAATAAAATGGGCCAAAAATTTTATGTTTGAAGAACAACTTAGTAAAGACATAAAACTAGCAATAGTGTTTTTCTCAAGCATTAGAAAGAATACATGCCATAGGGCTTGCACAGCCCATGGAAAATCAGGATTCAGTGGAAGAAAAATGGAAGAAGGGACACAGCAGAAAAGTTAAATAAACTGTAGCAGTAGTCCTTCAGAGGAATTTAATGTTCCCACATGAGAAATTTCATTACAAGGGATTATAAGGAACTGTTTCATATTTTAGGGTTGAAATTAGAAAGTGAATAATAAAAAATCATCTAGATCAGACGGTATTTTTTAAAAAAGGTGTAAAGGAACCAAAAAATGAAATTCTAAGCTATTAACGGTGCTGTATAATCTGTCACTTCAATCTATCTAGGCACTAGAAAATAGAAGGAGGAGAATTTCTTGCCAGTTTATTAAAAAGAGTTGAAGGGAAAATATGAAAAGCTGCAAAATGGGAAGCCTGATTTTTCTACAAAGAAACTTGGTAGATACTATAATGAAAAATAAAACGAGGAAGCATATAAGTCAGGACAAGATGGTGTCATGTCCAAAATGAACCAAGAAAGCACTCCTAGATCCTGGAGATGACAACAGATGTCATCTGTTGAGTACTTGGATTTCCAAAAAGTTTTCTATAAAGTTTGCTGCAAAAGCAGGTGTGGGATAAAAGGGAAGGTCCTTACATGGTATAATAGCTCGTTAAATGATAGGAAAAAAGGGAGGAATAAAAATTTTCCTTTGACAACAGAGGAGCACCACCTATGGAGTCTGGTAGGGCTCAATGGTAGGAACTGGACTGTTCAATATTTCATCAACAATCTGGAAAAGGAGTTGAATCGTGAAGTGACCAGCTCTGCCAGGAAACAGTGCCAAGGAACCTTCCCGGGCAATGGGATTCACTAATTATAACATTATATTGTTAAATTATTTTACTGGTCTCTGACTTGGCTCTGTCCAGCCAATTCACACTATACCAAACAATTCGCAGGCGCTATCTGGCAGTCAACACAGGTCAGGAGAAATTTCTGCTCTTTGACTACCCTTTTCTGGCAGTAATACAAAGTATTAACATGGGTCATGTCATGCCAGGTGTAATGCATAACGGTATAATACAAAGATATATAAAGATGTGGTCTTTGTATAGAGTTCTTGGAAACATCAGCACAATGCTTGGTGGTGCTTAATGAGGGAAATGTTAGGAAACAAATAGGATGTTAGGAAGCAGGCAGAAAACAGCATGATTGTGCAAATAAATCAAAAGAGCAACAACTTTTCGAATATGATGTATATGTCTACTGCAACTACCTCAGAAAGCCTTTGGCAAACTAGAAAAGCTTCAGAGATGGGCAGAAAGGATGATCAGAGGTTTGAAATAACTTCCATAGTAGGAGATTTTAGAAGGCCTAACACTCTTCAACTTGGAAAAAGGATAGTTGGTGGGGGGAAGAGAAAGGCTGCAAAAGTCCTATAAAATCGTAAATGACACAGAAACAGTGAGTAGGGAACAGCTGTTCCCTATTTTCCAAAACAAAAAAACCTGCAATCAGCAAATCAAATTATCGGGCAGGAGGTTTAAAATTAAGAAAGAAAAGATCATCCCAAAACGTGCAATTAAATTTTAGAACATGATGTCTGAGTAAGTCATGGAGTCCAAAGGTACAAATATGTTGAGAAAGCAGTGAAACAAGTTCATGGAAGAGAAGAACGTTCTCTGAGATATGATGATGCGGAACAATGTTCAGCAAGAAGTCGTTGAGCCACACCTTGCTGGAGGTGGGGAAACGCACCAAGGAAATATTACCCTATGTTTGTCCTGTTTCTCTATTCTTTCCCTGAGCATCCAGTAGTGACAGTTAGTAGAGACAGGATACTGGGGTAGATAGATCTGACCCAGTATATTTGTTCTTTCATCCTTATGTAAGGTTTGCCACTTCCGCAGTCTAGTGATTCTCAGTTGGATGTTTTGAGCATTTTTTAATAGAAGCACCATTGACAGTAGTGGACAACAGTGAATTCGAATTTCTGATGACAGAGGAACGAGCTGATCTTTATTCTGTTTAGAGAACTAAAATATGATCAGTCTTCTAAAAAACTGGGACACATATTTGTCAATAGTTTTTTAGAATTAAGAAATGTTCTTTTTAGAATATATGCTGGTGTCACATCTGATTCAACAGTAACATGAGCATATATCTTAGTGTGGAGAACATTTCCGGTTAACTCCCTGTTCTAAGGAGCTTATCATGAATCACTGAGCAAGCCCCATAGACACATGCTTTGAGGCTAGGACCAGCATTTGACAGCATCTGCACAGTCATTTGACTTTCCTCTTCATTCCTAGCATTGTTGCATTGAAAACTCCTTCTGCTGGGCTGTTTGATCCTGGTAAGAATATAGACAATTCTGGTCAGTGAAACAACATGCCTTGCATCGGCATATTGTATCTTTTCTTATAATAGCTTCTCATAATGGAGTGAAAAAATATTGGCTCACCAGAACTCCCAGCACACCCAAGCCCATCTGAACAAATAAATAAAAGGCGGGTTTCCTGTACAGCGAGTTAGCTGTTTGTGGCTGTCGTAGGCATTTAAATCTCACTCAGTGAGCTGTCTCTGACACTGCCAGCAGCCTCTCTACTAGATTTAGATGGATGAAGGTCCTCAGTAGTGTAGGTAGCCCAGCTTGCGCATATGCACAGTCACCTCACCCTTCACCACCTCCAACCACGACAACCACCTTGAAATTCATTTCCCTCTCACCAGATGTTTAAGTCCTGCCTCCTCCATCTGCATAGCCCTCAACAGCCATTATGTTTAGAGGTAAAAAATGAGGTTTGCAGAGGTCTGAGCTCAGTAAAGGCAGGATCTGGGCCAGGAGGCTGGGAGAGGCAACAGCTGGATGAGCCCCTTCCAATGAAGGAAGAACTGGTGATGGGCAGTCAAGCAAGTTGAGCAGCAAGCCAGCACAGCTGGCCTCACTCCCACAGCTGCACCAGTATGGCAGGATGTGCAGAGGAGGTGTTACTGGGTCCGAGAGCTTCATGCCGAAAGTCCTGGATGGACTGTCTTATCAGGCTGGCTTTCAGCAACTCTCCTCAGCTCATTTGCCACTCACTGCCTCCTTTAAACAGCTCATGCCAGAGCACGCTGCAGATGTCACCATTCTCTCACACTCTGCAAACTCAAAAACTGTCAGATTGGACTGAAGGTTCATCCAGCCCACTACTTGTTTCTGGTAGTGATCATAAGCCTAAGGAAGAATAAGAACAGGGCAGGTACACAGAGTACTTCCTTCTACGAATCTCTCAACATATAAACATTTTCACCTTATCAATTGCTTGAACCAGACGTGGCTTCTATATTTCACAGTGGATGAACTGCTCCATGAACTGTTCTGGTCTCTCCTTGAACCCATATAAACTTCAATTATCCACAACATCCTTCAACAAGGAATTGGACAGATCTGCTACCCATTGGTGAAGACTCATCTCCTTTTAAATTGTTTTGAACTTGGTTCCTACTAGATTTATTCGGTGGCCCTAGTGGAACTGGGGATAGTGAACAGCTAGTCCCTATCTGACTTCTTCTGGGCTACTCATGATTGTGTAGATGTCTGTCATAGCCCCCTTCAGCTGTATCCTGTCCAGGCTGAAGAGTCTCACCCTATTTAGTTGTTTCTTGCAGTGAGACTTTCCCAGAGCTTTGATCATCATCACTGTCCTTCCCTAAACCTCCTTCATTTCTCCTCTAATCTATTTGAGAGAAAGGTACCTGCAAATGAAGCTAGCATGCAGGCCCTCAGCTCCAGTGTGTGGCACCTTGACAGATATCAGCTAGCCCATGGCTGCCAGGACCATGAGAAAATCAGCTGAAATATTTTGTAGGTGTGGAAGAGTTGATTGACATCCTCACAGGCCAGAAGCCAGTACAAGAGAAATCCATTTTCCCCAAAAGAAATGTTAATTTTGATTAAATATAGGATTTTTAGAACTCGATGTTTCAATTGGAATTATCATTTTGAAACAAAGCAAAACAATCTTTGATCTGATTTGAAATAAAGATGAACTAGGGAAACTTGAAGTTGAATAGTGAACGGCAAAATTTCCTCTGGAATTCCCTCTGCAGAAGATGTGAATTTTTCAGCATGCTCCGTCTTAAAACACTGCATTTTTGGGCCACATACATATACTTTTTTTTTTGCCCCAGCACAGGGAAATCATCAGTTAGTGATCAGCATCTAAAAGGCATGAGCAATCAGGAAGATCAGGAAACATGCCTGGTCATAAGCTGCCTCCTTCTGAATCGCCCACTCTGGTCTCTGCAGCTTCCAGGGGAAAACTTTCTTTTGGTTTCATGACGGAATGAGGATCTTCAATTCTGACAGAGAAAGTGAAAAAGAAGAGGGTGGGAACCTCTCCTTCATGGGGATGATCCCCTTCCTCCTAGGAGAGTACGCCGCTCTGCTCTCTCCCTGCTGTCTCAGACAGAGCTTGGTCAGCCTCCTACACCAAACCCAGGAAAATCTCTGTTCCTCAAAGAAAAGTGAACAGTACCAGTGCCAAAGCCCCTGCTGCGCCTTTCCCTTTGCAGTCTGGCTCTACACGTCTGCACCAGTGCTAAATTAAACTGGATTGCACTTTTCCCACTTTAGTAATTTAGATAAAAGTAGCATTTTGTTTGAGAGCTGCAGCAATTATACCCTGGGGTTTGGGATTAACATGATTAATACTTTCTCGATCTCCAAATGTTCCCCCCCTTCTGCTGCAATCAAAGTCTTGTCTTTCAATGAGGCTACAGTGGATAAAACTCCCCCCAAAAAGGGACTTTGTGTATAAATCCTTATTAGGGGGAGTTGCATGTGTTTAAGAAGGAGTATCCTGGAAAAAAAGAGAGAACTGTATCACAATGCATTAATGTCTATATCACATGAAAAGGCTGTCACTTCGCCACCCAGGGAACTAATGAAGATCCCAATTATACAGCAATAAAATATACATATGCAGTACAGAGGGCCTTATACATTTTTAATTTTTTTCCAAAGCAGAATGCAGAAAGAAAATTCTAATTAGCGATTTTTGTCGTTTTTAAATAAAAAGGTATACAGTTGCAGAAAACACCCAGGAGTTGCGTTCTAGCACCCAGCAGAACCACATGAGGTCAGCCTGCCGGCCCTGCCTGCAGTCCCAACAGCCGTCTTGCCAGCAGCTCCCCGCTCTCTTAGAGGATCCCTGGGAGGAAGAAACCACTCTTCTTGGCAGTGACCGTAGTGATTCCCGCTCCCTCCACAACACGTCACTATCTAGCCACTCCATGCCGTGATGTCCCCCTCTTCCTGCTCCAAAGAGAACTACGTGGGCAGGCAAGGAAGCACTCAAATCTAAGCCCCTCGCTATACCCAACTCTCCAGGCAGCTCTGCTTTGCTAATGAAGATTTCCCCTCTTACAGAGAGATCAGAGTCACGAAGACCCAGTGGACCATCTCTGGCATTTCCATGCTCAGAAGGAGCAAAGTGGGGCCTCCGGTGGCGCTGCAATGCCGCAGCGGGAGGGCAGCGCATGCTGCACCCACCCATCCTGCACTCAATTTCCCTCATGACTCTCAGAGCTGACTGCTGGCCTCCGACAGGACAGCAAGTCCCATCCAAGCCCCAGTCATTAATGGCATGTGTTGTCTTCAGAAAAAAATAGAGTGGAGTCTTAGCAGCAAAACCTGCAGCTTCTAGCAAAAATACCCTCCTTTCTCCCCTTCTTTTCCGAATGAGGCCTGGGGCTGTCTCGAGGAGACCATCACAACTCTGTCCAAGTATGTTGATGTGGGTCATCACAGCTCATCTGAGAAACACTGAAAGAAACTACACAGCTGTTAGGGGAGAGGTGGGACTGAGCTTCTCCATGTCAGATCTATTTGCAAACAGGACAAGGAAGCACTGCACCCCGCTCCTCGGCACCCATGGGGATGGGACTGTCCACTCAAGCCCCGTTCTGCTTTTTTCAGAACAAGCTCCCTAAGTCATCCAGACAAAATGTGGCCAGCGCAGCCTCGTGCCCATAAACCCACACACACATCAGCATCCCCCAGGCAGCCTCCATCTCCCACAAAAGTGGGCACTGAACAGAGAGCAGGGGGAACCCTCATGCTTAGGATGTGGCAGAATTAAGTAGCTGAAACTTGCACAGATGTCCCCCGGCTGGGAGCCCCAGAGGGCTGCAGGAGGTCCGGGCAGACAATGCCCCTATTCAAAAATCCACAGAAGTGAAAATCTGCACTTTATTCCCACCTGTTCTCCAGGAGTCTTCAATTAAATGATCATATGCCATTGTTTTCCATGGCTTTCCTGTCTCCCTTGTCCTGGGAATGCAGTGCAACTGCAGGAAGGAGCTGCACACATTTCAACCCTCCCCACTGGCTCTATGGCCTGGTTGCTCTCCTTGCTGCCTGGCCCTGCTGCCTTCTTCTGGTCCCAGCATCCTAACGGGTAATGCGTGGTGCAGAAGAAGGCATTCCCATCCTCTCTCCTCACCCTTCAAGGCGCCTGGAGGCAGAAGTTGCAATCACACACCTCTGCTGTGATTTTCTTCCTCAGCCCCAGCCCTGCAGACAGCACATTCAGCACAGATGGACCCTTAGACAGTTATGGACCATTAGATCAGGTGTTGCACCCTCATGAAATTGTAAGAAATTATTTTGTTTTGGTTTGTTTTTTTTTTCCTGTGGTTCATAATCAGACAAATCTAGCTGTTGCTCACAGGAACAGTAAAACACTTACCTAGCCTGACTGCCATCCCTCCCTACCTTCAGATGTTTACTCCAAACCAGGAAGGTATTAGAGCTATTCACCAAAACAGCTTTAAGATCTTTAAAGCATTAGCACAGCAATGTATTTTCATTAATTGCATCCAAAGAAATGATCCACCTCTTTGAGATTCAGTTTCCAAAAAAATATATAAACCCATCAGTCTGAGACAGGAACTCAGCGTGGAAAGTTTCAGGCAAATTTTGAAGGCTGGGCAAGGTTTTAAGCATTTGAGAATAATATTTTAAAATGGGAAATGTCAGGCAATGTAAGTATAAAGTGTAAAGCGGTTCTGCCACTCCTCTTATAATAAAAATAAACGACCATTTGTTGCTTTCTGAATTCTAACACGTAGATGAGTGAATGTATTACAGAGTATGTCCTATGCCCCAAACTCCTTCGTCACTCAAATTCTAAAGTCACTGTAATAAGTTGTATAAATGTAAGTGGAAAATAATTATTGATGACAGCATAGTTCTGAAAAGTTTTCAAGCGTGCAAACAGCACAGAAATTATTACTTTGATGTTAATCAGTGAGTAGGCTCTGAACATGTCAGAGCTGTGGCAGATATAGGATCATTGTCATCAGACATGGCAGGAACTTTCACCTGAGATGGAGCTCTTGGAAGAAAAAGAATCTTTCATTTTTCAAGTTGTGGAGGCAGTGAAAATGTTTACAATGCGTATTTTAATGACAGCAGTTGAAATTCTATTGTTCATGCAATTGATTACAAGATGTTAAGGAAAAATTTTCAGGGCAAAATTCACCCTCACGTAGCCTAACTGCTACTAGTGGGCCACAATTTTTGCAAAAAAAGGTGCAAGAGGTGCACACATCTCTTGCCGTGATCCATTTCAGCTTCAGTACCAAGCCTTCTGCTGAATAACACATCTGTGGTCTGTCATCTGTTTTACTGAGTTTTCCAGCTCCTAAGTGCTTTCTAAGTCTCTCTGTAGAAAGGTAGATATGGTCCCCTCTTGGTACCTTAATACCGCTTAAGCTCTATGAAGAAGAGTGAAGTGACTCAGATAAAGTACATGACTGGCTCTTTTTTAATTTTTTCTCTCTCTGAGTTTCAAAGTTCATCTTGAAATCCTGGTATATACCTGACTGCCTTCCTAATTACTGTTATCTTAGCTACAGTGCCAATTTTAAATTGCAAGATGAACTGAAATAAAAAGCAAAGAAAGTTTAATTAATTGGTTAATTAATTATTTCTCCCTCTTTTAATGAGAAGATAATATTCACAGAGACAAAACAGGGGCAGAGATAGATCCTGTGGCCTGTTCACTGCTGTGCTGCTGGGCCTTCATGCCAGTGACTGCCTCTGTGGTTCTGTATCCTTGAAAAAATAGGCTTTTCTCCAGGTTCCTTCTCCCCAGTCCTCCCGCTACATGAGGGAGCAGTTAACCAAGCAACTAAAGCTGCCACTGAGCTGGCTAGAGTTTCAGAAGGCTGGCGTGGAAGGAAACTTTGGAAGAAAACAAACCTAGTGGGAGAAAAATAAGAAGAATAACTTTCTGGATTGTATCTCAAAAGCTTTAAAGTATCTAGGACTTCTTTTGACTTTGTTAAAGTAATGCAAATGATTCCCAAGGGGAGATTTACCACTGGCAGGGAGCTTGGCAGCCAACAGTATCACTGGAGCATATATGAACTCTCAATAGGAGTGAGATGCTCTATTAATGTCCAGTAGGCTGGTTTTAAATGCTTTCTAAATTCAGGCCCACATTATCAGACTGACTGAAAAATTATACTTAGGGTCAGACTAGCTGGTTATAAAGGCTCCTTCTAACCCCGTGAATCAACAGGAGTTGGAGCTACGACAGTGGGTTGAGTGATGGACGCGTTCAGCTGGTGTGATGCAAGCTACCAAATGGAATTGTGAAATCTGCCCAGTATTTAGCACAAGGACATACAGGGATCTGATTAACTCACCACGTCCCCTTTGTCGAAGTTTATAGTCCAGCAGCAACGTTTTTTGTGAGCTTGAGAGGTGTATATAACAAAGGAGCAGTTAAAAGTAGATGTTTTCAGGTAGATTTTGCCCAGCCAAAAAAAAAAGAAAAGAAAAATAGAAAAAAACCTTATACATACCAAGGGAAGAGGCTGCATATCTGTATTACAGCTAGCTAAGCTATGTAGGGAGATATTCTAGTATTTAGAAGACAAAATATTTGCAATGCTAATACCCAGAGGCTGATCTCAGCAGGTCTGGAAAGAACATTGGCTAATTTTTTTCTGTCCAGATGACTTTTCAGTGCCAGGGTAACTTCTGCAGCAATGCAGTTTTTCACATGGAGACATATGGTAAAAATACGATCAATTTTCTCCTGGGGTAATATTAATAAATACTGAATTTAATTTGCTAAACAAGTGCATCAACATTTCACATGAAGATTCAGAACTTTTAGACGCCAGGATGAGCATCTCAAGGGTTGATATGAATGTATGGAAGACTGTTCAGAAAAGAGATGTAAGAAAGTTTTGAAGCTCTTGAGACAGGTTTTACCACGACCCTTCAGGGAAGAGTTTAAGTTAATATAGAGAGGGTAGTGTCTGGGCTGAAGACATGCTGAATAGGCCAGTGAGCACGTACAGAGCATTTTTGATGAGAAAGAACAGAGAAGCAGTGCTAATGCAAGCAAAAAATATATTCTGCTGTGAGCAAACGAAATGATTTGGGAGTGAACCTGCTGAGAAAGTCTGAGGTGAGGTTTTGGGACAAGCAAGTCTATGGCAGCAATAGGGTGTAGGGGTGAGCATACAGGAAGGTTATAGTGGACTAGATATAGGAAATAGTTTAGTGGGAACATTTGCGTCATGGCTTAGAATGAGAGAGTGTTGGGAAAACAGGGGACTTTCTGGCAGAGCCCCCCAAAAGGGTGGCATTTGCTGAATTAATAACCTAGTTCTAACTTAAGTAGAGGGCTAAGCAGTTTCTAGCTAGAGCATCAGGAGATAGTGAAGTATGTGGTTTAAAATTTGTAGGGCTCTGGAAGCACAGGGCAGGGGCCACGCGAGATCAGCCTCCCTGCAGCCCAGCACATATCCCTTCATACACCAGTGAGGCATGTTCACTAGTGTGTGTCCCCATTCCTCTGGGACAGTGCTCCAGAGCTCGCTCCAGGCAGGAGGAACCTTTTCCCAATATGCAGCTGACAAGTATTTTGCCGACTGATACCCATCTGCTCTCATGCTCGTGTTCCTCTGTACCCAAGCTCACCCTTCTCCTACTTTATTATTTTTCCACAATGTCTTCAGGGAAAATAATCCAACCCCCTACTAACCTTTGTTTTTCATGGCTACACAGCTTCATGCGATCCCTTCTTTTAAGGCAGATGGTCTGGAGAGTGAGAGCCTCTGTAGTTCTGGGAGAGTCCAAATCCCCGCTCTACGGGTGACATGTGCCTGGTCAGATTACATCTCTACTTCCTGACTTCACTTTCTATCTCACTTGAAACCATCCCAGCTTCACACTTGTCTTTTCCACAGTCGCATCATATTTTTGTGCCAGTCATTAACAAAAATATTAAATATGTTTGAATTCTAAACAATTTCCCTAGTGGCTCCCCTCCAGCCAGCCCTTGCAGCTTTGGCATAACCTGCCTCCTGGGTACCTCTCAGAACAGTTCTGATTATCTCTTACTCCAGGTTATCTAATCTTTTCCTATATGATGCAGAATCAAAACCTGTACTTTAGTGTGACTGGCTGGAGATGCTACATTTTTTAATTGAGAAAACCACTTTTTTATTTTTCCCCCAAAGACAGTTATCTTTAGTCTTGTACCATCTAGCTTAAAAAATCCCTATTGAATTTTAACCTCTTTTCATTTATCCTGCATCTGTACTTTTACTCTGTCTAAATTGTCTCTAACTGCTCAGATATTGCAGGGATCAAACTACCAGGCTGATAGGTGCCAATTCACTGTCTTCCTTTACCCTAGGAACTCCCCTGCCTACTTATTGTTCGTCCACTGCCACCCTCAACTTAGTAGATTTATTTGAAATACTCGTTACTGCACCTGCAATTTTATGTTCTGGCTATTTTTAGAATTCTGAGATTGAGATTATCTGACCCCCTTTCTCCAGCGCATTGAGTTATTCAAAAGTTGCTCCTCTGCAGATGTGATCAGCTCCATTTTCATACCCGCATTCACAGTAGCCTCCTGCTGTTGCTTTTGCATTCAACAATTTCTTCATTAATGAAAAATGACACAAAATATTCATGTAGTTTTGGGGCCATATCTGGAAAATCTTTAATCTCCAGTGTCACTGATCAGCAAACCCACCATTTCTTCTCTTTTTATTTATAACGCAAATGAGTCCTTTACAATTTGCTTCAATTCAGTTTTAACTCAGCCTGAATTTTATCAACTCTCACTTTTTTCTGAGCTTACTGAGATTTAGGATGTAGGTCTATTGCTATTTGCTGCTCAGTACTTTCTTCCTGTCCTTGTAGCCTCTCCACCTAGTACCAACAAATTTTTGGATGAGGTTACTCTTTCTGTTAAACCTGTAGCTCAGTCTTCCAAGATTTTTCCAATTGCTTTGGATGTCACTTCCAGGTACTTTTGCATATTTGACTTCAATACATGACAGCTACTTCCACACTTAAGTCCCTGAGTTGTTCAGGACAGTTAGCTTAGTTCATTTGACTTATTATCATCTGCCTTCTGAAATTAAGAGCCTTTCAGCCTAATTAACCGAGTCTTCCATTAGTCTGAACTGAAAAAAATTCAAAATAGAGCTATTTTTTAGTGACTGGCTCTGCAAGTAAGAACCACATCTCATGCAGTATCATTTCCTGTTGGTTAAGGAGTTTGGGTGAAGGGTGTTGTCACAGAGAGGAACATCTGGGGCAGGCCAGTATGAAGAAGCTAAAATGTTTTGGGAACTGCATCCCGCCTGTCGGAGTAGGATACTGACACCAGTGGAAGAATCAGCCAGGGTGCCCAACAACTCTGCCGTTACTGAAACAGCTCCAGTGTCAGCGGTGGAAAATGTCATTTCCCTTTGGTGCTTTCCAAGAGGAACCTGCATCATTGATTTAAGAGGCAGAGAGATGAGACAGCCACTTAAAAGGACCACAGAGGCGTATCTAACCTTCTCACGCTGTTTTCGCAAGAGTTCATTTCAAGGCGCTCACTGTTTTGTTCCAAATAGCAAAGAGTGGGAGCAGGACTTAAATTAGGGGATGCTCATCGTTAGGAACAAGTATTACTAATAGCTTCTTCTATTTGCTGGAAGTATGACCTCTATAGAACAGGGATGGAGACCAGCGGGATATCCTAGCAATGGCAATGGAGTTGAAAAGCTTCTGTATTTCTCAGCTTACTAAAAAATCACAGCAAAGGCTCACAGCCAAACCCTATCTCATAAATGTTTGTTTTTCTTATGTGCCACTACTGTATCTCCACAGCCAGTACCTACTGGTATCAGAGCACTATTTGCCCTAGAGCCAGTTTAAATTATTCCATCTGGATCAATTCATCTCCGCTACTTACACAGCAGCTCCAGCAATATGAAACATCATTAGCTTTTAATCTTAAAATACACTTGTCTCAGGAATTTACCTGTACGTTTTCTGTGTTGCTCCAGTGAGAAATTAATGTGTCTGTCAACAAGTGCCCTTCCATAAATCTGTGCACTTGTTTATTTTAAAATACAAGTAAGTTGCCACACTGAGCATAAAAACATGCAGTGTTTTATGTAAGAATGTGAAAGAATATTATATTAAAATGCACATTTCTTTGCTTCTCTTCTGAATCTCATGAGACTCTCTTCCAAGGAATTTCAGCTGGCAATTGCTTTCTTCTACTTTAATGTGAATCAGGCCTTTTCAAGCATAAAAGTTTCCTCATGTAATACACAACCCTTTAGTGAAGTTTACCTTAGAATAAACAGTAAAGCAGTTCTTTGTCCCATCTCCTCTGTTCTGACAGCAAAACCTGCAATCAAACACTCTGGCCCACCAAGGCATATCAAGAGAACATGGCTACATGCAACGCACAGATCCTCAAGCTCGTGGAAATCCCAGATATAAGCATATATGAACATGCTAGATCAGATCTGGAATCAGAATCTTTGTCTTTGCCTCTCCACTGGGGTTTTACTGAAGGGTCAGCATCATGCAAAACGGTCATTCTGCCACAAGATTCATGTTGGCTTGTGTGAGAAGTGACACTTGATGGCTCGGGACTATGGTATGATAGCATGGACACCAACAAGATTAAACCTTGCTGTTGTAATAGTGTTGGTCTTGTGCCCTACGCTACTCCACCTGCCAAGGCTCTCTCTCCACCATCCTCATCCCCCGTCCCTCTCCAGGGGTGACTGGTGTGATTTGCACAGCCTCATTGCCTCAGTCCCAGGGAGATGGAGGTAGGCCAGGTTCTCCTTCCCATGTGCTGCTGAGAGTCCTGTACTCTCAGCAAAATCCACCTGGCTGGGACGGTATCGAGAAATTCAAAAGGTATCATTCACTGCTTTCACAGAGCCAGCTCGAGTTGCTTAGCAAAGGGCTCTCCAGTGCTCCAGTTTGAGCCCTACAGCAAGTGGAGCCAGATGGGGCGCATTCTGCACCCGAGGTGTAAATCTTGTCCATAAGATGACCCTCATACATGGTCCTGCTGGGGGGGATTGCAGAGTTGTCTGACAAGGAAAAGACTTGTTGTTCTTCAGGGTCTCTTACAAACAGGAGAAGAGCTGAAAACACAACCTGGGTCTCCATTATGTTTTTTGCATGTTTCCTTTTTCCTCTGGAGAGCAAAATACAGGCATTATTTTCACATACTCTGCCCTGTCGTGCTATCCAGGTCATAGTCTCCAAATCCTTGGCCAGTGTGGCCTGCAAATCAAACCCAAGTGAAAGAAGGGGATGATGTTGGGTGATGGATGTGCAGTGGGTCTCCTTGGAGCGTGAAACGTGGGCACTGGCTTACCAGAAAATAACTGTGATAAAAAAGTGCATGTTCAGTCTGTAAGGCTGCTGTAATTAAAAGTCCTCGCTGGAATTCTGGCTGACCCTTAGCTTTATACACACATGGATGTCAAATGTCAAACTGTCTCCCCAGCTCCAGCAAAACTGGCCTGATGAGACAGCCGCTAGTAAAAGTAGAACAGTCTATTGGGACATCTGGCATTCAGCATAATTGTTTATGAGACTAAACTTGCCAGAAGCAGCAGCACGCCAAATTGGAAAGAACTAATGGCTAAATATTGGGGAATTATCTGGATGGAGCAGTACGGCCCAGCCTGGTTAATTAGGAGCTTGCAATGAATATAGAATTGCTGTTAATTTTAACTCGCCATGCCTTTCCTGAGGCGAAATAGTGAGAATATAAGTTTTATGTGGTTTGGTAAATGGTGGAAGGGAAGGTTTAATAATGTTGGATTTTCTTTATCTTAAGTACTTCATCCTTTATCTACACCCATTTCAGCAAGTCAGGTAAGCAGATAGCAGGAAATACACCAGGATTTGGCCCTAAATACCTTTTTAGTGCCTTCTGCAGAAATTATTCAGCAGAGGCAGTGAGTCGATGCCTGCCGGTTACACACAGAGCAACTCTGCCTGGCTGCTGAGGACTCCCAGCCCCTTCATGGTTTCCCTCTGACCATCGTCGTGCAGCTTGCTGCTGGACTTCCTTCTCTGCAGAGCAGGAGTCAGAGTTTGCTGCTGCGGGAGGAGTCAGAGAGGGAGAAATGGAGCAGGATGAGTGCATTGTACATCCCAGGGGACAGGGTAGGTGCTGCTACGAGGGCTGTATGGGTGGGCAGGACGGCAGAGGAGATCTCTGTGGGGGCCTGGGGCAAGGGGGCTGCACAGAGGGATGAAGGGAGTGGAGAAGGCCAGGAGGAGTGGGTGTTGAGGTGTCTGAGGTCCCAAGGCAGAGGTGGTTAGGCATAGATGAACTGGGGCTCTCAGATGGGACATGTCTATGACAGGAGAGACTGGGACATGGGAGCTGTAAGTGGGAATGTGCACAGGCAGCTGGGGCTGGCGGCACTGATGGCCAGGGCTGAAGGTACAAAAGCTTCTGCCAGAAGGGGCTGGTGTTACTATGGGACATTCCTCCTCACCACTGAAGGGATCTAAATCAGGGATTGGGACCCGGGCACCAGGCTGCTGCCTCCATTTGCTTAGACCACGGTGCAAGGGGAACTATAGTTCTGTGCAATATCTCACCTAAGCTAAGCTTCTCCGTTGGTGCCAAGAGAGTTCTGATCATACGCTGCTCCTCTATCACTCTTTTTATAGAGCAGATGCTATGAAGATGTAGGAAGGCTCTGTGTTGTGTACTAACAGTATGTGCTCATAAGGTACAGCTGCATGCTGTTCCAGGACAGTGCTCCTCAATGAAACATGCCTTCTCCCCTGACCGATGTAACAGCTTTGGACTTCTTCCTCAATTTAGACCTTAGATGAAACAGTTCTGGAGACCCTACCAGCTGGTGAGGGAGTCCGCTGTAGTCCAGCACCACAGTTTCTCTCAAGCATGAGTGCTGCAATGCAGAGGAACACAAAGGAAGCATTGACAAATACAATAAAAAGTCATCTTGCCAGTACTGATGATTGGATAGATCAGGGCTGTGACACCGGACATACCAACCTATAAGCAGAGGAACTTGGTTGGCCCCTTTAGTCAGACAAAGATTGATGGCGTCAAGTGATGGAGAGCCCACAAAGTGTCAGTAATCCCTTCTAAGGCATCTTTGGCTTCTTTGTGATCTATTCAGGCTCACCATTACTTAGGGGATTTATTTGTATGGCACCTTGAGATCAAACGAGGTTCCTTTGAGTGAAATCTTTCAACTCATTAAAGGTGACAACATTTTCAGCCTCATATGCTGTATTATCCATTAACCCATAAATGACTAGTAATTCACAAAGAGTAGAGGTGACTGTGGTAGATGCCTGTGATAAGACTAAAATCATCTCCAGCTATTGTAAGTAAGAAGCCACCACAGTCCAGCAGTTCATTCCCTCGACAGGCTAACTGAAGTCTGTTTGGATATTGGACCGTTGCCTCTGGATACTTTCCATGGAAACATTCAAGGTCTGGGACATAGCTTGGCAAGAGAAACCTGCACTTACAGTTCTCTCTCTACATTACCGCTGATCTGGGGCAATCAGGCTGACCTCTTGGCTAATGCTCCCATGTCACAGTTTCATATCCTGAATTTCAATGTTCTCAGACTGTAACCAGTGTTCTTGAACTGTAGCTTTGATTTCCTCGGGTAGTGCATGGCTGACAATTATTCCAACATTAGGGAGTGATGTACAGTAATGCAATATCCCAGGAGGGTGACAGATTGCGTGCTTTCTTAACTCAGTCTTCCAGAATGTGCATGAAAAATCCTCTAAGTCACTCAGCAAATTCATCCTCTATTGAACTGATGAGCAAGATATTGTCCAAGTACGGTATAATGCATGAAATTTTGGAAAGCAGAGCTACTATAAAGCGTCGAAAATTTCCCCTTATGATGGAAAGTTCAGATCAGGTTTTGAATAGCATTCTGAGAGTCATGACTGTACATCCGCAACATCTTTGATAGGCCTGGGCAAGATCCTAATTTTATAAGCTCTTCCAGCAACAGCAATGAATAGTTGATTAACAGCAAGAATGAGGTATGGCTGCTCTTGGTACTATCTTCATAGTTCATTTGTAAGGCCAGAAAGCCACACACCACCATTTGGTTTGTGCTTAGGCACAGCTAGTGTAGACCAGTTCAAGCCTGTGACCAACTAGCAGTCCAAGGTCAGAGCTGATTTTGTTTTGCACTCCTACTGATTTCTCATAAAAGATTTCTCACAAAGATTTTGGAAGTGATACAGAGGCTTGTGCTGAGAGACAGGAGGAGCTCTACATTTGGGACCAGGTCTGCTACCTCATTATGTGGCATCTTCCATGTGCTAACACATCTCCTCTAGCAAAAGCATCCTGTACCTGCCACTGATACGTCTGGTTCTGGCCAGTGTCAAAAACAAGCACCCTGTCGTGACCCACCTTAGCAATTCTTACTTTTCCTCGAAGAACTATATAAGATAATGATGTCTATTATTACAACAATGCTCAGCCCTAGAAAACAGTCAAGAGCACTACCTCTGTGCAGCTTCCAGCCTAATTACTCAGCCTTACCCAAGTACTTCTTTCCCCACATATTCCACTTATTTTAGGACCTTATTGCTTTGGTCCAGGTGAGCTGACCTAAAATCTTTTAAGAAGGAAGACTAGTTCTGTGCAGCTTGCAAGTGACCTTTCTCCCTTAATATGAGATATTTAAATCCATCTCACATTTTGAAAGCTTAATATACCATTTTTCATCGCCAAAATAAAATATAGTCTGATTGTTGTAATGAACTACACGTACAATATTATTTGTGGCAATGTGTTTTTACTGGAAATTTCAAAACATATCTGCTGGGACATCACTCGGCTCCTGTATCTGCTCAAATGAAATAAAATCCTGTGTTTTCACTAATAGCTGTGAAATTTCTTAGCAGGAGTTAATAATAAGAAGAAAAATCTTTTCTCTTTTTTTTCCTCCAAAGAAATAAATTATTATGTCAGACTTCGAAAGGAACTTAGGAACCTAAAGGTGCAAAAAGACACTGGGTGGGATTTATGAAAACATCTAAAGAAGAAATACGTTTTTATTCCACTTGAAATGCAGTCTTTGCTGATGCAGTGGTACAGCTGTATACATTTTATACAGCTTGTACAACAATATATTTCTTCTCAAATATTTAAAAATCTTCTCTCCCATCTGGAAAGCTCACTCAGGAAGATGTCATTTTGGCTTTTCATAAGCTCAATGTATGTATTTATTGGTATGTATTTTAAAACAAGCAAGCTTTCCTTATTCAGCTCGTATCAATCAGAGTTGTAGAATTTTTAGCTCTCCAACCCAAGAGTGGACTAACATCAGATAGACGTCACTGTTGCATTAGTGAGTGACACAGAACAGGGTAAGATGTACCGGCAGCATTTCCTACTCAGAATTATTCCTGAGCTTGCAAGGACAAAGAGAGAGGCTGATGAGAGGGGTGATACCTGTGCATAAAGCTGGGTGAATGGTTTAGAAGTTGAAGCACAGAGACTATCAAGCTGCACATCCTACCTTTGAAAACACTTTTTTTTTTTTCGTAAGTGCATTGGTCATGTGGAGTACTACACTTTTAAGTATAAAAATTGGTGTATCCATTGAGTAGCAGGGACCAAAGAAAAGCAGACTTTTTCATAACAGTACTGAAATTCCAGTCTCTGGAGATCTGTTGTATCAATGACTCCAAGAAGAGTAAGCACAGAGCAATTGCTACTGCTTGTCTGCTTGCACCCTCAGAAAACAGAGGTGCCAGGCCACCACTGTGCAAGACAGTGCTGACCTTACAACCTGACCAGCCAACTTTTAGGCAGTTGCCTTCATAATTAAGATTGAAGAAGACTCAGTATGCCTGAAGTGATGAGCACTCCACATGTGTCTACTTTTGCTGACACATCCTCACACTAGAGTTACGTGGATGGCCCTACTATGACAGGGCAGAGTCTCTGGTGGAGGACTGGCCAAGGAGAAGGCTTGCCTGGCGTGATGGTGGTTGAACTGTGAAACACATCGGGAATTAGTTATACATATATATATATATACACATACACACACATATATATTCCTATATATTCGCAGGAAATGGGCAGGTGCCATAAAATGAAAACAAAAGGTTAGTGGGTAGGTGAAGCTGGGCGCTGGAGGATCTGAACTTACCATGCTTGCTATATAAAGAGCACCAGGGACTTTGAAGTCTTAACATTGAAATCAATTATTTATTTCTATAAAGACATACTCCACGTTAACTAGAAGTTACAACTGGGTTGGCAAGAGCTCTGGTTGTGACATCTGCTGCCTGTGTTATGCAGAAAGGCACTCTAGATAATCATGAGGAATCCTCCTAGCCTGTGTCTTACATCTCCATTGCCCAGTTTATTTATGTCACTCCATTTATTTCTCTGCACAGTTCTGGGCAGCTCATAGCATTTAAATACACAATTAGAAACTCAGCCTTATTGAGTGCTACTCACCGGGCCACAGCATTTCAAATTTACCACTTTTTGAATAGAAGTAGAAGTTCTTGCTTTCCAGTGATGCATAACACAGGACTCCAACTACACTTCCAGCAGCCATCAACCCTTCCACCTATAAACCATCCACCGCTGAGCAAATATGGTCCTTGCTAGAGGTCCTGGAGACTCTCTGTGCTTGGGGACTCTCACGGGGTCTTGCTATGTGTTTAAGGAGTGTGGTAACAGCAGTGATAACGCATAAGGCAGATGTTCAAAAGGGACCATCAGCCTGATCCAGCACGCATCCCCAGAACGCAGCCTGCGCCCCCAGGCACTGAGTGCTGCCGCTCACAGACTTCATTAATTATAGAGTGTCCATACTGATTTTTCAGACAATTTGTAAATGGGCTTCAGCTTAGTGAACATGAGCCGTGGGTAATAGTCTACCTGCAGTTTTTTGCATCACCAGTATGCACCTGTGAAAATGGAAACCGCAGTCTGAGGAGCTGTCCCTGCGCTGCTGCGGTAAACGTGATTCCTGCTAATTTCCCACAGCATCAGTGTCACAGAGCCTGGCGTGGTTCGAATAACTGTGATTACAGCCCTACATTTTCTGTGATTCAATTAACAGCCTGATTAGTAAGATACTATTCCATTTTATAATTAGATTAATGAGAGCATTCATTCAGAAGTTGTTATCTCACTTAATAATGACCTCACTGATTATTCTATCTCCTTTAACTGAGTGGCTGATTTTGATTAAAATAAATATAGCTCACAGCACCTGGAAATTCATTCTTCTGTTAGAAGGAATCTAATAGGAAGAGATTCCCTTTTAAGAATTTGTTGAGAGTGATTAAATATTTTGGTCCTCCTGAGGCTGAATTTTCATGTTTTTAAAGATGACATTTTTGAAATATTTCACAATAAAATATTTATTAAGCCCTGTATTTGTATTTTCAATAAAACTATTCCTACTTTGACTATGTGAACATAATTTCAGCAGAAATACATGTTTGCATGCTATACTGATTTAAAAGAAACACCCGCAAGTGCTTATACATGCATACAAGTTTGCGTACACACACAGAGACAACTTACATCGAACCTCACTGTTCATTTAATCCTGGACCTTACATAATGATTTCTGATTTATGAACAAACACAGCCATCAGCCATTTCAACAATTGAGTCTATCAGATCCCTGCTGTTTATGATGTTATTTTGTATATTAATCTTTTTCCTGAAAGCTGTAAGAACTAGAAACTACAATTGCTACCCATTTTAAAATGAAAAAGGCTGAAAGCCAGGAAAATAGAGTTAGCAGGTTGGTAGAAAAGGCAAAACATAGCTGATGATTGATTGATTATCCCACTACAACAATTAGTGATAGTCTCAAAATCTGTACTACTATTTCAGACATCTTCAGACATGAACCAGCAGAATGAATCCGAATGTGTCCATTGAGAGCACCTGTTTTGCGAAACAGCTTTACAAGACAGAAAGCTCTCTTTATCAAAAAAAAAAAAAACAAAAAAACCCTAGTTTCTTCAAAGCATTTCTTGTCTGGGGACATGCAGCCGCCAAAGGACGATCATGAGGAACGAACTACTTCTCCTGCTTACATGCTGAGGCATGAGCTGTAACCAGGTTCTGCCTGTGGCCCTGGGGGGAATCTGTGCTCCCCGCTTGGAGACGTGGTCGGAGAGGGCTCGGGGATGGGGTGCACGGGGCCGTACGAGTGAAGGATGACGGCAGGCTGCCTGCTTTGTGCTTCACCTTTAAATGCTGAGGCCTCGCTCTGCCTCAGCAACTGCCCTTTTGTGTTTCAATTCACACGTACGATATTACAGTGAGTCACTGGGCTTGTGTGCTCTCAATCTGAAATAAGTCATTTTTCAAGGCTGGCTGAGAAATGCATGTTTTTGCTCCTGCTAAAAAGAAATCACATCAGAGCACAGCAGTCCAGAGCTAGCTTCGCTCACAGCATGAGCTACCCCGGAGGAGGGGAAGGGGGAAGAATGGAGTCCATTTCTGGAGCGGGGCATACGCTGGTAAAGACACAGGAATAACTAATGGCCACATTCAAGCTGGGTTAGTATTTAATGAATTTAGGGAGCCTATTTTCTTCAAATTTAGATGCACTAAGTCACTGTGAGCCTAATACCTAACCCAACATCAGTATCAAAACTCACCACCGAAAAAGGAAGGAAAAACTCTCTCCAGTACTGTGTAGTTAGCGTAGTTAGCTATAGGGACTGGGCTAATGCAGAGCCAGTGAAATGGGATGCTGCCGAAATTACACATCATCTCAGACACTGAATAACCTGACTGATACCTTGGCCTGCTATGAGCATCTCACCTGCCATCACAGCTATTTCCAGCTAATACAGGTCACTACAGACCTTATTTGCCCATCCTCTACAGCACAGTCTGTAAACAGCAATGCAGCCACCTCCTCCCAAACATCTGCGAAGGCCCCAGTAGCCCGTCACCCCCTCACTCGTCGCAGCACTGCGTCAGCTGTTCTACAGACAGCCCACTGCCAGGGCAGCTCTCCCGGAGAGCTCCCTTGCTTTGCCTCCCACCTTTCTCTCTTTTCAGAATAAACACTGTGCTGCACCCTCTCAGCTCAAACTGCACCATGAAATGTCCAGATTATTAAATTCCATTCTGCCTTAGACCGTACATAGTTCACGATCCCAGCTTCTCATTTCTTGAATTACCGTTCGTATCTATGATCCTGAAAAGCTTTGGTACCCGCATGAAACACGTGCACACATTAACTGAAATTGATTGTGTTTCTAATTCACTGTTAAATGCTTCCAACCCATCAATTCTGTTTGTATCCCTGAAACTTGCACTGTTTGCCCTGGCTGCCAAAATACCTTTTTGTAGCTCTGAAGCAGAGGTAAGAGATCCTGGTGGAACTGAAGAGACAGAGGCTTTGGGTTTCCAAGTCCCTTGGGGCTGGTGCCCCGCCAGTTCCAGCAAGTGAGACAGAGGTGAAGCAGAGTAGGCACCAAAGATGAAAGCTTCTGATTTCATCAGAATACACCTATCAGCAAAGGGGGCAGTGAGGCAGAAGCTTTAAGACAAGAGTTAGGATCAGCAGGATCTGAACTTGGTGTGAGCCTTTCACTTGCTGAACCAAAGCTTCATCCTTCTAGTGTATTCCCTCCTGGACTCCTCATTACATCACCTTTCTCAGCCCTCACTTTGGGATACAGGGTCCAGGTAGCAATTACATGGGAGGATTTGCTGTGAGTTGTGTGACAGTCTCAGGGCAAAGGTTCACTTTATAGACAGCCTGGTAGCAAAATCTGTTTTAAACAATCCTGTTTTCCCACAGCTTGCTCCCACTCTCTGCCCTTCAATTCTGCTTCAAAAGTAATTTCCTTCTCTAGCTTTTTTCCTTATATATAAAAAAATGTTTACTTAAAGGTTAAAAAACCTATTACCTGTGAGTCAGGGGAGGAATCTGATGTGTATGGAGCCAAGGTGCTCTCTGGACAAAGACACTGTAATGAGGGCCTAATTAAATGAAAGTTGCCTAAGGAAATCAGCATGGACAGAATTTTCTGCCAATTGTGAAACTCGAATAACCTTCTCAGTGAAGAGGGCAGACCAGCAGAGGTCTAAGGAAAGATGATAGTGCAGAAACATGAACATTTGGGTTCATCCATAAATAGAAACCCTAAGAAACCTGCAGAGCAGGTAGACACTGGAGAGGACTTTTCTCCTGAAAATAGGCAAGCACCTTGACACAAAGAAGTTCTGAAACTGAAGCCATACAATCCACGCCAAAGTAGTAGAAACCTATCTGTTCCTTTACTCCTGCCTGGCCTGCTGACTGGGCCCTGGATCATAAAGCTTTTCCCAGGCATTGTTATCTCTTTGCATGACACTAGGTACTCGCATTCTGCCTCCAGTACTTTCCTTAGGAACCTCCCCCACTCTGATCCATGGAGAAGGAGAGCAAGCAAAATACAGCTGAAGAGATTCAGCCATCAACTGCAGATACTATGGGGCTGAAATCTCAAGGTTACATCCATGTAAAGGTGATAGTAGGGAACACAGTGAAAACTTTGTGCATCAATCACCCACCCAGCCATGGAAATCTAATTGCCTGTGAGAATAAGTAACCTATGCTCCCTAGATTGCTGACAGGTGCTCCATTTCATTTAGGTATTTCTCCCTCTCTCCATTTACTACATACACTAATACTTCGCAGCCTTTTAAAACTGAAGCTCCACTTAACCTAAGAAAAAAGAAAATAAAATAACCACAGCATATTCTCTCCAGTGCCTTCAGATGGTTTCCATTTGTAACCAAATAAAAATGACATTGAGTTCTGAAAGTTCACTTACTATTTTTCTTGTAGCTTTTATTTTTCCAGTTACTGACTCTGGAATTCACATATGTGTTTCCTACACCCTTTTCACAATGACTTTGCAGAATATTATCTACCCTGGTATCCACAGACAATGAGTTCAGTAACGCTCCAGCACCTCAATGCTTCTGCATGATAGGTGGAAACCAGAGAGAGCAGGGCAAACACTGAGTACATTGACTGAACCTTCCCCTTGGCCAAGGACAGATCTCCCAAATGGAGGAAATTGGCTGTATTCTGAGAGAAGGTGGTTCTACCTTTCACATAATACTGCTGAGATCAACATTTGGAGACATGCATTAGGTTTCTTAGCTGAAAGGAGGGTGGAGTGAGGTGTGCTGGTCCTGCAGCCCCCATAACCCAGAAGACAGATATAATTCCTGAGGCAGGAGAGCAGGTAAGAGAAGACCATCTCTAGTCTAGCTGAAAAAGGAAAAGGTCTGGCTTATCAGACCCTCAGCTCACATTTGCTTCTGTTCAATTGCAATCAAATGTAAAACCCGTCAGCATTGTATAGGCGGACTGACATTGGCCAAGATGGGACGTGTAATCCACCGACACTGACACGGAATTCATGCATCCCAAGTGACTTGGGCTACCAGCCTGTGAATTGGCCACTGTAGGCATCATCTAGCTGAGAGGAATAGTGGCTTTTATTCTGTGATGAATTTGGTCAAATCTGGTGTCCATCTGAGGATGAGGTGCATCTCCTCCAGGCTCCACTGCCTGTAATGATTCCGTCTCCATAGACTAAAAAGGCAGTCCAGAGATGTGAAAATTCACATTATAGATACTAAAGTTGGTCAGATGACTCATAGCTGCAAGTGCAACTGCTCATATGTGCTGGTAGGCATCTTCCTACAAGGTGGTTCCCACCTAAAAGCTAATGCGGAAATCTAAGAAGTTACAGCTTTGTCTCCCACATTTCATTTGGTTCACGGGCCATTCTAGTGCTGCCTCACAGTTAAACATCCTTCAGAGTGACCAGGACACAGAGGGAAACGAACTGTCCCCGAAAACAGAATATATCCTTATTTCTTACTGGAGTACTATTTCTTCTGAAATTGTATATATTTCCAAGCCAGAAAGTCTGTTGGTCACCTGATGCACACAAAGAAGAAACAATGTTTGGTAAGGGAGAGAGATGAGTTTACTCCTTCTTTTTTCCACTTTTTTTTTTTCAGTGTGTGTGGGGAGGAATTTAATATAATATTTCCACTTATTTTATCTCAAGACTTAGAGCACGGTTCAGTTCAGTAGTTGCTCCATAGAAGAACATTTTCAGCATTGCTTTCTCTTCATGACCACTCAGCTTCTACTCTCAAGGCTGTTACAACTGCTTAGCTACTTCCAAAAGCCCCAGAGGTTTTTCTGGACTAAATAGGACTTGATTTTTTTAATATGAAATTGAAAAAAAATCCATGAACACAGACTTATTTCCATTTGCAAGTCCCCTGGGAATGGCCAAAGAGCTGTTGTATGGAAACGGCTCTATAGGAAATACCTCCAGTTTTCATTGTGATTTTTAGGAGTACAATCATAGAAATAGCCGTACAGCTGGATTGTGCCAAGTCTTAAGACTTGGAAATGTGAAGATTTTTTTTTTTATTTTTTCCTGAATGGATAACAGCAAGTCTGAACATTTTGAACTGAAGTGATGCAGTGGCTTGGCAGAGCCTGTCAGCTTCCCCTAAAAGAACATGAGTATTTCTAAAGGAGCACGAGTATTTCTAAAGGAGGTTGCAGAATGTTAATTGCCTATGGATACTGTAAAATGAGAACTAAAATACCAAAGGTTGCTAGGTCCCCATCACTCATTTTTTTCCCAGAATTCAGCCCAGGCTGCAGCTCAGACTTGTTATAAAGGTAAAAGGCTTTTCTCTTTTTTTTTTAAGTACCTGCTAGATGCAGGATGAGACTTGTTCCTGTCGTTCCCTCCCAGACTCAGGTCAGAAAACACTATCTCCATCCACAAAATTTCTGCAAGACTGACATTCTCCTAAGCACATTTCTGATGTGCAACCTTTAGAGGCTTTACCAGAGGAAGAAATTAGAAAGAACACATTGAAATCTGTAAAATAAGAAACATGAGCTAAAACAACTGGCTCTACATGGAAACCTCAGTGTTTCCCCTCTCTCTGGGCTCCTCCGGCATCAGAGAGACTAAATTCTGCCCTGTTTACCCCAGCATAACCCTCTGAAGCCCACAGGTGCAGCTAGTGATTTAGCTAGCCTTGCCTGTTGAGCTTTTGCTGCAGAAAATTTGGAGACTGCCTTTTTGTTCAAAGTCTGAGTTTCAAAAACATGGGAGAACATTTGCTTTAAGCATGTGTGATGCTTTCAGTGACCATGACACAGCAATGTTTCCAACTGAGCTCAGTCCTTCCTGTGCAGGCACTATATAATGTATCTCTCACTGCCCTATTAACCATCTCAAAGTCTCTGTCTTCACCAGTCCTCTGTTTGATAGTGCCACGCTGTGCAGACATATCCAGCCTTGCTCTGAAACAGCAAACTGAGGCAGCAAAAGCAAGACAGCCAGTGTTGCTGGACAGATGAACTGAGCTGGTTAATTCAAATAGGGTGTATTCTGTTTCCACTGTGTTCCTCTACCAGTTCCTGAGTTAGGTTCTCTAGAACTAGGTTGCCTATCTGCATGGTATGGTGTAACCTCTTCTTGGTAGGGCTGCGTGTTACTATTGCAGTGCTCACTGAGGAATAACACGTTGTTATTTAGAGCTGGTCCTGCTGTATCAAAAATAGCTAAGTATGTTAGCTGAGGTCTGAGTGTGCCACAGGGGAAGTGCAGGTTGGATTTATCTTATCTTGTTTGCTCTGAAGAGCTATAAAGCACTCAAGATAAAAAGGGATAAGCCCGGTACTGATACCCAGGCAGATAAAGACATGACGAGTATTACACTAGTTTATCAATGATAGGAAAGGCTTTAATCTCTGTGCCCTTCAGGACAGAGTAAGGAAGAAAATGGCTCTATATTTCTCTTCATGTATTTCAGTATTCATGTTAGGAGGAACAACAGCGGTCAATTCAACGTAACTACTAGATGAAAAACTTTCAGCCCTGCATCAATATTTCTCTCTAAATACATGGAGAAAAACTCAAGTGTCTGAAGCAATCAGATCCAAATAACAAAGATGAGTAAGGAATGGGTAATTAAAAATATTTTAAATTCCACATCTGAAATACTTTAGCGTCCTTTTCCTATGAAGGACCTTGAGATTGGCCTATCTGTTCGTTGCAGGAAGAGCAACTCCTTCTGGAAACATGTAGGGTTCTTCTAAAATTCTCTGTGCTTCTGCTGAGCAATGGCTCAGTGTCCCTCTGAACCACAAAGACACAGCTTCACAGCCAGCAACAGCTCTGTTTGGTGCTCTCTGTACCAGCCCTTTCCTTCTTTATAGTCAGCTTTTGGTGAACAGACACCACATCGTCAGCAGCAGATGCTAGCAGAAGAAGTGCAGAAATGCTGGCAGAGGCCATAAAGAGCTAAACAGTGGGTGAGCACAGAGGAGGGATACCTTCAAAGGTGGCCCTCAGTGAAAAAAGCTGAAACCCACTGGTAATTGCTAAGATGAAAAGACTTCTGTTCCTGAAGTGTTTCTAGATAACAAACACTCATCTCTTTGACTGATGCTTTTCAGCACTGCCTAGCTCATTTAAGCAGTTTGTGAAAGTTTGTGCATCTGTCATTACAGGTCCATACAAGGACAGGAGCATAACATGCCTGTATTAGAGTGCTATAGCGAACAACTGAGTGCTTCATGATTACAGCCAGAAGGCTAGACCTAGTACATCCTCTGCCCTGAGGCCAGATGAGGTCTATCCACATGAAAGTCAAGACAAGTTCACGTTTGCCAAAAATGGAGCCCATCACAGTTTTCCAGGAAAGCAATGTGTGTGAACTGTTTGACTGAATTGAAGCTAAATCAATGGATCCATAATTCTTGGGCTACTCCTTTACTTTTTTCTTTTGAAAATATGACGTGCTGTCGCTCTTCCCCAGTATTTCAGCAGCTTACCCATTCTTCTTAAGTGGCTAAAGAGTAAGATTTCATTAATCGGCTCTTACAGTAAGCTGAGATTAAGTTTGTCAGGCCTAGTCAATTTGTATAACCTGCTTATGAAAGTATTCTCAGTTCTGTCCTTATTCAAGGCTGAGATCTTTCCATTTAACACCGGTTTTAATTGTGATCTCTGCCTGGCTGAAGTTGTTTTTTTTGCAGTGAATGCCAAAGAGGCATTCAATGTTTTGGTCACCTTCATCTCATTTATTGATATCTTTCACTCTACCTGAATAGCTGATCAAACCTTTCCTTGATCGTTCTCTTGTGACTAATGTACACAGAAAATGCCTTCCCGTTACATACCACTGACTATCTCATCTGTCCTTTTCCCAACCTACACGTCTCTTCTAATAATGTTATTCCTAGTAGCCCAGCCTTCAGAGCAAGCTGCCTAACATTTCCCATTAAAAAAATACCCTGGAATTTTGCCACCATTTCCTTTTCCCTTTCAATATGATCTGACTTTTCTCTGTGACATAGCTGGTACCCTGGGAAAGCACTAACAGTTCCTGGCTTCGTATAAGATTTAGAGTCCGTCCCATCCCACCACCATCTTCAGGGTGGTTTCTAATTCTTTTTCAGACTTCTGTTCACATAGCCTCAGTGATACTTTGTGGCAGGGGGTTTCACAGGATAATTTGTCCTTCAGTGTCCCCATGGGCACCCTAATTTTTACACTATTTTGAGAGCTGGCAAACAGAAGCGCTCTATTAACTTTTCTTGGATGTCCATTCCTAAACATTTGGAAGTTCCCTATCTGCTTTGCTACTGTACGGGGCGTGAACTCAGCTGCAGAGTTGCGGTCACCTTTCCAATATGGAACAAAACCAGCACACAACAGCAATTAGATATATTCAAGCTCATGGCAAAGCCATAATTTGTAATCCATTTAAAATTATATCCGTTAAAATTAAATCCATTTAAAATAATAAGGGGCTTACGTAAATAGAGCTGCTTTAGGATTTCCTAGCTCTTGGTTTACCTGGCCAAAACTCTTGCCATAGAAGTTAGGGGCAGTTTGTCGTGGGATACACAAGCCCTACTTTACACAGTGTTTGATTAGTACAGTGCAGTCCCAAGCCTTGTCAATAAGAATACGCGTGCAAGAGAAAAGCAGTGAGGGCTGTCCAGTAATCACGGGCATTTGTCCTAGTGATACCACCTAAGCGTGAGTCTGAGGAATGCTAGTTGTCCTGGGCAGGGCATTTATAAGGATGCGGCTGGCAGCTACTGATAAAAGTCGGACCCCAGACTCCTCCCTTTTACTTGAGTGGCACCTTAGCCTACAAATTAGTGCTGCTCCTGTGCATGAGTGTGGATGCAAAAACAGGTCCCTGCAGGCAGGCAGTGATTGCACAGGCCAGGCAAGGAAGCTGTGGGATCACACTGTCGCTAAGACAGGACTCACTATGTCTTTGACGCTGTTCTTGCACTCTTTCTCCTCTCGACGCTTTTCTGGAACAAAGGGCTAGTAACAGAATTGAAATCAGATCCTTTGTAGGAACAGAGCTGGTCTTTTAAAGCTAAACCCACTAAATACAGGGAGGTTTTTGAGCAAATCACTTTCACTCAAATCAGCCATAAACACTTCAGGTTTTAGAAAGAGTCTCACCCCCTGAGGGCAGCATTAGCCAACACAGTTGTGAGCAAAGGACTTGACATCCATTCACTTTCTGCTGCTGAACAATCAAGTACCAGAATCTTTTATACATTTAAATGGTATTCACCTAGCAAATGGCAATTGTACCACAGCTACTATTATATCCTACTGCTAATGAGGAGGCAATGCTGGTTCCTGATTTCTGGGGGACTAAATCCTGCAGTTCTTATGCAGTTTTCTGGGAAGAAATTTGCTTCGATGAAAACTGGGGGCTGTAAGACTGGCCATTATGGCAGGGCATTAAACGGCCCCTCACTATGCAGAACTCACTCCATGGGAAACTGCCATTTTTTCCTTAGCATAAGTGCTTGCAGTTGTGCCGAGGCTGCTGTTTAATTCAATCACTGGTTACATTGTCCAAATTAACTTCTAGGATCAAATTATAAATATTGAAAATAACCGTAATTCTACTTCCCAGAGCAATCCGTAGCTCACAAAGGACCCAACCTTCGGCTGGTGTGTATAAGAAGACCTCAGCTGAAGTCAGTGGAGATGCGCTGGAGTCAGTGCTGATTTATACCAAGGGACCTCAGCAGCTCATTAATTTTGCAAAGCAAGCGTTTGGACATTGGGAAATGCCTTCAGGAAATGTAGCCAGGTTTCTGGTGCACCTTAATTGCTTGTGTTCATTATGTTGATTGGTGAACAGAGATGCCACTAGAGTAAAGGCTGAGGCTTACATAGTGTTCAACAAATGAGTTCTTCTGAAGTCTGTTTTACATGGAAAATTGATCAGGATAATTATACCCTTATAATTTTACCAGTACATCGCCCACTCAACGTTCCTTCTTTTTCCAGGATGCTTTTTCCAGCGTAGTCTCTTTGCTTTGCTTTGAATGCAATGTAAGATAAAATAGAAAACTCTGTGCCACATAGAAGTGTTCATGTGATAAGTTGTACTTATAGGAGTATAATTACACTGGTAGAGTTAGATTGGTGAATTTTCCTTTGAAGGCAGACAAACTCCGTGTGCCTAAATCCATATGCTTCCTTGGATTCCTCTGAAATTTGCAGGAGTAGTGCTGAGATTTGTTCTGATTTAATGGTGCTAAGAAAAGGCATTCCTAGGATTTAGCACTCTCTAACAACTCTTGTCATCACTATTTTCAGTTATTGGGGTTTCCTTTTAGAGCACTCCTCAGACTCAGAATATCAGTTTGTGCTCTTCTAATGCACACGACCTGCTTGGGAAGCACCTTAGCTATGTCTTTACAAGTCAGCAGCCTTCCAAAGAACAGATCTGAAAATGTTAGTCTGAGGAAAAGTGGGATCTACAATGAGACTCAAGCTAAGAATACATACTAGGTAAAGGTAATAACCACATAATCAGCAGGACTGGAACGCTTCTGCAGATGAGACTACTGATAGGCAGCTTAACATGATTATGAAGGGCCACATCATGCCATTACTGACCCAAACAATATCCCAAAACACAACAATGCGATGGAAATAAAAATGCATCACATGCCTTTTGTTCATATCTGCACTGCGGGACTGTGTGTAAAAAGAAACAAGAAGCTGAAAATCTCAGTAAGGTCAGCACATGATTAAATAGTTTTCTGAGAGTTACCCCAAATAGTCCTGTTCCAAGGACTAACGTAAAATCAAATTTAGCTCATATTGTCCCATAATCCTGTCATCTAACACTAGCATATGTTTGTCATAAAAATAAATACAAAAAACAAAAGTCAAATTTTATGAGAATTCATCCAGTCTTTGTAAAATAAGGGATCTCACTTACCATTTCACTCCCTAAAGAAGTGTAGATTTTCAGGAAAAGAGGAGGCTGAAGCAATTGTGAAGCATCAGAATCTCATATTTTATGCTGAGGGGGGGAGTGAAGATTTATTTCTCCCAGTCTGAGAGTGCGCCCCAACCACTGAATTCCTTCATCTTCTGGGTCACTTAGCAAAGACCCATCAGAAATGATATTCAGCCAAACTATTTGGAAAAAAAAGCCCAAAGTTTGTGAGCAGGTTCAAACCCATTAAAACAGCATTTTTCAGCAAATGTCTAGCTGCCTTTCCATTCTGTCCAGCCCCTTTCTTTGTACTGTGTGGGACTGTCAGCCTGGGGCACAGCCCGGGACACGGGAAAGGGATCCACAAGCACCCATGAGTGAGTAGAGAAGACACTTTTTTTAGCTCTATCTGCTGGGATGGAGAGGTGTATCAAGCCCAGGGTCTACCTCTGGTTACCATTCATAAGAGATAAGCAAGTTCTGAACACACCGCTGGATCCAGACACAGGGAATCCCAAAAGCAGACTCCAGTCAATGTCCTAGGCAAAGAGGAGTGTCAGGACTTGGGGTGGGGTTAGCCCATGCTTCCTGCAAAAACTCACAGGATCTGAGACCCTGCAAGAGAAGGTGACTGCTAAGTAGAGCATTAGTGAATGTCAGAGGAGCCTGTGGGCTGGATTTAAACAGCTGAAGAGCTATTTAGGTGTTGAAACCCATTTGTGAATGCAACCAATGACCCTCACTGAAATAGTCATAACAAACCTGAAATGAGAGCTTTTCTCCACTGATGAAGGTATGTATAAACAGCAATAAATATTTCAAGTGAAATTCTAATGCAAAAGTCGTATTTTTACAGATCTTCTCTTTCCCACGCTAAAATGGAAAATCTGGTGTTACATGGCATTGCAATCTCCGAACATCTTGCAATGATATTACACAACCATTCAGCCTGGCACGTGAGCTGGGGCTATTTGGCCATATGGCCAATGGATCAGGCCAGCCTACAATCTAATATTTTCTGATTATTCTTTGGTACTTCTCTTTAGAACCTCACTTGCCTTTTAATGTAATATTTGGATGAGTTTCCCAATTTTTAAAATATTTTGGAGAAAAAGAGCTTGGAGTCATTTTGGCCCCTTGCATGGCCAGCTGTCAAAGTCAAGGATAATAAATTCACAAAGCCCCCTACCAGTCATGCTGTCAAACTAACTGGTGGATGGTTTTGTGTCAGTGGACCAGCTATCTGATGACAGTGGATGAAGACAAGAGATACAGAATAGAGGCTATGCTTAGCATATGTTCTATTTTTTCTGTCTGCTTTTTTGCTATCCCTCCTAAATCCCAGTGCCAACAAGCTTGAGTTTTCATCCAGACAGCTTTAGGATGGATAAGCAATTTGTTTAATTGTAGTCCTGATCCACAGGAGCAATTTTTCAAACCCACTCTGAAGCAGATCCTGGGTGGGAGAGTAAAGCCCAAGTGAATAAAAGCAGTAAAGTTATCAAAAAGTGAAAACTGCGTCTCAATGAGAGGTGTCAGCACATTCAGGCATTACTGCCTACAGTTATTGTTCGTTTCTACCCTAAACCTGTTCACCTGGATTACATTTATTGCTAAGCCACTCTCTGCTTTTTGTTTAGTGAATTTCTTTAGATGTCTGCCAAAAGCGAAACACTTATCTGCACTATACGATGAGATTTTTTTCCTTTTTGCAATGAAATATGTTTCTAAAGCATTCTGCTGCAACGTACTGTCTGATACACCAATGATTTCAGGTTAGATTGAATTATTTTTATGGTAATCTCCTTGGGTTGTGTGGTATCCCATTTTCTACCATACCTTTAATATTTCTTTCTTTCTTATTTTTTGTAAAGCCTAAACTCTACTGAGGTTGGACTAACCATCTCCAGATGCCGGGATCACTCCTTCCGCTGCCTTTTTACACAGATTTAATGTTGACCTGTTGACGTGCACAGTCCCCCACTTCACAGATTCACTGAACATCCTCGGTCAGTTTCTGATTTCTCATATCTCTTTTTCTGGAGTTATGGGTAGCCCTTGCCATATCTTCTCAGGTCTCCTGTGTGGGTGGTTGAGCCAAGTCCCTCAAACATGTCTCAGTTCCAAGCTCTCCAAATATTTCAACAGGACTGTAGGAGCTTGAGTAGGCATCTGGGGCACACATCTGAGCACATTTGTAGTCTTGGTCTTCAGCACTTAGCTTGGGTGTTACAGCACACTCCTGAGCTGCTAGTGAGAGCTGCCAGTTCAACCTCCCCTTCCAGGCTGAAAGAGGGACTGACCCTCATGCTCCTCATGCTTGTTCAAGTGCTCTTTCCACTACAGCATTACTCCAAAGGTGGCCATAGCACTCTTACAGCTGTTATAACATGTCTATCAGACCACTGCTTTGGATCAGATACACAATATCTGTGCATCGCAAATGGTTCCAGGAAGGGAACTGGGATCCAGCATTTGGCTCAGCCAAGGCAACTGCCCCTGTTGCTTTGAGCAACTATGTGTTACATACGCTCGCCAACCGAATTCTCAGTATGCATTGGCCCAAACATACTAAAGGTAACTTCTAAAGGTCCTTAATTCTACCAATAAGAATATCAGGAAATTGAAGAGGAATACAAACTGCAACACACGACAGTTCACAATACAGTAGAAGTCCAGTTTTCATAGTATAATGATCATGGTCACTCTGGACTGGAAAAAAAGCCCTGCCCTCATTTCACTGAAGAAATCTGATTAAGCAATAGGTTTGAAGACATTCTGGACTACTCACAGATGTTGCAAGAGGAAAAAAGAGATCAAAATTGTGGAATAAATCATTTGTCTAATTCTGCTGGCCATGTGACACCAGACTACTTGGAAATTTTGGGGTGTTTCCAAACAGGAAAAACTAGTTCATTTTATTTGAGATTTCAACCTCAATTTGAACTGACAGCACTTCACAGAGAAAGCAAAACATTAAGCCATCCTTCTGACCACAATTGTTGTGGCTAGGTTTGCAACTAGTTTTTTATGTTGTACACTTCAGTTCTCTTCAGGATGCTAGCAAGTGCCCCTTTGCCTGTGTGCTAAAGGGGCACTTCAAGAAAGTAAGGTTCATCTTGTTTGTGGAGATCAAGGCTATGGATCTGTCCTCACACGAGCCAGTGGCAGGAAGGCTTTCATAACAGGTAGCTGGGATGCAGTATGGGTGCCACACAGAGCAATCAGACTTCCTGCCCACACTGCTTGCACAGGGTCCTGTCCTAAGTTGATGGAGATTTGCCATTAACTTTGAAGGTAATAGAATGGGGCTGCAGAAAGTTTGTTTATTCTCTACTGTGGCAGCTGAGGGTTAAGGTAATGTTTGGGTTTTTTTTTTTTTTTTAATTCCTAATGTTACTGTTCTGGTAAAGCAGTAGAAGATTTAATCTAATTGAATTTCAAGGTGAGTAACATCTCCCAGGCTGTGTCTAGTGGTGCATCTGTGCAATGTCAGATTACCATTCAGTACATGTTTGGTTCAGATCAAGCCTGAACATAGATTGCATTCTTGTTGGATTAGCCGGCCCATGTGACATCGTATTAATGCTGCCTTTCTGTTGGCTGTAGGACGGGCAATACCAGATCTGGCAGAAAGCCTGCCAAGACAAAGTTCCCCTGCAAAAATGTCAAAGAAATTTGAACTAGTGAAGTGCTTTGTGCTAGCTCAGTGCTTCGCATGGACTGCTACTGCACATTTTTTGATGTAGAAGCAGGTGATTTACTGTCTCTTGGACACTTTTGTAATGAACTAACCTTCCCAAGTTCCCACAGTGTAAAAGACTGTAATTATGATCATTTTACCAATTAGGGATGGATCTTTTAGCAGCTTGATGGCTTGATCTCAGCATATTAGCTCATTTGTTCCAGGAGGCAGAGTAAGAAGAGAAAGGCATGGGATGAAAAGAGAAGAGGGGAAGAGAAAGAGAAAGAGATAAAATACGTAAAACCATAGAATTCATAGAATCGCAGAATGGTTGATGTTGGAAGGGACCTCTTGAGGTCATCTAAACCCAAAGCAGAGTCAACTACAGCAGGTTCCTGAGATCTGTTAGGCCCCAAGTGCACGAAAAGCTTATATGGACAGATGTTCCAAAAGGCCATACTGGTGCCTCTGCCCCATTTCAAAGCCTCTCTACTTTTCTCTGCCCCAAAGCACGTGGAGGTCAGGGGCAGCAGAGGTACTCTTGTAACTCCCACGGATTTTGCTTGTTTCACAAGGCACTAGGCACTCCTGAAATTATGTTTAAGATGTTCATCTAGACAAGAGACTTTTTAAACAACAAAAGTAAAAAATGTGCCAGCTATTGCCCATAGCAGCAACCCCGAGAGAAATCCTATAAACTGTGGGCTGAGGGCAAATCACAAGCAGACCAACAGGACAGCAGTCTGGACAGCTCAAGAGGAAAAACATCCCAAACTGACCCCACAGGACATGGAGAAACAATATGTCAGCAAGGAATAGCATTGCGAACTTGATTTGGTAAGTCACAACACAAATGGATTAGATCAAGGTAGATCCAGAATGAGTACTAGGAAGACGACAACACATCAGGTGATATATGCAGGTACCGCTTGTCCAAGCTATTGACAAGTATTTATCAAAGACTGAAACAGTGTATTTGGGCAAGTTCCTCATCTTCTCTTGGTGCTGATCACTTCCTGGCATTTATCATTGTATATTTTCTGCATATTTTAAAGGAAAGCCAGGTGAATATACTCCCAAGAGCAATAGTTTTCTTACTGCTCTTCCCCACTGCACTGAATCACAGAGCAGCTGACCTCAAAGTTCTTCTGATGGAAATGAGGAAGGGAAGGTTGGAACATCATTGGATGCAGCCCCTTGGATCTGGTAAGGTTGGGACTGGCACTTTCACTTCTCACAGTAGGATAGGGATAGAAATATAAAATTGGCTTCAATTAAAAGGCCAGGGGTAGAACTGTTCATGGCTCAAGGCATGAATTTCCATTCTTTTCTAACTTGCTCAATCTTTGGAGGAAGACTCTGTTATTCCAATTGTGCTATTTTATGGCAAAAATCCTCACAGCCCTGCATGCAGCAATGGGACAATCCACCAAAATGTGAAATGTCACTCACTAATTATGTCTCATTCTTGACATCATTTCTGCTGACACTTTGCAGGCTGGATTGAACCAGAAGGAGTTTCCACTTACAGCTGGCCAAAATCTCCGGTACGTCTGATGTTTCAACATTTCACTCATGTTCTGAATCGGAACAAAATGAAATGCTCATATTTCTTCTGTGAACCGGTAACATCGTAATTTTTTTTGTGTAACAGTAATGCAGGATAACTCTAAGACAAAACCAAACAGGCCTTGTCCTCACCTCTGTCATATCAGGATGATGGTACTGGAGGACACTTGTTACAAACCTGTGTCCACTGTGAAGGATGGGTGAAACTCCCAATCCACATCTCTGGGGTGACATAACTTTTGCTTGTCTGAGCATGAGTAAACCTCTGTTATCAGTGGGTACGCTACATGCTGAGTTGACCGTGCTAATGAAAGGCACCTTCTTATACAGATTTTGTTGAACTGATGCAATTTCTATGAGCTCCCAGATGGCTTTCAGCCTTCCTCATAATAATTTGAGCATCTGTTGCTCATGCCAAATTGACAGAGACAGGTTAAAATTGATAACAGTGTCCACACAAACGTTCACATGTCTTTAGATTCACCTCGTGGAGCCTCTGGCTGCAAATAACACTTGTTCTTAGACCAGTGCACTGGGAGCTGTGCACATAAACCAGGATGCTTGCTGAACCTGAGGTGGTGCTGCCTAAGAAAGGATGGTTTAGCTCTCTTTACAGTCAGGACCAGACTCAATTCAATAGACCAGGGCTGAAAAACCTGCAGGTCAGAGGGAAGTCTATGTCTTTGTTCATCTGCAGAGGGGACATCTTCAGTCAAGACAGTTGAACATGGCAGTCAAATGCACCTTTGCTAGAGCTGTTGTGGCAATGCTACCTTTACCAGTAGGTGTAGCATCCTGACCACGCAAAGGGAAAAAAGTAGTCAAAAATTAAACATCTAGAGCATCTCGTATCAGTAGTATCTGATATCTCCTGTGCATCATCATTCTTGCATGAATTTGAAAAAAGACTACCTCATCCAATTGGCTTTTGAAGCTGGGAATTACCCGTTGCATCATGCGATTATTGATGTCAAATCCAAGTCCTTGCCTGCTGCCAAAATCAGAGCAGAGAACTTTGCAGGAGATCATTTAAAAAATATTTTGGGAAAGTAGTACTAAATCTCAACCTCACATATCAATGGAAGGCCAATGATGCAGATCTACAAAACATCATGGGACTCCTATTCTTAAACTTATTTCACTACTTATGTTTGAATTCATTCACTTAGCACAGGATCTACACTGTGATATTGCTGTATCACTTAAATATTTTAATGTAGTTAGTGTTTTCACTCTTCCTCTAAGAGAAAATCCCTCCAAGCTTCTTCCATCCCCTCCCCCATTTTCTTCCCTGATTTTATCAGTTCTTTCTGGTATGGAGGAGCTTTGTTCTGAACATCTTGCATTTTGACCTTCACTATAAAAAAACTGAAAAAGATTCATTTTTCCAGCAAAGAATCCCAGAACTGTAACAATTCAACCATACAGCAAAATAAAAGCCATCAGGTTTGCCTGGCATGATTTGTTGTATAGAAGCCCTGCTGTTTATTCCTTACTGATGTGAGATGCTGCATTCTGTTCTCCTCCTCTCTCTCCTGCAGTCAGTGCTGCGGACAATAACCTTAGGCAGGGTACTGTTTTGGTGACACCACAGCAGACAGTATTTCTACCATTGTGCTACTCCCCTCTGTTGGCCATTGCATGATACCATGGAAAAGAGGCAGCATACAGGTTTTTGTACTCTCTGGAAGGAAAGCCTCAACAGTCTGAACATCATAAAAACAAAAGGGGCTGATTGCATCTTCACTGCCTGGAGAGAGCAGCAATGAGACTACACACATGCTTATTTTCCAGCAGAGTGCCCAGCAGTGGTGCTTTGAAGGTGTCTGTTACTTTGGTAGCCATTTACTGTCATGAGAGTATTTAAAAATGGGAAGAACTATCAGCTATAAATATTTGTTATATACTTGGATAGAAGGCTATGGGTGCATTTTTTCAGCATAAATGAAGTACAAACAAGACCATCAGTAACTAAACACAAAAAAATTAACATGCATCTACAGTACAAGAACATTTTAAGATCAGCACTCTTGGGCAACTGGTACCAAAAGTCCTAAGAGAGCTGACTGAGATCTCTGCCTTACTGAAGTTTGTTTCTGATACATCTGGGTGTTCAAAGAAAAATCTAGAAAGTGAGAATGGTAATTATATACCAAGGTGGCAGGCAGGATTCCTGAGCCCACATCAGTCCTGGCAAAATGATGGAAAAGGCAGAATCAGCTCCAGCTGCTGAAGTAAGCAGAGCTAGCAATATCATGAATGTCAATCAACATGGTTTTATGGAAAAACAGGCCGTTTCAAACAAACCTGATTTCCTCCTCTTCTCACATTGCAATTGTGATTGCAGCTGACATAAAGGATGGACTGTAGTGCGCCAGAGAGTCTACACTGTGACCCAAGGGAGTGAGGGAGCTAACATAGTCAAACCTAAGCAAATTTGAGTTAAGCAGACAAAGAAGTGATAGTGAAGCTCTGATACTATGAAGCTCATTTCAGATGAATTATGAGTATTTTCCCAAGTTTCCAAGCAGATTTTGCAGCTTAGTTTCTGTTTTGGTTACACTGCTCTCACATCAGGTGAGTTTACAGCTACCTCTCTTGCCTTTACTAACTTACAGTCACTGCTTGGGGGTGGAGTGTAGGCATACCTACAGCGGTGCATGACATATAGAAAAAAGTACTGTACTCAGGTGTTTCAATACTGCAATTAAACAGCTTACTAACACTGACAGATCACAGGAGATAACAGAAGTGTGGTGGTCGCAGTAACCTGGGGATGGTAGAGGGGTAAGGCTCATGGTGAGTGGTTATAGACAGTGGCAGCAGCTGAGTAAAGGAACAGACACGCTTACAGGCTTATAGCTTTCATGCCTCAAATTTTTATTTCAACTTTGGGGGTTATCAGTTCCTTTAATAAAAGATCAGGTGCAGTTACTGCCAGTGAGGAACAACGTCTAAGGGGAAGGCTTCCGGTAGGACTTTTGGTGGCTATTCATGGGAAGAAGCACTGTGTAACTGAGCAGGAGGTTGATAATCTGGGAGAGGCATAGTTTTAACCAGTGGCTGGAAAGTGAAATTAGATACTCAAATGAGAAATAAAGCCCATTTGCTAATGGTGAGGCAGATAAACAACAGAAGCAAGCCACTGGTAGTCAACTCCTGATGTCTACCAGCCACGGCTGCCTCCTTGGAAAATAAGTTTTGGCCAAGGATAGGTTATTGATCTCAATGCATATGTACTTGGGCCCAATTTTCTAGAGCGGCATGCAAGTCAGAGTATCCTCTTTCTATTCCCAAAAACTGAGAATCTGTCAATGTGATAGGAACCAACAAGTTCTGACCAAATGTGCGCTACACTACTCTGAGGAATACTATGTACAGCTCCCCTATTCCCTAATAATTCCAACAAAAGTGGTCTATAACTTTCCTAGATATTCTGTTCCAGGCACAAGCCTTCCTACCCGCATTTCCTAATGATAGGGTAATTCTTTTCTTTTTTTCTTTACATTTTCCACAGTGGGCATGAAAAAACAATTGACCATTCTTCTTTTCTAGACCAGAGGAATGCAGTTCTTTCAGCCTGTCTTCAGAGGTTATAGTTTCCAGTCTCTTATCATTTTTCCTTTTCTTATTTGGATTCTCTCCAATATTTTTCATGTGGTGCCCAAAACTGGACACAGAACTACCAAACTCCAGCTGAGGCCTCGTGAATGCCAAGTAGAGCGAAATAACTTCCACCCATATCTTATTGCCATGTGATTCTGCTTTTATATTATCCTGGAATTAGATCAGCTTCTTTGAAACAGCATCTCATTGAAGGTTTGGATTCTGTTTGTGACTGACTAGGCACACGTAGTTACTCTACATGTCGTACATAGCCATTTGATTTTCTTTTCCTCTGCTGGGTTGTCTCTACTTGGTTTCACACCGCTAACGCTCCTCTTCCTCCAACATACCTTGATCCCTGTGAACATTAATGCTATCTCACAGAGTGCTCACAAGCTCCCTCAGCTTCCTGCCTTCCACAGGAAATGGATTTCACAAATGTACTTTGAATGCCGCTATGCACATTATCAAAGGAATGTTGATGAGAGTCAAACCTGGGCTATACTGAGCAAAAATATATTGGCAATGTCTCCCATATAATAGGAAGTCAATTGTAAACAGTCTTGAATGAAGTGTTTTCAGCCAGAAAGGCACTCACTTTTTGGTTATAGCTCTTTATATGGTTAAAGAAAAAAACTTCTCCCCATGAACAGCACAGTTAAGTCACTTCTCCATCAGTGCATGGAAACTTGCTGAGCAGGTGTAAACTCGCACATGTGTACTTGTGGAAGTAGGTGTCCTGGGAATACATTTGACCATTCTATGTCTGAAAGACCCTGGTGGTGGTGCCTGGGAGGAAGACTGGTGGACATTTACATGCATGCATGCACAGCGTACACGTGAAGTATGTACATGCTCCTCACTTCCTGCATGCACTGAGGGAGATGCCAGGAACAGGGAAATCTGCAGCAGAGAAGACCTGTGGCATGGAGAGAGCCAAGCAGCGTCTATGGAAGAGGAACTGCGTTACCCTCAACAATCTTGCTCAAACCCTCTTGGCACTGAGTAAAGGCAGACCTTTCTGCCCCTCCTCTGAAGGACAGCTAGCTAGGCACGCTGGTACGGCAGAGGGGAGCACCTCAACTCCCCTTAAAATACAAAACCTCTTATGTGATCACAGTGTCCAAAGCACAGGGACAGCTCTTACTCAGGCAACCCAACAGGGACATCAGTGGGGATGTGTCTTCAGGGCTTTTTGCTCAACCCTAACTGTGTCAATAATTATGCTTCCAGGAAATAGCTTCCCCTGAGCCTCAGTGGGGCAAAGCTGAGTTTGCTTTGTCTGTCACTTCACTGAGACCCTTCTGCAGTTGAGGATCCTCTATAAGCTTTCTTGTACATTTTGTGTAAGGGAGTGAAGACAGTGCCTCTGTTCACAGTGAATGAAGAGACCCAGTGCTTTCTAATGTGCCTCAGAGGAGCAAGGAATTACACAGAATCACAGAATCATAGAATGGTTGAGGTTGGAAGGGATCTCTGGAGCTCATCTAGTCCAACCAACCTCCCTGCTCAAGCACATTGCCCAGCATCACATCCAGGCGGGTTTTGAATATCTCCAGCGAAAGAGACTCCACAGCCCCTCCGGGCAACTTGTTCCAGTGCTCTGCCACCCTCACAGTGAAGAAGTTTTTCCTCATGCTCTGACAGAACTGCCAGTGTTTCAGTTTGTGCCCGTTGCCACTGGCCCTGTCGCTGGGCACCACGGAGAAGAGTCTGGCCCCATCCTCTTGACACCTCCCCTTCAGATACTTATACACGTTGATCAGATCACCTCTCAGTCTTCTCTTCTCCAGGCTGAACAGGCCCAGCTCTCGCAGCCTTTCTTCAGAGGAGAGATGCTCCAGTCCCCTCATCATCTTTGGAGCCCTCCGCTGGACTCGCTCCAGGAGTGCCATGTCTGGCTTGTACTGGGGAGCCCAGAACTGGACACAGTCCTCCAGGGGAGGCCTCCCCAGGGCTGAGGAGAGGGGCAGGATCACCTCCCTCCACCTGCTGGCAACACTCTGCCTCATGCACCCCAGCATACCATTGGCCTTCTTGGCCACAAGGGCACACTGCTGCCTCATGCTCAACTTGTTGTCCACCAGCACTCCCAGGTCCTTCTCGGCAGAGCTGCTTTCCAGCAGGTCAGCCCCCAGCCTGTACTGGTGCATGGGATTATTCCTGCCTAGGTGCAGGACCCTGCACTTGCCTTTGTTGAACTTCATGAGGTTCCTCTCCGCCCACCTCTCCAGCCTGTCCAGGTCCCTCTGAATGGCAGCACAGTCTTCTGGTGTGTTAGCCTCTCCTCCCAGTTTAGTATCATCAGCAAACTTGCTGAGGGTGCACTCTGTCCCTTCCTCCAGGTCATTGATGAATACGTTGAACAAGATTGAACCCAGTACTGACCCCTGGGGGACATCGCTAGCTACAGGCCTCCAACGAGACTGTGCCACTGGTCACAACCCTCTGAGCTCGGCCATTCAGCCAGTTCTCAAGCCACCTCACCATCCACTCATCCAGCCCACACTTCCTGAGTTTACCTAGGAGGATGTGATGGGAGACAGTGTCAAAAGCCTTGCTGAAGTCCAGAAAGACAACATCCTCTCCTCTCCCCTCATCTATCCAGCCAGTCAGCCCATCATAGAAGGCTGTCAGGTTGGTTAAGCATGCTTTCCTTTTGGTGAATCCATGCTGACTACTCCTGATCACCTTCTTGTCCTCCACATGCTTAGTGATGGCCTCCAGGATGAGCTGTTCCATCACCTGTCAATCTCAGGCCTGTAGTTTCCTGGCTCCTCCTTCTGGCCCTTTTGGAAGACTGGCGTGACATTGGCTTTCTTCCAGTCCTCAGGCACCTCTCCTGATCTCCAGGACCTTTCCAAGATGATGGAGAGTGGCCTAGCAATAACATCCGCCAGCTCCCTCAGCACTCGTGGGTGCATCCCATTAGGGCCCATGGACTTGTAGGGATCAAGTTTGCCTAAATGATCTCTAACCCGATCCTCCTCAACCAAGGGAAAGTCTTCCTTTCTCCAGACTTTCTCCTGGTCTTCAGCTTCAGCTAGCCCCAGGCATCAGAGAGCCTCCAGCCAAACACAGCCGACATCAGTGTGGGCTATCAATACTGGGCAGGTTGGTATGTGCTGTTCACCTTTGTGGTTACGCCCAATGTAAAAATATTTTTGGTCATTATAGCTCTGAGATTTTAAAGCCCTCAAGAAACTCTTCAATGAGTTTGAATGCATTTTATCAAATTGAATAAGGATTAAATTTCTGAATGTGTTAAACTAAATCTTTGTCAATATAAATTAAATGGTTAGCTTAAATTTTAAGAAATTACGGTTATTTTCTGGGTCTAGTGTTCTCTATGTCTTCTTGCAATATTCCAAATAAGAAAAATTCAGTTTCTTGCGTATGTGGAAATATGCCAACAAATGGCATAAGAATATCAGAGTACATTAAAATCAAAATAAGTAAACATCAGAATGAGTTAAAATCTGAGTGAGTTATCGCTAATGGCTTTCAACCTTCAGTTTAGTTTTCCTTTAAAAATAACTATAAATTCAGAATCTTTACAGGAAACTAAGTGAATATGAAACTAAACCCCTGAGACCGGCTTCAGATTTCAGCTCAATCAATCTCTTTTCTCTTTTTATGCAAAATAATAGAAAAAGAGTAGGAAACAGTGGATATATTCTGCATGAACATAGAAATATTAACAGTCGACACAACTTGGAAAAATTTTGTTTAATATCAAAGTATTCAGTAAATAGACTGAAATACTTCAGAATCTGGGGGGTTTCTCTCATATTTTTATTTCATTTTAGCAGTAAAATATTTTGAGCCTTAATATGATTTTTTCCTTTGAATGACTCGTATTTTACCATGTAAAATCCCTATGGCCATATCCCCTAGTGGTTCAACAACACTATATGAAAGTACATGTTGTGGAGTGTAGTAACATACAGAATATGGACTCCAAAACAACAGAAAATGGGCTCTGGCTAAATTGTCAGGTGACCAGCAGCTCCCATGAGATTCTGACCCAAAACAGCACTAATCAACATAATTGGCTGTTCTCAAAACTTTTTCACTGTTCAAAATAGCAACAGTTTTTAATAGCTGGTGATCTTCATTGGCCTATTGGTTCTGGCCATAATGAACTCAGGAGAAGCTGGTAGTCCTAAATCTGAATTCAGATACTAAACCATGAGATTTGGCACTTGCTAAGTATATTCCTATAGGTATCCAGTTTTGCAGTTGTTGTCGAACATCCATATGAAAAACAGTTTGCCCTTCCAGTTTTGAAGATCAACAGTTTGAAGATCAACAGCTGATGGGGAGTGATGGGATCCACCTTACCAAACGGGGCACGCGTGTCTTTGCCAACAGATTGGCCAGCCTGGTAAGGAGGGCTTTAAACTAGGCAAGATGGGGGAAGGGGAGTGGTATAGTGGCAGGGGAGTCAGTAAAACACCGCTCAAGTCAGGATGCCTCCAGCGGGTGCATACAACCAGGGGAGACAGCATGGGACATGGCTATGGAGGATCCTCTTGCACCTCTTCTGGGAAGCCTGCGTGCTTGACTGGGTCTCTGAAACGCCTGTATACCAATGCACGCAGCATGGGGAATAAGCAGGAAGAGTTAGAGATCTGTGTGCGGTCGCAGGGCCATGATCTCATTGCAGTGACAGAGACATGGTGGGATAGTTCACATGACTGGGATGCTGTCATGGATGGCTAAACTTGACATCCATAAATCCATGGGCCCCGATGGGATGCGCCCACGAGTGCTGAGGGAGCTGGCGGATGTTATTGCTAGGCCACTCTCCATCATCTTGGAAAGGTCCTGGAGATCAGGAGAGGTGCCTGAGGACTGGAAGAAAGCCAATGTCACGCCAGTCTTCCAAAAGGGCCAGAAGGAGGAGCCAGGAAACTACAGGCCTGTCAGCCTCACCTCCATCCCTGGAAAGGTGATGGAACAGCTCCTCCTGAAGGTCATCATTAAGCATGTGGAGGACAAGAAGGTGATCAGGAGTAGTCAGCATGGATTCACCAAAGGGAAATCATGCTTGACCAATCTGATAACCTTCTATGACGGAATGACTGGCTGGATAGATGAGGGGAGAGCAGTGGATGTTGTCTTTCTGGACTTCAGCAAGGCTTTTGACACTGTCTCCCATCACATCCTCCTAGGTAAGCTCAGGAAGTGTGGGCTGGATGAGTGGACGGTGAGGTGGCTTGAGAACTGGCTGAATGGCCGAGCTCAGAGGGTTGTGACCAGTGGCACAGTTTCGTTGGAGGCCTGTAGCTAGCGATGTCCCCCAGGGGTCAGTACTGGGTTCAATCTTGTTCAACGTATTCATCAATGACCTGGAGGAAGGGACAGAGTGCACCCTCAGCAAGTTTGCTGATGATACTAAACTGGGAGGAGAGGCTAACACACCAGAAGGCTGTGCTGCCATTCAGAGGGACCTGGCCAGGCTGGAGAGGTGGGCGGAGAGGAACCTCATGAAGTTCAACAAAGGCAAGTGCAGGGTCCTGCACCTCGGGAGGAATAATCCCATGCACCAGTACAGGCTGGGGGCTGACCTGTTGGAAAGTAGCTCTGCCGAGAAGGACCTGGGAGTGCTGGTGGACAACAAGTTGAGCATGAGGCAGCAGTGTGCCCTTGTGGCCAAGAAGGCCAATGGTATGCTGGGGTGCATGAGGCAGAGTGTTGCCAGCAGGTGGAGGGAGGTGATCCTGCCCCTCTCCTCAGCCCTGGGGAGGCCTCCCCTGGAGGACTGTGTCCAGTTCTGGGCTCCCCAGTACAAGAGAGACATGGCACTCCTGGAGAGAGTCCAGCGGAGGGCTCCAAAGATGATGAGGGGACTGGAGCATCTCTCCTCTGAAGAAAGGCTGCGAGAGCTGGGCCTGTTCAGCCTGGAGAAGAGAAGATTGAGAGGGGATCTCATCAACGTGTACAAGTATCTGAAGGGGAGGTGTCAAGAGGATGAGGCCAGCCTCTTCTCCGTGGTGCCCAGCAACAGGACAAGAGGCAACGGGCAGAAACTGAACCACAGGAAGTTCCATCTGAACCTGAGAAAAAGCTTCTTCACTGTGAGGGTGGCAGAGCATTGGAACAGGTTGCCCAGAGAGGTGGTGGAGTCTCCTTCGCTGGAGTTATTCAAAACCCGCCTGGACGTGATCCTGGGCAATATGTTCTAGGTGACCCTGCTTGAACAGGGAGGTTGGACTAGATGATCTCCAGAGGTCCCTTCCAACCTAAACGATTCTGTGATTCTGTGATTCCAGGACCGATGGTAGCTCTTTTATCAGTGGGCAATCCTGAGTTTGGGATGGAGCTTCATCCTACCACTGTTGGAGCTGCAAGGGAGAGGTAGGCCACAGTTCTGCTCTTCACCTTTAAGGACTGTGACTCACACTTGCCTGGACACACAGTTCAGATCCATCTTGGACCATCTATTTGATGCTCAGCTACAAGGGGAGTCACTTATCACTCTATTCAGGAGCTATCTGAAACAGATGGAGCAAGGCAACATGGGGTAAGGCAACATTATATTTTTATGGCATTCTATCTAAAACTAAAATCCATTTGGTTTGTTTCATGCTAAAACAGCAAACAAAGTTCTGCAAGTGCAAAATCACTGAAACATTGCACCCAAAAGCAAGTTGTTTTGGCTTGATTTGTATGATTTTTCTTCTCTTCAGTAAAAATTTCTATACAACTAAATTTCCTGTTGAACTGTATGGCAATGAAGAGTCATAATTGCTCAGATTTTTCCATGCATTTTTACCCATTCTTCTTGTGACAGGAATTCACCACCAGCCTGGAGCATCCTGAAACTGGATTTTTGGATTAATAAAATCCAAATACAATTGTCCCCCTATTCTAGCCTAAATTTCAAGGAGTGCTAGGTTCCCCTTTTCATGTCGTTCTTCTGCTACCCACTTCATACAGGGAACTGCTGCTTCTGTAGATATGGTAGTTGAAGTTTATTTTAAAAGTAATTATAGGACACACATCCTCAAAATCTAGAAAAATATGCTTACTAACAGCCAGTGCAATTTCTCCAAGGGGTTTGGACTTCAGAATAAATCTAAGAATCACTATCAAAAGTAGCTCAGATATTTTTAAATCCTGGCTTATCAAAACTATATTTTTCTTTGAATTCTCCAGCTCTAGCTTTATATTTGGCTTGTCATGTTGGGTAACATCAGTTGCAGTAGTTTATTATTGGATATAACACAGTTTGACTGATGCAATGTGATGTGATAGGTCACAGTCTGATGTTTCTCTGAGTTATTAAAAATGGTTTGTAAAGCTGCAGCAAAAGAAAGCCTGATTTGAAAAAGAGGACTGATGTCTGGAATTAGCCTGTTCTGTTTTTGTTTTAAAAAACCCCTAAGATAATACATATTCAAGTCAGATTTTACTTTCCATTAAGCCCACCCAGCTCCACTAGTAGGACATGGCATATTTCAACCCGCTCAGTGGCTATAGGCACAAAATCTGGGTAATAAAACATCCAAAATGTCATATTCCTACCCCCTCTCTGAACATAACTGCTTGGCTATTTCTGTTGGTACCATCAGTGGCTGTTTCACAAACAGTCTTTCCCAGCATTATTCCATTTCTCCGTATCTCCTTATCCAGGGATGCAGGTGGGAGCATACAACGAACAGGAGGTCCACACAAATGTTTCCTCCCCGGTTTCTGAGACAGTTTGTCACCTCCACTTTGGGCAGGGAGGTGCCACCACCGGCCCTTCGCTCACCTAAGGCTCTCGTAGCTGCCCTGAGGCCTTTTGCTTTGAGGGGGTTCTCATCCGCCAGCTCAACACAGCCCTGCACACAGCTCCTGGGCAGCAGCAGGGCCAGGGCTGTGAGATACTTTCTGGCTTGCCAGCAAAAGCAAAAGCCACAGAAGAAAATGCAACAAGAGGAAGAAGACAGTTTTCATTCAAGGAACTGTTGCTTAATTTGACAGTACATTCCTCCTTCCTCCTTCTTTTCTCTTTTCTTCTTTTCTTTTCTCTTCTTTTCTTTTCTTGTAATTTCCAGCTTTAAATTAACTTCTCTGTGGAAGCAGAGATTTACAACAACATTCAGAAGACCTTGTACATATGTTGCCTGGGACCGAGTTACATCAGGGAACAAGGATTCCAATGTAATTAGAGGGAGTAGTAATCTTATTGCTAAGAAACTCAGTTTCCTTTCCTATGCAGACGCTGTTCCTTTCACAGTCCTGCCCCTCCTTCCTTGTTTCAACATATTGTTACAGCTGTAGGGGAGGTGGCTTTTTTGCCATCATGTTCACTACCTGTGTAGGTTTTTTGAGGGGGTTGGTATCAGTGGTTGGGACACCCAATACGCTGAGTTCTTCTTGAGCTTGGAACGGTATATATATGTACTCAGCCAAATCCAGCTCTTGCTGGCACTGTTTTACCACTGACCTTGACAGAGTCCGGATTTCAAAAGTGAGTTAAATTTCTCTGCCTTGAACACATTAAAACTCAAATCAGATGAGTGGAATGATCTAAAGGGGAAGGGGGAGTTTGGGAGCTGGAAGAAATATTCAAGAAGAGTATGAGATTTCAGCATGGACGAGTTGGATACATGAGTCAATGTCGTAATAATGCACTCAAGAATGGTGCTCACAATTGCGCACAAGTGCTCACATGCTCAACAGCAAGTGCCCTGTTCTCCTGGCTAGTATCATCTGTCATTTTGCATGAAATTTCTCTATTTCTGGTCAATATTTTTGACTTTCAAGTAAGGGAATATTTTGAAATAATATTCACATACATTCAGTTGTTAGAAGGAAAATATAGATTCACTTTGAGAGCATTTCCAAATCAACTCAACAATTTTCTATAAATGCCTTCTGACTGATTTTTTGAAGCAAGTGAAAAAAAAATTCAAAGGACATCCTAAAGCCACTGCCTGGACTGTTTCTACATCATTTCTGAGGCTGCATTCAGTTCTGCTCAGAGCTGGGCTTTTAAATGCACCTAATGCAGAAGTACAAGCCCCAGCCCTTCAAAAGCATTTAGAAACCTCATTCCCTCCAATTTCTGTGGAATTTAGACGTTTAAACATCTTTGAGGATCCCTCTTAGGCATCTCTGCATAGCAGAACTCCATCTTAAAACAGGTATTACGGAAAGAGAAGGGCTTTCTTTTGAAGACAGACTTGAAAGATTGGAAGTGTTAAGTTTTGAAGGAAACAAAAAAAGTGGGGACTAGATCAAGTAATGAGAAATAATGAATAGTCTAGAGAAAGGAAGTCATTTTCCTATTCATTATGTTCATATTTTGAATACCAGCAGATATTCTATGAAGCTAAATGACATGAAATTTAGAAATACTGAAAGGAAATTCAATAAATAATCGCTCTCAGGGACGTGATGTCACAATATAGCCTTGAGGCCAGAATTTTAACAGACTCTACACTGAAAGAAGTACAAAAATAGATTTTTTCCTTTCTACTTTTTCCCCAAGGAACAAAAGAGGCCCCAAGAGTTTATCCAAAATGAGGAAATGGAAAAACAATTTTCTTTTTTCCTAGAAAATACTAAAAAGTTTCTTTTGAACTCTAGTGAACGTTGCCAGCTCTGGAGCTGAACCACTAAGGAACATCCAGATGCTACTGGAACCTCTAAGTACAAACCGAGGCATCCGTACACGGACACATCCTCCCTCCGTGACATCCACACACCAGAAAATGTGCAAGGAAAATCCCAGCGAAGCCCTATGCAGTGTATGCTGAGCTGTCCTTCCCATAGGTGTTTTCAGGAGCTCTGCATGTATTCTGTGCTCAGAAGTGACTCTTTGTTCTTGCCGGAAGAGTCCACATATTAACAAAGGTTTGCAGCCGTGAAGGAAAATGCAGTCATAGAGCAAGAGAAAGTTCTGCAGAGAGGTCAGGATATTATTAACCCAAGAAATGTTCTCATGTTTGTTATCTACTTTATTTTAGAAGGAAAAAATGGGAGTAAAAATGGTCTTTCTGGGCTGTGAACACAGGAGAAGGCTCCTCTTTCAGATAGAAATGCTGGAATATTAACTAACACTTGGAAAGAGACTGGAGGAATGACCTTGAGGTAGCGTATTCAACATCTTCCAAAATAAGTTGATTTATCCTGAAGTCCAATTATCTGTTGTTTTTCTTTTGCCTTGCTCAGGCAGCCAGCTCAACACTATAAGCAAAACAGCCTAGACTTTCGTTTTTCCCATATGAACAATCTGCACATCTTAAGGACATTCCCGCAGACTGATGTCCCTCCTTTTGCTCTTCAGAAGGGCAGGGAGCAGCACCTCATTTCCCTATGGCCTGCTATCCTTCAGTACAATGGTGATGAATGCTCGGTTACCTCATCTAGCCAAAATGCTCGATTGTGCTACCAGCTTAGGGCTCTGCCAAGCTGCCCCCAGCCCCTCCCTCCCAACTTAGCCCTACTTTGAAGGCATTTGTGCTTTTCCTTGGGGTACCTGAGCCTCTGCAGGAGATGGACATTCAGGCTTCAGTATTACTGCTAGAGATTGCTACTTGAGCTTCTTAACGTTGTGAATAGAGCCCCTGGCTACAACAGGGTTTTTGTCATGCGTGAACACCTTGGGTGTCCATTGGTTGGTGGAAATATCCCCACTGACATTGATGGATGTCATCATCCCTAGCAATGGATTCATCTTCCCTAACATTAGCACTTAAGTTACACAGCTCTGGCTACTGCCTATGGAGAGATAAAAACACCCTGGAAAACAGTTCATCCCACATCCCTGGATGAGGTGGGTTCCCCTTTGAGAGTACCCCAGTTTCTCTGCTAACTACAGAGAGAGACAGTCAGTGTTGACTAAATCCCGAACTCTCAGATGACTGAAGTAAGAGGGGAGGTATCCTACCATGACCCTGCGTATGCTTTGCCAAGGAGTCTTAAATACTGCGTGCTTTGTAAGGCTGAAAATATTTTAGTAACTGCAAAAGAAGAAACAGTCCTGCAGATCAGATGAGAGATTTATGCTCACTAGGCTTTGGCAATGTGCATCCAACTCCTTTGAGAACTGCAGCGTAGCAAAGTGGCACCGGTATTTTCAGAGACAGTTTCATGATACTGGAATAAGGGTTCATATGGCATGTCCGGATGCGCTGGACTTTAGAAATAATTGGCTTTTACATTGCAATCAGGAAATCATGTCATTTAGACACATCCTAAAAATGCGTAAAAGAAATGCTAACGCCCCAAATTCAGCTGCTACAGCATGTTAGTACATTCGCTGCACACATTTTTCACAAGTAATAATGAGTGACAAAAATAACTGACCTACTTATAACTCTGCAAATACCTGTACCTCACATTTGGAGGCAGTGAAATCAGCATGGAGACATTTAGAACAAGTCTATTCTTGAATACCCTTTTTTAACTCTCTGTAAATTATTCCAATTTGGAAATATTTTAATGTAATTTTTTATACACCTTGCAACTCCCTGAAGCTGTTTTTGTAGTTCCGGGCACATCTATACTGAGAACAAAACTCTGAAGATCATTAATATCAGAAGAGTTGGGCTCTCCCAATAGTGGAGAGTCCATTCTCCTTACAATAACCTACTTGATGGAGTCCAGGGCCTGTATTCTGCATCAGACTACCCATTTTGTCAAAGGCAATTTTTTTTTCCCCTCAAGTTGAGGTGGCTAGTTCTTCCCCCACTAGGAAAGTAGCCTTGAATCCCTCTAGTTCTGAGCTGCAGCTCCTTTTTGAGGACTTTCAGGGACTGAGTAGTTGCTGGCCTTCTCCATAGCGTAAGCATTCACTTTGCTTACGGTGAAAGTTAGGAGCAAAGCTTCCTGCATGAAACTAAAGATCAGGTGATGGTCTCTTATTTAAGCCTGACCACAGTAGATCAGCAATCACTTCAAGTTTGGTCAGAGCAGCACCCATCAAGCACAGCAAAGATCTAACCTTGAATGACCTCCTCTGTCACACAACACGATACCCAACAAACTCTATGATACATGTAGAGCTCATCTACTGCCCCTCCTCCTCTCCTCTCCAATATAGGTTCCTTTTCAGCTTCCTCGTATTTCTTCTTGATCCATCATCACTTTCCAGCAGAAAAGCAAATGTAGGGGTTTTAGTTTTGTTTTTTTGTGCTAGAACAGCTTTCCTTTTTCCTTGGTCCTCATGTTGATACAAAGACATAGAGTGTTTATTGGCAAAGACTTTTTAGGCCTGTTAACAAAATTGTCCCAAGCCTGCAGATTGCTATAGGCAGAGCTGAAATGCTCTAAGTTTGTTATTGTTTTCTCACACAGATGAGTCCCAGCTCCCATATTAATTATCATTGCCAGGTTCTTCCAGTCTTCATCCTACTTAAAATTCCTACACAGCTGCAAAGCAATTGTAAAAAGCAGCTAAACAAGTGGCAGATACAAAACTGATCTCCCTTTAAAAATCACTGGTGCTTCCTACTTCCAAACCTACCTGGCAGCACAATCCAGTCAGTCCACAGGCCACTCTAGAAATGATTCCCCACAGCTCTAGATCTCTGTGGAACAGCAGAAAATTCTAGGTTTTGCATTTGAGTCCATCCTCTATGGCATGATTTTATCCACTCTGAAATAAATACTCCCTCATGTCAGGTCTGACAGAAGCAAACTCCCTGTGGATGTTTCTATATTCAGTGCCCAGAGAGTAAGGGACTAGTTAACGAATGTGAGAGGAATACGTTAACCAAAGTCTTAGTAAGAATGCACAGATCCACTCCTCTGACATGACAAAACACTAATACTATTTGAATGCTAACTAGCTGTATCAGCACTTCCAACATTGTTCAAGGATAGCTGGAAGAGTAAAAGTTTCCACTAATATTAGTTTGGAAGGAAAATACTTGAGTGAGGAAGTCCTTTCTCTGCTTTGGTAAAATTCAATATTTTATGGAAGGGACATTTAGAGTGGTTTGATGTTTCTTTGGAAATTCACACTTAACTCATCCACGTTTCACTTTCCACTCTTGTCTAAAATCTTCTGAAATTTTGGAGTTTTATTTTTCTGACAAAAGAAAGAATTGCCTCCATACACATTTCTTCTTCAAATTTTTCTGACAAAGTCTCCCCTTCTCCAGCAATCTCTGTTCAAAACAGCAAGGACTCTGATGCTTGGGCCATAATCAGATTTTAAAGTAATAAATATTTCGTATGTCTAGCACTGAGGGTGGGCTCTTCAAAACTCATGTAGCATGTTTCAAAAATTTAAGAGCAAGATTTTTTAATATGATTGCGGACAGCTGTGCTCTTTAGGCCATATTTTCAAAACTGTTCAACACTCGCAACTCTAGCTGAAATAAATGCCAGGTCCTGTATTCAAAGGAAGTTACTGATATGTGAACTGAATTTAAAATCATTGTTTAAATGCCGAAGGACAGACATATTTTTAGATGCTGCATTTTTAAGTCACAGCCTGGCAGTCTCCAAATAAAAGCTAAATTGGAGCCTGTACTGTTAATATTCCTTCCGATATCATCCTAACTTTGACATTCAAGTCTGGAAATGTGTTTCTCAGCCATTTTGGCTTGACTGTCTACCCACGGTCAGCCTTTTCCAGGGAACGCTTCACTCCAGCACCTCATAGAGGCTTGTTTCCAGTGCTGATGGAAATGCACATTCTCACAGAGGGTTTGGGAAATGCTAAGGGATGGGTTAGTGTGAGCTGAAGTTTTTTGCCACCACTGCAATCCTCAGCTAATATAATTAGCTTGAAGGTAACCACTGCAGATCACATACTTATTCCAGTCCATGCCAGTGTAATACACGGTTCCCATGCCCAGGCTCCCCTAGGTGCAGGACAGCTAAAGGTGTTCCCTTCTCCGCTTCGCGCCACCACAAGCTTTCTGCTGTCCCTTGATGCCACATCACCTCTGGTTCGCTGCAGACTGCATGCTGGTTGCCATAAGGCCTTTAGCACTCTAAGAGGTAATGAATATCCACTGTCACTTCACGCTTAAGTGCCACATGCTATTTTAGTGAGCTAGCTCCTTGAGCAGAACACTACAGTGCGATTCACCTGTCTAAGTTTAGGTGCATACAGTGTAGATATCTGCTACGTGAGCAGGATCCTTCAGCAGTCAGTAGAAATGCAAAGAGTAGGAAGTGCAAATCTTTTCATTCTAGTGCAGATGACTAAGATCCTGCCCTGGATTTGCCCATTTATGCCCATATCTATAGGAATCCAGGCAGGGGAAGTCAGAGAAGAAAAAAAAAAAATCAGACGACCACTTTTAGCCTTAAATTCTAAAAACAGCTTAGCAAAGGTTGTAAAGTCTTTTTCTAATAAACAGAAACGTTGGAATTGGCCAGCAGGTTTGCTCATCAAATAGTAAGTACTATGGGAGGAAATGAGCATCTTAGTGAGAAACAAAAAGGAGTGTGTTAGGGCCAGGAAACTGTCTTGCAACTGCAGCCTAGTTACATAGCTGTTTTCAGGAAGCACACAGCATTTGTATGAGTACCTGTATGAGCAATACAGCCAGGAGACATAAGGTAGCACAGAGGGAGAGGAAAGAGAAGATGCTGCCTTTCCTCCAACAGACAATTTCATTAACATTTTTCAAAGTAAGTGGTTTTCGTCAGAAATAGGCTTCCTTCTATAAATGTCATTTTTTCCCTGGAGTCCCTTGATTTTCAAGTTGCATGACAAAAACACTATACCACTGTTTCTTTTGTTGTTGTTGTTGCTGGAATGTTATCCCAGCAGTTCCTGAAAGTGTGGGATTTTTAAACTCTAGTTTAAAAAAACATCTATTTATACAGACACCGTTCAGGAACAGATCAGAGAATTTTGCACGAGTAAGAGGCACCTATTTAGACAGAAACCATCCAACAGCTGAGTGAATTAATTAATTGTTACGATGCCACAGGACACAGAGCTCAGTCTTGAGTATTTTGGATGAACAAAACTTGGATAGTTTGTGTTGCAAGTGGGCTTTTTAGGCCGATAACTTTACAGAAAGTAAACAAAAAATTCTTAATCTTCTAAAAACATTCAAGTGTCTCTCTTTGTCGGCATCCCCCATTTCTCAGGTAGATCCAACCTGTGATGGGAAGAAGCCTGTACAGAGAGCAGGCTAGAAGCACCCTGCGTGACTCTACTTTTCAGCAGGAGTAAGGAGCACTCACTGCAACAATGCAGCTCAGTTCACGAATCCCACCCCTATATTCATGGCTCATTAATTCCACTTTCATACACAAAATTGTTCAAGCAAACACTAGCATAAAAAATCCAAGATGTCACCACCATCAAGCATTTCAAGCCCAGTGCTCTCTTCACAACTCAAAGCAGGAAGACTTGCAAACATCTAATACAAGCAGGAAAGATGAATAATATATGAAAGAAAAAGCAAAAACCAGGAAACAGTCAGAAGTCTGAGCAGCTAATTGCTGTACATTTCCCATAACAAACTGACAGACAAGGAAACACACCCAGGGGCCAGGCTATAGGGATGGATCATGACAGCAGAAGTAGCACATTACAGTAACACCGGAGCCCCGAGGAGAGACACCACGCTTCCCTCCCTTCGCTGCTGAACACGCAGCTCACGCACAGTGACAGTAAAGCTGTTCCATGCAGACACTAAAACACCCAGCCTACCATTCGCTCCAAAAGCAAAATTCCAGGAGGACTAACCATAAATGCAGATTACTTCACGTGAGTATTTACAAAAGACAATTTGATAAAATTGGAGGACAAGTGCCACAACTAGAAAATACAGCCAATTCTTTCCTCAGCAGTATTGTAACCCAAGATTCATTCCTCACAAGAACAGCACTTCAAAAGCCCTGTCCACTCTCCATCTCACCCTTTATCACCGCTTCTCTCCAAATGTGGCTGCCAAAAATCATTTTCCTGCCTTCACCCGGATGAGACGTGCACAATCTACACATGCTACAGGTTGAGCTTCCGCCTCAGTTACCACATCAAAATGAAACCAGAGCCAGGCCGACAACTGGTTTGCTCCCACAAGTCAATACAGCAGAGAACTTCTCTTCTTGGTCTCGCCCACCAACCCATACATCTTTCTTGCAGCTCTGGGAGATGGCTTTCCTGCTACAGCTTAGAGGATGTAGGCAGAACAAAGCAGTCACTTTAATTAACTGTGGACGCGCATGCTGGGGTAGAGGGGCATGGTGGAGACACCCTTCATCTCTAGCAGATGTGCTGACCCTCTGCTCCATGTCTGGATGGATGCCTAGAGGAAACACGCTGGCTTCCTTTAGAGACAAGGCTCCCTGTGCTCAGGGACAGTGGAGGCTACTGCTGTTTTAAATGTGTCAGCTGAGTGTTTTCCAAGAGGTTGGGTTGACCCTGGTGTCTTTGGGCTCAGCATCCTTGGTCAGTGGCTGTCCCAGCTCAGCAAAGCCTCCGAGGGCCCTGAAGAGCCACGCTGTGGCTCCCCTGCTACGGTGGAGCCCCAGATTGTGGGTGTGCTGGCTGGGGCTTATCTTTACAGATAGTTTCACCAGTGTTTTTTCAGTGCCACAGCTCCTGTTTTTCCTGGCCAGGAGCAGTTTCTGTAGCAGTTTCTAGCGGTTTCTAGAGCAGTTTCTGGGGCTTTGACACTTTTTCTGCTGAAAATCTGTCTCTCTTCCCTTCTGCTTTTATGGCATGCTCATCCCCGGCTCCTTCCCCACGTTCACAGAGCCACATGCTAGAATGGCAGAGCCATTCCCCACAGCTTTCCCTTCTCATTTAATTCCTTCGATAGCTTTCTATACCCTGAGCAGCACATTTGTTAGTTGACAGTTTTTATGTTATATTTCATTTGCCATTTGTCAGCCCAGGAACACAGATTCAAATGCCTTTTTGATGTTTTTGTGTTATCTACAAACACTTTAAAGTCACAGTATTCGCTCTGTTCCTCGCTTGCTCTGAAGCTCACATCAGCAAAAGCACCTCCCTCTAGTGGTCCAAAGACAACCGAGAGTTTTAAAAAAGTGAAGCAGTTTCCAGATGCTGTGGGTCTGTCTAGCTTCAAAAGACGCTGGTGTCCCGGGATGGTGAGCGAGTAGTGTAGCGTATGAAAAGTGCCCATGACTCCATCCTTTGCCAAGTATGGTAAAGAAGATGTGTTGTAACACTGACCGTCCAGCATCTGAGCCCCTTGTGGAGAGACGGGCAAGCCAGCAGCCTCAAATACTGTTACTCACACTGGAAAATATGGAAATAGGCAGCTGAGGTCACGTGACAAAGCCGGTCCCTGTTTCACAGTTCTGTGAAACTCTTAAGGCTCAGTAAGCATGTAATAATAATATAATTCTGTTCCAGGAGGCTGTAAAGTAAAGGTTTGACTTAAAATGTTGTTAAGCCAGGGTAAACCAAAATTAAGAGTCTATTAAAACTGTGCAGTCAAGGTCACTGTACCTGAACTTTTTCTTCTCCTTTTATTGTTGCAAATAAATGTCATATTTAGAGACAAAATACTAGCAGAGGCCCGTGGCAATTTTCTGTCCCGCTGCATGCACTGCCTTTCATGTATTAACAAGCTTTGTATTCTCTTGTCGTCTGTGTCCAGCACAAGACAATATGCACTAGTGATCAAAACACAGACGTGTTTAGTTTAAGTACTGTACTGAAAAATCACTGTATGATTCACAGTCTAGAATGAAGTTTTATAATTTTTCAAAGACATTGATGAATTGATTTTCTTAACAGATAAGCTCATCTGCAACCTTCTATCTCATTGCAAAGCCACAATATGGGGCTAGATTATTTGACTGAATTTGAACATGCTTTTTTGTAGTATTTTAGTATGAATAGCAGATAGCAGTTGTAGATCTTGTTTTTCTAAAAGCTGTTTTTGAAAGCCTGAAACATTACTTAAAAATGTAAAAATAATATGAATTAAGAGGTGCACCTCCGAAGCTGTATCTTTACTTTATCCAGCTCCTTTGCCTGAACAGGCTATACGAAAGGAAGAGAAGAGAATCTGGAACTAGATCTGATGCCTAGATACAGCATTTCACCAGAACAGTTCCTTTAACCTGCCATCCTACATAGCTAAAGTCAACATGAAATCCATTCAAGATTCTCTGTAAAGAGAATTACAGAGCTCAGTTCGAGAGCTAAAAATTCCGCTATCAAGAATGTAATAGTAAATAACATCTTATAGGATGCAGGTTGGAGAATAAATAGTCCTATTAATAGAAGGACCCAGGTATTGCTGGATGGAATAGTGACCACTTTCTTCATCAATTGGCCATGGAAACAATGAGAGGTGGATGCTATTTTAGACTTGGTTTTGGCAAGTAATGAAGACTCTGGAGAGCAGCTGGTAATAGAAAATAACCTTGGGCTGTGTGATCAGAGTTAATTCACTTTGAATGAAAGGGAAGGAAAAAAAAACCCCAAAGCCTATAAGTGGTGTTTTGGCTTCAGAGAGGGAAAACTATGAGAAATTAAGAAAACTGCTTAGGGAAATCAACTGGACACAGATGCTTAGGGAGTTAAATGTGGAAGAGGCATGGGGATTTCTTTAAGTCAAAGGTCCAAAGACATATGGAATTTGCAACCTATAGAGGGGAGGAGGAAATGGTAGGGGAGACTCCCAGGCTGACTGCATGAATAACAACCTCAGGAAGGATATGAGCAGTGAGTGGAGAGCTCTGAGGACTGAAGAAAAGGGCTGAACAGCAAAGGTGGCTGCACTAGAGAGGTGAGGAGAGCAGACATCAGATGTGGATGATTTGATGCAACAACGTCGTGGGCTTTTAATAGTAAAGATGATGATAGGTTTATATATAAGAAGAGAATAAGGGAAGATAGTAAGGAAGGATCAAGTCTTAAAATAATGAGGTGTAAGAGCTCTACACTAATAAATCAGATTTTGATTAGAAAAGGTAGAATGAGAATGAGAGCTTATAACTGGGCATTCCTATGCCGGAGCAAAAAGCCTAAATCAGAGAACTTAATGCACTGAATTTCTGCACTGAACTGAGGAAGGTGATACAGAGATAGGTGGTATGCAGAAACACTCTAGTTTGACCCCAGTAATATGCAGGAGTTTAGAACAATTTTGAAGGAAAGAAAGATACGAGATGTCAAGGTAAATAGAAAACAGGAGAAAAAGCAACACTAATTCTTCCAGGACAGCTCAAGACAGACTAACCCAGCTCCCTCTTACAATTAGATATCAGATATTGTAAGTAAAGGAAATAAAAATCTAATCTGCGTGGACTTCAGCAAAGTATTTGATGCAGGGTCTCCTGGGAAGTTACTATTTAAGCTGGAGAAGATGGGGATTAGTAGAAGAATTGTAAGGAGCTAAAGAGTTAGCAAAAAAGGAAAAAAAAATGTGCTGAAAAAGGAACTATCAGGCTTGAGGAGAGGAGTGGTGAAGTAACAAGACTCAGCCTTGGAACAGATCAAATTGATCTTTTACTCAGTGACCTTGGCAGAGAAAGGAGGAATGAGGTCATGATACTTACTGCTGACACAGAATTGGAAGGCGTGGGTAGTTCCATGGAAGATGAGAAGAATTTGGTGACTTGGAGGACTGAAGTAATAGAAATGGAATGAAACTCCAAAGTAGGACTTTGGATCGTACATTTGTGGGCTCAGCACCAGAAAGTTGTGCCATACGATAGGGCTTCCAGCTGGAAGCCAGAGAGGCAGAGAAATAGCTTGAATACATTTGTTGTATTGCCACTATCATGCTATAACTGTGAAAACACTAGGAGGTATGAGACAATATCAAATAAAGAGTTTCCAAAAGAGATTTGCATATGAATATTACTATATAAGCTACTAGTCAAGCCTCATCTTAAACTCTGTGTGCAGCTATGGTTCAAAAAGGCGAACAAAAATTGGAGCAAGTGTAGAGAAGGGGCATGAAGACTCTCTTAGCCAAGAGGAGAAGAAAAGTTTGACTCATGTAGTCAGACTGGAAGGGCAATGATTGATCTTTATAAATTAATCAGCAAAGTAAACTTTAGGGAAGGAAGAGGTCTCTAAAGAGCAATGCTAGAGCTGTACAAACAGCCGTGAACAGATTGGACTAGGAGTTAAAAGGTCCTGAACCAGCAGTGGAATCAAGTCAGGGAAGTCTACCAAGAGAAATCATGGTAATAGGACACACCATTGTTTTCAAACATGTCTGTTAAAAGGATTATCTAAGTTATGGCCAGAGACAGACCAGGTAGCTAAAAACAAGCAGGACCTTCCTTCCAGGTCAGTATTTCTAAAAACGCTGTGAAAAGTATATGCATTCCCTCAACAAAAGCAAATCAAACCTTTTTGATTTCCTCAGACCTCTAACTTTTGGGTAAGAAATGATGGATATTTTTTGATGAATGCCAAGAAAAGTTTAATGTTTGTTCTCCCCAAGAAAAATTCAGTCCTTCCTTGCATGAAGGTAAGAACCTAAATTGTCTACAAACAAAGGACAGCTGTAGCTGGCTCCAAATGAAAGGTGATTTTATTGGCTCTTTTGGGCTTTTGTCTGATCTTCTTCTTCTATCACCATTAACGTTATTAGCATATCACAAAAGACAGCAAAATGGCTCCGAGCAAGTGAGGCAGCACCTGTGAACGCAGCTTGGTGCTGGGCTATGGGAACCCAGCGATTTGCCTCAGGTGTGCCAGCAGCTGGGGGGGTCAAGCACTGGCCTGCCACAGCAGCCCTCTGTGCCTGTCCTGTGTCAGCCTACCCAGCACCACCCACTGTTACTAACTCGGGTCTGGGAAGCACCAAAATGACAGAAATGGCAGCCTAGAAGGGATTTTCTCCTGCTCTGCTGCCAAGAGCAGAGCAGGAACCAGTCTGAACCCAAGCTTGTCAGTCTTGATGGACTCACTTTGCAATGACCCCTTTTTGTATTACAAACCACAGCACAGACTGGAGCCTTGAGAAGCCTTGCCCCAGATCAGGCCGCTCACACAGAAGTCCAGGCCCTCAGTAGCAGCTTTCCTGAAGGACCTCATTAACAACAAGTTTCTCCATCCTCACATGGAAGCATGTTCAGTGCCAGCACCAGGCCTTCTCCTGCAAGACACCTCCCTTTCCCTTTTATTATTTTAAAGTGTTCACTGGGGTTGCTGTTGGCACTGGGATGCTCAAGTGGCTCTACCTCTGACACAGCTGGCCCCAATAGGTATTTCTTCTGGCTTTCGTGTTGCTTTCCGGAGAACATTCCTCAGACCACAAAGACGCAATCCATGAGCGTCTTCTGTTCCTTTCTCCAAGCAGATCAGCTGTCCTTTGTGGAAGGAACTTGCTATTTCTGTACCTAGATCTGTGTCTCTCAGGAATATCAGACGTTAACTGCTATCACATATCCTGCAAATGCTTCTTGCTCTGATTAAGCAATAATTAATGGCTCCAAAGTACAAGGTGGATTCCTAAGTTCTCTGCCATATAAAATAAGCATCTAATCTTTCTTCTTATTTTTGATTTCAATTTAAAAAGATAATATTTCCTTCTAGTGTCCTTGTGTTTGCAGTCACAGTACTCATCAGTCACCACTATCATAGTGGTTTCTCACTTTTTTCTCATAATTTTCCTCCTGTGAAATAATAATAATAAATAACAATAACAATAATAATAATAATAATAATAATAATAATAATAATAAGCTTTCCCTCATTTTCTCCCTTTCTTTCCCCTATCAGCTCTATGCCCTGATTCAGGTAAGACAGCTATTTGCAGAAGTATGGCAGCCACAGCAGACATCCCCACCTGTAGCCCACTGCAAACACTTTGCTCCGCAATGCTGCTCCTCACTCAGAGGCCTGTGGGTCCTACAGTTCAATCCTATGCTCAATTCTTGCAGCAAGGTCAGAGTTAAGGCGTTTTTTGTGTTGCATGGAAAATAATATTTTAAATCTACTTTTTGTGTTTTCCTAATAATTACTAATTACACAAGGCTTCCCGCTGGGAGAACTTAGCTCATTATTTCTGGGTGCCAGTAGTGTATGGGCTGCATTTTGTTGCAATCCTAACACTTTGTTTTTGGCAGGCACAACGTGTGAAGCCTTTAAATGAGCATTCTTTGCTTGGTTGATTTTCTACATTTGCTTTGGGCAAGGCAAAAGGAAGAGGAAGTCCGGGCAGCTGACAACACCTTTAATGCTGCCTTTACAGGTTGTTCTCTCCTGTCATGGGCACATGAAATCCTTCCCATCACTCTCCCTGCCCCTCTTTTCCACCCAGACCAGGATTTCCAGTGCTGTAAACAACACTGATGGAGCAACATCAGCTGTCAGCCCCAGGAGTGAACCCTTAGGAATGAGGTTCTCCTTGTTGCCTGCAGAGCTCAAAGTGGCCCCTGACCTGCTGAGAGAAAGGGAGAAATGCTGATCAGGGGTAACCCAGAGGTACCAGCCACTGCTAAAGCATACCCCCCTAGGCAGAAACTAGAGTCTCCTGGAGAGACAAAGGCTCCAGGCTGGCTTTTGTTGGCCTCTCTGAATGGCCATTACAAGCCACAAACCACCAAGGGACAATGTGGCTGCAGTCCGGCCAAGTCTCACCAGTGACAGTTTCCTCCCACAGTATTCCCTGGATAGCAGGGTCTAGAGCTCTGTTGTTGCCTTAACACTTTGCAGGACTCCGTGTGGGTATTTCCTGCTGGTGACTCAGCGCCATGGGTTGCCAGAACTCTTGGCTTTCACTGTAGCCCCATTATTCTCTTTGTGTCACACTGCATGAGTGCATCTACCTCTAGATGATTAGAGTCAGGTCTATTTCTGGATACTCTTGCCCAAGTGGATAGGAAAATCTCCATTGGTGTGGGATGGTGGGAATCCTGCTATGGGTTGATACAGTCCATATGTTTCTGCTGAGCTGGTAAGCACTAATATGTTATTTCAGAAAATAGTAGTTATTAGCTTTTACCACGGAAAACTTGTATTTGTGGGACTCTATTTTTACCACTTCATGTTACCACTATTTCTACCACTAATTTATTCACTAGGCTAGAAAAAATGTTGTTCCCTGAATTGTAACTGTTATGATGCCAGCAGAGTTTATCATGGCTCTGGCAGTCACTTCATATGGAGCTACTGTGTCCCCTTTCAACAGAATATTGTCTGTAAAACAGTACAGGCAGCTGAGCTAAGTAAACAGTGAAGGTGACTAGTTGGTCAATGGCTGTCAGTGAAAACAAAAGGGCTCAGTTTGCTTTTGTTTTTCGTTTGGGAAGTGCTGACTTTAGCATATTTGCTAAAAATACCCCAGTAATGGCTGATTTTTCGTGGAAATGATAGTGAATTCCAAAAGTTCCTCAAAATTTTGCCTTGAAAGATTATTCAGATTTAAAAGTTCATTATTTACTACTTGCTACTCTCTCATTTGAAAATATTACATTCATCCATTTCAAGTACGGAGCAGAAGCAACCCATGTGCTAGAGCTCTCCCACCCTCCCCGGCCTAGTCCCAGCAAACAGCTCACAGCTCACAGGTGTTCCAAGCAAACTGGTAACTGCTAGCAGATAATAGGCAGAATGAGAGCCTTTTGGAAAACTGCGCAACAGAAAATTGGAAACAAATCTTAACTGAAACTGAAACTTGACCAGCTTTTTGCCAAAAAGTCTTCATTTTTATTTTTGATGGAATAGGATTTCCGCCACCTAACTTCTGCTTTCTCAGAGTTTGGGCTCTGGTTATCTATGTAGGCTTCATTTGTAGGAAAGAGAAGAAAGATGTACTCGCAGAGAGCTGTTTGCTCATCCTGACATAGAGCCAAAATGGTATGAATGACCAGCGGAAGGAGCTGCTCTCTCATGGCAGATTGCAAGGGTCTCCAGGCAACCCATCACACAAGACATCTGGCTTTCAGGCAGCCAAATGCAGAAGATATTAACCCTGCCTTTGACATCAGCACTAGCTAATGCACACACCTTCTGCTTTCTGCAGGGAAGGACTTGAAGTCCAGCAAGCACGGGTTGTGTCCACATTGTACCTGCATTTGCACATCCAGGAGAGTTAAAACCCATCACACTCTCTGAGCTGTTCCTGCACATCTGTATTACCGTCCATAGGATGCCCACGGCTCAGGTTGTGTGAACCCACACTATAAGAGAACCCAAGCTGCAAACTGCAGCTACCCTACAACCACATGATCGCAGTGCTAGGGTTGGGGGACAGGCGGAGGTGGTTAGGGTAGGCACAGTGTATTCAGCCCATGCACGCTGCAAAGAGTGAATAACTGCATGCTTGAAGGCCAACGTGGGAGCTCAGTGATATAAGGTGAGTTTGGACTCCTGCATGGGCTACTTCTTCTCTTACTGTGGTTTCCTCAAGGTGGGAAAGAAATTATTGCTTTCCTGCTTTGATGTCTGCTCAGGTGTGAGCTCTTTGCAGAGTCAGACATGACAACGCTGGGAGAAGGCAGTCAGGCACATCACCACTTTCCTATTCCTTGAAAGGCTTTTTTCTGCGTTCCCAAACTAAAGTGACGCTGCTACACAGGCAACATGAGCTACAGATGGCTCCAGTGCTAGATACAGCCTGCTATTTCCTTCTGCTGACTTTCACAGCACATGCTTGGTGCACTGAAAGTCTAAATGGGAAACAACTACCAACAGTTGTGTTAAGATACGGTACTTCGTTAGGCCTTCATCTTCCGGTTGCTCTTCTGTAGAGTATTAGATCAAATTCTCATGGACAATTAGAACTGGGAGAACATTAACAAAGGAGAAAATTATGCATTGAACATTTTGCTTGCAAAATTCACTGAATAAATTATTCAGATTTAATGTGGAAGAATAATGGAGGAAATAATTGAATAATGAAATATCGTAAAAATTAATGGACTGTTCTATTAATAATTTTATGTCTTGGCCTAATGCAATAGAATGAAGAACAAAAAATGGGGAAAAAAGGGTGTGTTTTCATGAAAACAGAGCAATGGGTCTGTTTGTGAAACTGTATGCAGTGTTGTCAGCACTCATGAGTGTATCGTAACTCTTGCAACAGTGCTCTTAAAGCCCCTGCATTGAGAACTGACACACATGCAAATCTCAAACTGTCCAAAAGTTCTTCTGATGCAATTCCTTTTGCACAGCTCAAGTTAAGTGGGGGGTCCATGGGTTATTACAGCAAGGTCCTAGCATTTTGCTGTAACTTGCAAAACTGTGCTCCCCTGTGGCTGTTGCCTTACTGGGATTTGTTTTTGCCCAAAAGGCCATGTCTACCTTACCCTTCATTAATAGTTCATCAATGAGTGTTAATCTATCTACTCTGATGTTTAATGTCTGATCACTGAGGGACTTTCATGCAGCTACTGTATAAAGCTTCCTCGAGCACATGAATTGTTCCTGGTTACCTAGGAAAAAACTCAAGTTACAAACATCTGGGAACTTTGTGCACGTCCCAGATGTTAGGCAAGCTGTGTCCATACTGTCTCTCACTCTGCAACCCAGCAATTGAGGGACAGAGGACAGAGGTGTCCTTTTACTTAACAGGGAGCAGAGGAACATTTCTGACAATAATTTCTTCCCAGGATGGATTCTTCTTTCCTGTCTCCTGAGAAAGCTTTTCCTCCTTTGCAGAAACCATGAAATAGACATGACTGCAAACCTGAATTTAGGTTTTTACAGTTCAGGCTTCTGCACCGTATTTCCACTGCCAGATGGTAAAGGGGAGAGGGTGCTTTTAGGCAGCAATTTGCCTGCCTGTGTAGCCATCTACCTTCACATGCGATGTATCAGAAGTATTGGCTTCTCTACTTACTAGCTAGGATGTAGCTATCTAGTGAGGGTTCAGCTCCAGATTGCCAATGCCTACATTAAGGTGTCTCCATATAAACCCCTCCAGGTTCACTGGTTGTCCAGGCTCCCGAAATAGTCCTTAGAGAGCTCATTGATAGTAGAGCTGGACCTGTCCAGCTCACTCATAACGTAGACATGGACACCTGGCCAGCTGAATCACTGGACTCCAGTGATAAGATCTCCATAGACTTTTGAGGGAGCATCTGTCTACACCACCTCCTAGGCAGGCATGTCAATTTAGGTGTCTGGAATATGTCTCTAATCTGAAGCTGAAGAGTCCTCCCCAGATATCTAAAGTCAGAGGAGATGAATTCCCCCCACTCGAGGAAGGATGGATGTCTTAGCAAGGTCCTTCGGGTTAGCGGCAGCAATTTGAGGGTGGGAGCCTGAACACTGAACTACGCATTGTCTCAGTGGGTCCTGTACCTCCACAGCTTTTATTTTGCCCAACAAGGCAGTGCAGAAGCTTCACCTCCTGCATCAGATCTTTTGCCCCAGAATGCACATGGTTGAGGCGGGCCTGTCTCTGCATGCAGCATGAGGGTAGTCTTGATGTGGACCCACGTAACAAGGCTTACATTTCATTTCATTAGTTACCATAACTGATGAACCCACAGAGGGTCAGTATGTTCTTTAGCAATTAACTGAGCTCCAGAGACTGTAATTTGTCTTGTTCATGTTACAGCACCAAATGAATTTTGCTGTGTTTAATAATCATTCTAAAAGCAGATCACAGAGCTGGGAGGGAGGGAGAGATCGTATCAATCATTTGTTTTCTAACTCTTTCAAGGAATTTCCTACTGTGTTTAATTTCTTGCTGGTAAGTCCTACACGAGCCTCAGGAAGGCAGGCACTGCTATCATTATTCATTTTTTAATCATCAGAGGAAACTATTTAGCTGTTCCAGAAAATTAACATGCTCCCAAATTCAGGAGGAGCCAGCAATTGGGAAAATGCAATTTTCACGGGCACTGTCATATTAGCCTAAATGGTATAATTTAGGACAGCTTCATTTAGGGATTTTTAAAGGAAATTTAGCTAAAGCCCTTGGTTCCCTGCTGCAGAGAATCATTTTTGGGCCATGGGACTGGGCTATTTTCACACTTTGCAATGTGACAGAGAGAAAGTACTTGGCTTGTCCAAACTCTACCAGGGATACTTAAACCTCCTGAAACCCAGGCTGGGACCCAAGGTTAACAGGATGGGAGCACGTATCTTTGCTAGTACAACTACTGCATCTCTGTCCTGCCTCTGCTGGATAGGGAGGGGAATTAGAACTAGCCACATAGAAAGGTCTCACAAAGTGGAGAGCAGAGCAGAATTTGCTCTTTTAAAGAAGAAAAAGAAAATTTGCATTTGCCCTGAAAGCCAACTCAGCTTCAAGGAAATGTCAAAAATCAGTGTAGACAAATTATCCACATTCTGTGGGAAAAGGCTGTTTCTACCTCATTCCACCTGAACTCATCCAGGATGGTGCCAACGGCAGTGCTCCAAGGTCAGCCTCTCAGATTAAGAGGAAAACATCTTCAGACAGGTCCTCTAGAAGAAAACCACCTCCCTTCAGACTGTCTGCCTTGGTCATTCTTTTAAAGTAATTACGCAATACCCATTCACAGCACCTCTGCTGCTGAGTTTCATAAGGATAACTCTTCAGGAAACTCAAGCTGTGTCCCAAAGAGAAAATCATACCCAGTCTATGCTACTCCGAATACTGCATTGATAAAACTCTTCGACCGGAGCCTGTTGCAGCCTATGCTGGTTGAGTGACTGGTGCTTTAGGGGGTAGAGTCTGTTTGCAGTGGTGTGCTGCTTCCATTTGCCTGAATGTTTTACCCAAAGGCATGTCTCAGGATCTTGGCCCTGTGCACTGAATTTCCATTGCTGCAGGATGGTTCTTCTGATGCTGCTGCCTGGTAGGAAAAACAGTGAGATAGAGATGCAGTGGCTAAGCAAGGTGTCCCAGAAGCCCTGGGAGCTGCGGAAAGGTGCAGTAGGGAGCCCAGCCTGCAAATCCAAGGGAGCAGGGCCCCCAGAGCACCTGAGAGACCCCTGAGACCTAGCTCTGCCTCTCATCTCAGCAAATGTCCCCCCAGGCCATCCTTACCCTTCAGAGAAACCGTCTCACAATGTGCTGGGCTATCCTCAGTGGCAGTTTCTCATTCAGGAGATGTTCTGGGCTTCTGCTCTGACATCCTCTTGATGTGGCATGTTTTGGTAATAGCCACAGTTATCTCAGTTACCACTCAACAACACTCCAGCAGACACATTTCTCATCAGTTTTTTTCCCAGCTCTTCAAATGAGTGAACTTTGCAAAGAAGCATCACAAAAGGAGTTTACATGTCAAGGCTGAAATCTCAGGCCTATTGGAAAAGAATTAAAATAACTTGAAAACATTGGAAAACTTTTAAAATAGCTATTCTATTTTCTTCTTCCTTCTTACCATTCCCATAAGAGAAACAGTAACATTCAGGAAATTTCAGTTTGGTTGTTTTCTTTTTTTCCACTTCATAACTTTTCAAAGGAAGTTGCAAAAGAAGTTTTGAAAAGTTACAGAGCAGAAAGGAAAGAACAGAGAGGAAGAATTCCACTATGCTTAGTGGGAAAACAGAGGAAGGACAAGACAAAGAGAAGCAAGAGGGTCAAGACAAAAATCAGGCACGAGAATCATAAAATGTCAAAAGGAAAAGTTTAAGATCTAGAGGAGTTCTTAGCGACAGCTTCAACTTTCGGTGAGAAGGAACTGGACTCAGAGTCACCCTCTAGGTTTGACTGGACCAGCCCTAGTCAAAGGGTTCTGCACTCAGGTGTTTTCTGCTGAATTCTCGCTGAGCTCAGCATAGCTTGATGCCTGTGGTTGTGGAAGAAGGTGCCCACAGACTGTCCCTCTTGGAGAGCAAGGCATTAAACATGCACCCATGAGGCAGGTATGTGGATGACAGCTCTCTCTGGCCCACAGACTGCTCCAAAATCCTTCCGCACATCAGCAGCACCAGACCCCAGTCCAGCACCTCTCAACCCATACATGTGCAGGGTGCCAGAGCACATTGCACAGGCACACTGGATCAGCACCAGCTCCACAGCTCCTACACCTCGGCGTGTCTCCCACCCCACTGCTGAGCCCAGGCTAGCTCACGCACACCAGCTCAGTGCCTCAGCCCGGGCACACCAGCTGTGCACTCCCCTCTCTGAGGAGCAGAAAGACACAGAGGGCCATGGTGCAAGTGGCAGCATCCTCGGCCTCAGGGACAAGACACAAACTGCATTCATCCAAGCTAAACAGCATCATAGGCTCAGCCAATATGGATGATCCATGGGGAGTGCATCTAGTTTGGGGGTTCAGGTTTGAGCCCCTATTTTTGGACATGCACCAAGTCTGGAGCGAAGGAGTGAGCCTAAGAGAGCAAGCTTCAGGTCTGCGCTAGAGGGCACTCTTGCCATGCAGAAATTGTGCCGATGCTTTCCGGAAAGATTTAGGATATTTCCAAGGCTGCAGTCAGACTGGAGCACACAGGGGAGATATAATGCAGCTGCACGAGGAGGGAGAGGGCCCGCAGCCCCTCCATCAGAGGGACTGCAGTTGGGAAAACTATCATACGCTTTCTTTCCTTCCTCCTCTCCCTCCAAAAATCTCCTCCCGGAGTCACCATGGAGATGTCCGAACTGCAGGCTTCATCTTCCTTGGAAAAGCTAGCCTTGCCCTGCAGAGGCGTTTCAAACAAGGAGCAGGAAGCTGTTATTTCTGAGGCTGTTTCAGGGCTCCCAGATCTGTGAGAGGGGGACACAGGTACCAAGCAGAGGGGTTCAGTCTCTGTATGAAGCCTGTTTACCTTTCCTGCAGAGCAGGGTATACTGCTGCTCGGTACTCATACTACCAGCTCTCTGGTAGGTTTCTTGGAGCAACGTCATCTCAGCCGTGGCTCCCACCTGTCTGTGATCCACAGGGACTTGCTCCGTGGTCCCCTGCAATGTCCTAGGCTTGGCAAAGAGAATTACCCTTCTTCAGTTCTAAGCACCCAAGAAGTTCCTTTCTGCCCTTGTCCCAGGAGCACCAGCTCTTGCCTGTGCCTCCTACCCAGACACCTGCAGGCCTGTATGCCTGATGTACATACTGGGTGAAGAAGATGACACTATAATACGTGATAGAAATGGGTGGGCAACTGGATAAACACAATCTGCTTGAAAAGTCTTAACGTGGCTTCCCTAAGTGGAAATTCTGCCTCACCAGCCTTTGAAGGGGACAACAAACACATAGACCAGGGTAATCCAGTTGATGAAGTCCACCTGCACTTCTAAGAGCTTTTTATAAATTTCTTTCCAAAAGTTTTAAGGAAACCAAGCAAAACAGAGTAGGAGGGCAGGTCCTGATACAGACCAGTAATTGATTAAAGATTCAGTAAGCAGACAGTGGTGAATGGTCAGTTCTCACAGCGGAAGCAGGTGAGAATCCAGCAGATTCTGCAGGACTCCTTGCTGGGACATGAGCTGTTGAGCATATTCATAAGTGACCTGGAGAAGCCGTTGAGCAGCAAAGTGCCAACCTTTGCTGGTAATCTAAAGTAGTAGGAAGAAGAGCAGAATGTAAATAGCTTTAGGAGGACCTTACAAGACTGAGTGAACAGGCAGTAAAATGAGAGGTGCAATTTGGTGTAGATAAATGTAAAATGATACGACCCTGAACTGACCACTGCCACTTGGGAACGAGATAGTTCTATGAAAGCATGAGCTCAGTGCTTTGCAGAAGTCAAAAATGAAAAGTGAATGTTATCAGGGCAGGAGCAGACAACAAAGTAGAGAAAATTGCCATGTGCTGTATAAGGGAGGCTGGACAAGCGCTTGAAATGGAGAGCCATTGATGATCTCTGAAAAGACTAAAAACTGCATCAGTCTCAGGATATCACCTGAACCAACGATAGCTAGTCCTAGGAGAATGCTCTGAGGAGGAATCACTTATGCTCTCTCTGTCTTTACTCTACCTCTGACTTTTCTGGCCACTACTGGAAATGGGTACTGGGCTTAATAGACCATTGATCTGATCCAGTACAGCTTCTCTTTTGCTCTTGCATTGGTTTGCCATGCAAGTACCAACATATTAATCCTCTGTGGCAGGAGCTACCATTTCATCCCCAGAACAAGTATTTTTTGCTGTGCATATGGTGCCTGATCTTGCCTTTGCGGCCAAAATCCAGTATAGAGGGATTAGATTCCTTTGTGCTACTTTTATTTACTTTCAGGGTTCACTTCAGATGATATGAAATATATACGGCAAATGCGCAGCCCATATCTTCACATCTGCAGTACAATACTGCTGAGCATGTGACAGCTACTCTCCTGTCTGCAGCCAGTTTATTTATTAAGACAACCGATCTGTCTGGGCTGCTGCTTGGAGTCTGGTGCTGATGCTTGAAATTTCTGTTTTAATCACCTCTGCCCTGTCCTTTCTTTGGGGATAGAATAATAAATCCTTGTGTTGCCTTAATAAAAAAGGAGAAAGGATCAAATTTTAGTTTCCCAAGGAGCTGGAAGCTACGTTGCCTGAATGGCTTTATTATGAACACTTCCTGCATAAACTGAGCAGCCTTGAACTTATCCAATGGTCTGTGCTTGCATTTGGGTAGAGCTGCAGGATTAGGTTGCTGCTTAAAAAAAGCAAAGGAGTGCTTTATGTGCACCAGGCAGACAGGTCATTTTGGAAAATGAATATACGCAAATTTATATACTTAAAGTAACAGCTCCCAACTGGTATGTGAAAGATCAGGTAAATATTGAGCTCACAGGCCCAAACATTTCTCACTGCAGGGATTTTCTTTAAGCCTGGTGGTTTTCAGGACTATGCTTGGTCTGTTATTCCCCCAGCTCTGAGCCCGATTGTGACAGAGCCCAGGAGTCAGCCCAAGAGTCCGCGGTGATATTGAAGGCTCTCTGCAAGTTCTCCTTCATTAAATGTACCTACAGGCCTTATTTCCCATGGCTGATTTCTACCATTGCTTGTTTTGAAGCACTTCTCTCCCAAGGAATCTGCCTGCTCAGGCTACACGTATTCTGCTGTGCTGGCACAAACTGACTGATAAGAAATTTAATATCAAGGCCTGCGCAGAGAAGACAGAAGATTGTCTCAGCTGATAGTCTCAAGGACAGAAGCACATGGCTTTGCACATGTGCTGTTTCTCTCTGATATGACAGTTATTCTCTTCTAATATTTATTTTTCCCTAGTAAGATGCTAGCCTTCATGCTTGGAAGTCAGTCTTCTGCCTGCCCCCCAAGTCCTGCTCCCAACTCACTGGAAGGTGGATTCACACACTCATGAGTTCTGGGCTTTCTGCTCCTTTCAGCCCATTGCAGAAAAGCTCCAGAGGATCTTCTTCCAAACACTCACATGCCTGGTTCTGGTCCGCTCTGTAATGAGATGCACCTACATGAGCTGACATTGAACACTTAGAGCACAAGCTAACCCCCTTGCCTAAACCACCGGCCATTTTCTGGTGTTCTTCAGAGTACATTTTGAGAAGGCAGAATTTGGGATGGGAAAGACAAAAGTAAAGTGGGGATCAGAGACACAGAGACAATGCCACCACCACCAGGACTTCCTTTCTTCCCCAGCTTGTAGACTGCTCACCTATGTGGGCTTCAGCCTATGCTTGTGACCTGTACATTTCCCAGAATGTCCAAATGGAGTGAGTGGAGGCAGAGGTGTTAGCCCCACCATTCCTAAATTATGGGAGGAGTTTTCAGAAGACTGATGGTGTAACATAGACAACCCAGTGCTTAACCCCACGGCCTCCTTGCTCAGATGTGTCAGGAGACAGCAGCTCCAACACCCAGCCTTGCCTGGCACTGAACAGACTCTTGGGCACCTTTGATGAGATAGGAGGGGCATATTCAGGATTTTAGCGTCTTAGCAGAGTATCCAAGAGTCATTCAGAAACCTGCTCCAGTAAGCCAGTTCTCAGGCCAGGAACAGTGTATGGGGGTGAAAGAGTGCCCAGTAAAGAGGACATGTGAGGGACGCAGGCAGTGTGACTCCTCAGCTCCAGGGATGTGTAGTGGGTTAGGACATTACCTAGACACAAAGGGCCACATAGTTTGGCCAAACCCTCACTGCCCCTAGCTGGGTGACTCTGCCTTTTGCAAGCAGGGCTTCTTTCACAAGGTACTGCAAGTCCTTGCTCCTTCACAAGGACAATTTTTCTATTTAGGAACGTGGGTAGGAGCAAGACAGTCTTTGGATAGAACAAAGACCGAGGGGTCAGCTAAGATGGGCTGACAGTTCTGCCATGTCCTGGGGCCAGGCCAGCAGAGGCCTGCTGATGGTAGTGCTGTTATTTTAGTACCGGCGTGGAGAGCTCTGAGATCTTCTGAATGGGACCGGACAAGTTTAAAATACTACTTCTGTCACAAAGGGGATCAGCACAGAGTAAATGACAGGTCTAAGATATAGCTGTGTTTTGATAAGCTATGGGTCACAACAACTGCTGTGTCTCAAGGGAATTCATTCTGCCTCAACAGCACAGGCTGCTAGTGGCTAGCTAGATCCAGCTCATCTACCAAGAGAAGGAACTTCCATCCCAATTGTATGTAATGTGCAAGGCACACGTGTAGCTGACATCCATATTAGCCAGTCCTCAGATCCTGGAGCTCAGAAGAATGGAAGAGCAAAGCATGGTCTGTTGGCTTTTTTAAACTCATAAGAGGGCAAACTGGATTTAGACCCTTTCTTTCTTCCTTTGAAGCCTATTGTCTATTTTGTAAAATAGACAATATAAGAAAAGCTCTGGAACAAGAGTAGGGATTGGGACACATGAAATTCAAATGGAAATATTTTTAATTACTGCTCAAGTGAATAATTATAACAGAGCAATACTGCCCCGGATACAGTTAAAAAGCAGCTGTCCCCTCTCTGCCTTGTTGCAGCTCAGGGGACAAACTGCACAGGCCAGGGCACACGGAGCATGCAGATCTGCCCCCAGACTGTATTCCTCTGAGCACTTAAAATAACCTGCTGTAATTAGGCTGCGGCAGCTGGCAGTCAGATGGTGCAGCCTGCACCAGGCTAAATGCTCAGTTAGCAGCACAATGGCAGCCTCCAGCAAGCAGCAGGGAGAAAGTGGCCTGCACAGCAGCCCATTCCTGAGGGATGAACAGCCTCCCCTCTTTTATGTGACCATAGCCATTGGCTGGCTCTTTTTCTAACCACAGCCATCACTTGCCTGGAGGTTCCTTCACCTGCAAACCCTCTGCTCTTCTGGGACCCGGCTGCGTCCTCTGAGCAAACCACTGCTCAGCATGCACTGCCTCTGCTGTTTAAAAGCTCCTTTGCAAAGCAAGATTGGTCACAAACTTTGGAAGAAAGGCTAGTGCACACGCTACAGTGCACACAAACACACACAGTAACATTTGGGAGTTCAGCATAAACAGCCCCCAGATTTTGCAGTCATGTCACATCTGCTCCTCTGTTACTCCATGATAGCCCACTGCAGAAGGAACTATTCATGTTCCAAGATGCAGTTAATATATAGAGGTACCCTGGCAGACAATGCAGTAGAAGAGCAAAACTGCTGGAGTTGGTATGGGAACCACCTAGCACGTTCTCTAAAGTGCAAGCACCTTCCATCTAAACAGCTTTCAGGTGCACCCTACCAGCTTTTCCAGAGCCCAAGGAGCAAAATGAAAAGCCTGACATACCAAGTCCATGCTTTGAATGTAAGGTTTGGTGACACTGTCTGCACCCTCCTCTGTCCTTGCAGAGAGGCAGGGATCTCACACAGTCATCTAGGAGACCTTCTGGAAAGAGTCATCCTCAGGTGTGGGCCAGAGTTGACAAGAGTTCGTCTTGTGTGAGCCAACATACTGAATCTCAGCCCTCAGCATGGACGACATTTCAGAGGACTAAGCAGGGATATTAAAATCCCTGCAATCCCACTACCTTGTCCTTTGAATGATAGGCAAATACCCCTAAACACGTTATAACTGATTGAGACACCATCTGTTGCTGTGTTTATGTGAAGAGTTATCGATTTCAGGTTAGTCCCCAGAGTGTTTGTTTTGTAAAGAACTTGTGATCTTTGTCATTCATTCTAAAATTACCCATCCTTTCACTGGTAGCTGCACCCATAAAAAGAGAGCTCTCAGACCACCAGGCTGTATCTTCTTTAGAGGCCAATCCTTGCTCTTAGCTTGCGCCAGATAACCCTACTCTGGTTAGTAGGACTGCAAGCACATGTCCCAAAGAGCAACATCTGACCATTGCTTTTCCATGAGAAAAGTGCATTGCCTCTTTCCCATAATTTAAGTCGAATGACTTTTAGCTAAACCCATTTCATTTGCTCTCATGCTTTACTCATTAAATCCCCTAAATTACTTTATTTACTAACATTCTTCTTTTAAATTACTTTATTACTTAACTGAACTTATTTATTTACAGGGAATGGCAGAAAAGAAAGACAGCTGTAGCAGTTGCTTGCTAACAATCATCCAAACCACAACGTGATAGCTACACTGGCAGAGCAAAAGCACTGTATTTTGGCTACTTCTAGCACATTGCACAAGTTCTGGGCAAGCAGCTAATGGCTCTCTCAGAGAAAGACATTTCCCCAACCTTGGGGCAGATTTTCAGATTTCTTAATTGTTCCCAGATGTTGGTTGTCCACATGAATACAAGCCTGACCTCCTCAAGCACAGATTTAATGGTGTGAACAGCACACTACAGAGAGTCTGGAGTGATTCTTGCAGCATGTTATCTTCTAACCGACAGGATTAACAACGGATTCAATTGCAAACCGCTGAACTCTGAGTAACCAATTAAAAAAATGGAGACAAAACAAATGTTCTTATAGCTTCTTCATTCCTACCACTCATTCAGGTGTGCTGCATTCTTTTTTTAATAGCCTCACTAGAATGGCACACATTAAGGTGAAAGGAAAGCATGTGGATGGTGCTTTGGAATGACCTAAAGGCTGGTGAACTACAGCTTTGTGAGAAACCCAGAGGGAGTTTTGCTCCCCCTTTCTGATATAAGACAAGAAATGAGACTATCTGCTATTAGAAGCTCTGATGGAAAACAAAGATTTCAGAGAGAGCTTCATGAGGGTACCCGGAACACAATTTTCTAGCAGAATCTGGTCATACTGGATGAACTACAGCTTGCTGAATCCTAGAAAAGTGCCACAGGCTAGCCTGGGAGTAGTCTGGACAGATGACATCTCCAGAAATTGCAATATGCCAGAGTAGAAAAAACTGTTTAGGAATCAATGCTTCTACATCTCTTTGGTGTCCAGTAATGAGAGGAGTAGCCAAGGCACCACATTGGGACCCGGTGAATGACATGCTCAGCCACAGAGGTGAGCCTCAAATCCTCTCTTTTCTACTCAGCTCTGGCAGAGCCAGTATTGAATCGAACTCAGCCAGTGAGTGACATCTCACACATCTTTTCCGCAGCTAAGTTGTCTCCTACACTGCTCAACAGCGTCAGCAGTGACCAGGCAGGAATCAACGTGCAACAACAAATGAATTCCCACCAAGGAAAAGAATGGCACCTTGTATGGTGGTCTGACGATATGGCACCCATTTTCATGTCCCACCCATACTGTCTCCAAACAGTGAGCTCCCGCTGCCCACCATGGACTAGGTCTGAGCTATTTAACTCAAGGCAATAGCAGAAAATTAACCTGGCAGACAGATAGATGTCTTTTTTCACCAGATTAGCAGAGTGGATCAGTTTAACTTGAGATCAGAAGTTCTCAAGCCTACCCAAGAAAGAACCTGGATTACACAGCAAGCCGCAGGAGTGGGAGAGGAAGGGGAGCAGCCAGGCTGCTATCCTGGCTCATCTATGTCATTAATCACACCTTGTATTGTATATCATTCTCCTTTCTCCAAGGATACATTCAGTAGTTTCCTTTCCCCTTGAAATCCGTTGGCATTCCAATGAGATTTTTACAATGCATAGTTTTAGATCTTCTTTTTAAATTGCATTAATTCTGAACATTAGCCGTGTGGTGGGTGATGTTATAGCTGCAACAGCAACAATCTGGAGCAAGTCTCCTGGAAATGAAACAGTATGAAGGATCCTTATCATCAGGCAACTGGAGATGTACAGGATCTCTTCTAACATATCTAGTGTAAATCTCATGGCACATTGCAATATGTAGCTCTGAGTCTGACCATCTGTGCTGATTTCCTACTTGATATCGGATGTTGCAGTCCAACAACATTCAGGCTGTCAATGTAAACGGGAAACTTAGCCACTGCCTCCAGTTCTCCCTCAGTGGGTTTTACAGGGAGAGATTTGCCGCCACAGGGCCAAGAATTTACTGCAGACCCCAGGGGCTGTTAGGCTCTCCAGCCCTATTCCCTCTTTTTTCTTAGTGCTTCTGTTTGTAGGAAAGCAAATAGTTTGCCAGTCTCAACCTCAGCGGGTTCTAGCATAAAACATGCCCCCCTCACATTTAGTAATTTGAATTTGTTGTATTCCTATTTTTTTTTCTAAAGAGCTGTGATGAACATTTGAACGATTAGTGGTGCTATGCTTTCTCAAATGTCTCCTCTTAACCTTGCCAAGCAGAGCTTTGAAGAACAGAGATTGATGGGAAGCAAACAGATGCTGCCAATCCGTCCGGCAATGTCAGTGACCAGCATGGAGGTTTCACTGTGGCTTGTGCATCTCCACCCTCTAGTTTGTATCATTTATATTATTGAGTCTTATTTATGACGGAACAGAATGACAATGGCAATATTTGCTTATTTGCTAGTTGGAATACTGTGCTTTATGGTGACGAAGCAGTGCCGCTTGTACTTCTGCTGGAAGTAGTCTCCTACGTTAGGACAGAAGTGTAAATTCCTATTTTTATACGCTTACATTATTAACCTATCCTAGCAATTACCACATTAGAGTCTGTGATACACTGAATCCCTTATCCTGAGGACAGGAAACTACTATTATTTCTTCTGTTATGATTAACGTGTAGATCAGCGTTGGGACTTATTCAATAAACTGAAGTCATTTTTCTTCTGCTTCTCTTCTGCAGCCAGCATGAGTGCTGGGGGATTTAGCGTGGCTCAGAAATGGTTAAGTGCCTGTAGCTTAGCAACTCGTCTGTAATTCATCTGTCTATATAACATCCTCCTCTATTATGGGCTGTTATGCTGACAGGTGCTAATGGCTACCATTAGCTGAGATTTTGTTCCTAGACAATGACAGAACTCATTAGAGGCGGTGGCTCTGCCAAACCTCCCCCGGGGCCCAGGGAACCTTCAGGCCCTTTGTGTGCAAGGCACCAGCTGCCAAGAGCAGCAGCCCTGGGCTCAGCCCAGGCCCCTGGCATGGTAGGGATGGGGCACCCGTGGCAGAGGTGGGGTGCCCATGGTAGGCCAAGATGGGGCTCATGGCCTGCACCCGCTAAATGCAGAGAACTTGCCAAAGGTACCAAGTAGAGAACAAAACCCAGGATTTCTATAGGCTGCAAGCTGCTGATGTGATACTACGAAATACCCATTTTTTATATTTCCAAAGAGTTCTTGAAAATTCTTGGAAAGGCAAGCTGCTTTGTGACTGCAAATCTCCTTAGGCCAACAAAGCACTGACAGCAAAAGTCAGATTTTGTTCTTTGCTAATCTGAAAGGGGTCAAGGGTAAAATTTTGACTAAGTTTGTATTCCAAAAAGGACTCCAGGGAGAAGTTACAGCAAGGGACATCCACATTGCAGAAACAGCTCTTGTTCTCTCAGCAGAAGGGAACAAAATGGGCACCCTTGGAGCAAGACGTTTATTCCAAACATCAGACAATTTTTCCAGAACTTGAAACAAGTCTTACTGGCTTCCAAGAAAACTTTACTGGGGTACTTTAAAGGAAACCGACAATTTTAAGGTAACGATTGCAGCTGGGTGTCTCGCAAGCACCAGGAGGCAGAAGTCTGGGAGAGTCAAGCCAAATTTTGAGGCTCATCTTAAGGCCGGAAGGAGCCCCGTGTCCATCTAGCATTGCATTAACTTTTTCAGCTTTAACTTCATCTTCCCACTGTTGGAATAATAAAACAACTTTCAGGTATGGCTAAAAATGCAAGAACAAAAGTTTTTCCTTTTTCATGCATCACATCAAATGTATTGCAGATTTTTTTCAGATTTCTTATAGTTGATAGCATATATAGCATACTAGCTTGTGATAGAATCATTACCTAGGGCTATGCATGCTATTTATGGAGTTTGTCTCGTTTTTCAAGCCTTTGTTTGTATGATAAGTCAATTTAAATTGAAAGTAGCCCACTACAGCCCATTGCTGGTTTGCTAGAAATCCAACAGGATGCAACAATTTCTTTTACTGTAGCTGAATAACCCTGTTAATCATGTCACCAAAGCTCATTGCTGCTCCAGGATGGATGTTTCCAGTTACAGAGAGCAAATATCTCAGCTTTGCTTTGCTGCTTTACTTCAAGAGATGCTGCCCATTGCAAGCTTTGCATAGCAGCAGGAGGTCCTAGTCTTGTGACTCCCTTTATATGATTTCTATTCAGAAAATATTTTTGAAGGTTGCTAAAATTATCCATGATTCATGCCAATAAGGTCTAATTTGTTGTACACAAACATTTTCACTTTGTATCAGTTTCCCTGATCTCTAGGTAAAAGCGAAGAATGCATTCGAAGCTTTTATTTTCCATGAAAAGCAGAAGCATTTGAACAGTCAAGTTTTACTTTTCATACTCTGCAGCTAGCAGATAAATCTAAGACAACTCAGCAGCAGTGTTAAGCATTCTGGAACAGACAAAATACAGGCGCATAGACAGGAACCATCTGATGGGAGAAACAATTTAAAAGTTTTTTTTTCCCCCCAGTGCCTGGAATCTGCAGTAAGTATTAGGGATCTGTTTCTAGACTGCTGTTGCCAAAGTGGTCATGGAATATTTAAGTCTGCTGCAGCTAATTAGATAAAGTTTAGGTGACAGCAGCAAATACGGATATGAGAAATGCATACTGCTACTAGATCAAATACCAGCCAGCATGATGGGGCTGACCAGGGCAAAAATCAGTCAGGAGAAATGGAATAGCAAACCGCCTGTATTAGAGAAATATCTCAGCCGCATAGGGCTTGCTGGGATAGAGAGACGTTAAGAAATACACATTTTATCCCCAAATTATGCAATCATATTAACTTCCCATACGTCACTCTGCTGAATTCCTCAACTCTCACAGTTGTCACCATCTCTCTCAAAATTTTCTTTATCCTATTTCAATTGCAAAACAGCTAAATAGGTGAGCTGCATTTAACAGAGCCCAGGTAGCCAGCTTAACAAGGACTGCTCCTAGATGAGTGCTCAATCACACCTGAGGGCATGAGGACTTCTATATCTTGCCACATAAAGATAAAGGATCTATTCCAGAGGAGAAGTAGAGTTAGGTTAACAGCTCAGGTAAGCATTATGCTCGCATATAATTTGTTAGTGTTGTTTTCAAACTGGAAAAGCCTTTCCCATAGAAATGCTGGGAGAGAGCTTTAGATCTTTTCGATAATCCAGCATTTCCTGGAGTAGAAGCCAAAACATAACACCCAGCTATAAATGCAGCTAAAATCTGGGCAGTCTATCACAATAGACAGTGAAACGGAAAACAAAATTTCTCATTAGCTTAGTTCCCTAACTGGACAATAATAATTCCCTAATAGCTGAACAAGACCCTGGGCGGAAAGACTTGTGGGTCAGATGTTTCGGGTCCTTTGGACTCCTCCGGCAGAAAGTTCCGTTATTACCAAGCCCGTTCTTAGCAGTGGTTGCCTGCACTGCATAGAAGTAGCAAATACATTAGTAAATCCATACATTTATTTCCCTTTTAGCAATTATTATTCCTTCTTGTCTTTTAGCTACTGTCATTTCACAGTAGCATTCCCATCAGAGGCCCTCAGAAATACTTTCACAAAACTGCAGGAAACAGGGATATAGCAGTTTTGCTTTGGTTTGCGCAAGTCTGTTCAGCAAGCTAAGATATTCAGCATATACTTTATTACTGATTCTAATTGAACTGCTGCAATACAGCTGGTGATCTCTTACCAGCTGGCAGAGGATTGTCACAGTTTTCTAACACGGAGAAAGCCTAGGATGGACTAACATCAAATGTCTAATTAGACCAGAATACACTGCAAGGCAGATTTGCTCCTAGGACATGGGAAGTAAGCTATTTGCAGTAGTGGTAGTGCTAGAAATGGAACAACTGCTACAGGTGCTTAAGCTGATGATGTATGTATACTTTTACTTGGAGCATTGCTCGTAAGGCAAGATGCAAACCATTCTGCCTAGCCTGGGGAAGACCTCAGTAGCAACCCTGAAGCCACTTGTTATCTACCAAGAGCAAGCACAGACCAGGATCTGTGCCAGAACAGGCTTCTGGGACGGGCAGGGATGGTGAGAAAAACACAGTACAATGTGGCTTAAGAATTAGGGGGAGGGAAAAGGCCATGATCATACAGAATCTGAAATGAGGAGATAGCCCCAAGCTGTTGGGACACTGCTATTTGGGCACAGCACAGTAAAGACTTCTTTTCAGAACAGCTCTCAGCATTGCAAGGGTCTAGAACCAAAGTGAAAATATCAGAGTTTCTCAGGACACGTTGACTGTGAGAAATACACTTACAAAGAAGTTTCACTCAGGAGAACACGAGATAGCCTTTCCAACGTAGTACTACAACAGCAAACACTTTCCCATTTACACCACTCCATCACTTTTCACTGTCAGAACCATTTATTTCTCAAAGAACATCCAACATCCCCACACATTTAAACCACATTATTGTTCAATTTGGTGTCTGAAAACAGACTGTACCAAATCGTTTCCCCTATTTCCTTCTGCCAGCCGTGTCTCTCATGGCTCAGCCATGTGTTCCTCGACTATGAGCCAGCTGCTCTTGTAATTCGTGCTCCAAGCACATGTTCTTACATGGGACATTCAGAATTATTTTACTGGTGTATGTCCTCACCGGGTGCCCTCAATGGGCTGCTTTTGGCAGTATTTGTACAAAGTTGTTCTATTGGCTCCAAGCTCCTTTGTGTGTTTATCCAATGCCAAGCTCAGGCACTGAACACATGCCAGGTAATTCGTCATTTATCCCTGAATGCTATAGACAGAGTCGTGTTCTTGGCTTGTTGGATAAAGGTTTGAGAATTGCTTTTCAGCCCACCTAATGAGGGCTTGTGTTTTTTTACACCGGGAGGATGAACAGTCTTAATTTCCGATTTCTTTCAAAGACAGCAATTTTCTTCCACAAAAAGATCAGGCATAATAGACACATCGTGGCTTATTCTGAGTCACCCTTTAACTATTCACCCTGATGTTTTCTTTGCACATCTTCCTGCTAAGGCCCTGAAAGTCAGCATCTTCTTTGTACCATTTCCACATGCTCTAAGACACGTCTACGGCCAAGGGCTTCATGCACAGCCAGGAACCACCCTCTCTGACTTGCTGCAGGCTAACAGAAGTCTCAAGGAGGCTTGGCTTCAAATCTGAGGTATTCCAAACTGAGCTTTTCTACCCCAGCTCTTCAGGACTTGCCTATTTAACCTGAAGAAGCCAAGGCACGGTGCACAAGGTGAGTGGGGCCCTGCAGGAAAGGAGCTTTCTTATGTGTTTGAAAGTCATCCAAGTGGTGGACTTAGTGCACAGTATTAAAGGTGGAGGCTATATATGAAGTATCCCAATCAGCTTAGGACCGCCTGTATTTGTCCCTTTTACATTCATGAGGGTGACAAAGTTCCCCTTTGTCCGGTGTTTAGTCAAATACCTAATACAAAGCTCTGTTCCATCCTTCTGTTTCTTGCTCTCTCTCACATTTACTCTAGTTTTGCCAGTATTTCATGCCCAGCTTGAAACCCAGACCCTGAGAAGTGGCCACTCACAGCTACATAGAGACCGTCAGATTCAGTTTGTTTCCCTGAATCTATATCCTGAGGGCTTAGAGAGAAAGGATCTATTGCTCAATAATAAAATAGGGATGCAGGAAAATAAAATGGGATCCATCTGCTCAAACCTTCCTGGTACCTCTCCAAAGAGAAGGAGGCATGGGTGAGGCATTCCTGCCTTGCTCACTGCCACTGGGCATCCCACTCTCGAACTGCCTCATCTAGGAAAAGCATAACCCAAAAAGCAACATCATCATGGTTCTTCATTGAACGAGCTCTCGACTATGAAGGTGGGTGGCATAGCTACTGCTTACTACTGAATATACCACTTGGCAGGAATTATTAGGAACTCAGTACGAAAACAGGGAACACAGCAGCAAGTTGTAGACAAAAGTGATTGCTAAAAGGCTGCTCTGTGGGAAGAAAGTCTGCTTTTCCATTTTCCTGCATTACAGGGCAGGAGTCAGCAGGAGCTGGGCGTGCAGCACAGTGGCCTGAGCAGCCCTCTGTATGTGACAGACACAGTCCAGCTACAGGGCAAGAGCCTGCCAAGGACCCCAGACATTTCTTTCAGAGAAAGTTATCTGGATTCAGCTTCTTTTTAGTATTTATCCCTCAGATGCTTAAGGAATTTGCCACTGCTTAGCTGAGCAGCCCCTTATCACACTCATGTATCCTTAGCATGTTTTCGCGCTTCTTGAAAGAAGTTAGACATATTTATATTAACCTTTCCTACCTTTGTGCTGTTTTTACTGACTTCACTATCACTGACTGATGGAGGGTCTACTGCCAGGATTTTTGTTTCAGACCTACTTAACTACATACCCATCATCCCCTTTGCATAAACACTACTTAATTACTCCGTTCATAACTTTAAAGTTGGTTGTCTTTGCTGTTTTCCCTAAACATTCTGAAGGTTTTTTGCCCACAACCAGAAAGCAGGCAATCTCTGCCCATGAATAAATCAACAGTTACATCACCATTTTCTTCCTGTATCACTCCTGAGAGGTTGAGACCTCCCTAAGCTGAATTACCCCAGTTGCCCTCCTAGTTTGAATAGAAACTGAGCAAAAGATCTTCAAGGTTTGTTTCCTAGAACCTCTAGAGATAAAATAAATAGCATATGAAAATACACACCAGAGCAGATGAACTACAGCACAAGAGACAAAATTGATAGAAAAACCCAATTTAAGTGAGATAGCAATATAAAATAAGATAAAACAAAGCAATTCTTGGGCAGGATTATTCTTTTATAGGGTGAACAGTCATCATATGCTCTGTAAGAACATGTGCCTTCCCTTGCAGTGTGGTTTGGGATTATGGGAACTCATGTCAGCTATGCACCAGCTGCCAACACTCCTGAAGCCCGAGTCTAGGTCCTATATAAGCAGGGAACCAAGGCCCCTTATCTCTCCTCTCTGGTCTGATTTCTTCCTGCAGTGTCTCTCCCTCCACCTATGCCCTTCCTGAAAGGAATTTCTTTGTACGCATACCAGTCGAGCCTCTCTAGTGGATCAGAAAGGGATAGGAGATGGTGGGAAAAGAAAGGAGCCGAAGAAGGGCAAGGAGAGGAGATTGGAGAAATCTTAGGATGCGTTGTTGATCTTTTTGGGCAGTTTCCCAGGTGGGAAGGACTACTGTAGCTGTGATGACTTATCTGAACAATGTTACAGTGAGACAAAACGGGATAGAGATAGATGAACAGGTAGACTTGACCAAAAAGCATTGGTTCCAGAAGCTGTAACGTGACTCTCTTGTCTTCTGACCTTGCTTTTGAGCACATTCACATGGAAACAGCTCCTTTTCTGCACCTTTGCTGTGTTATACCCTTTTAAAAGGCAAAGCCTAGGCTGACACATCAGATTACTGGCCTGCTTGGCCAGAGGTCTGCAGATGGCTTAAGGTCAGTTCCACAGTTTCTGTGCACCTGAGCGTCTTCAGAGCATTCTGGCAGCTCTTGTAGCTCTACAGCTCAGTCAGTCCCTATCTGAAAAAGCTTAAATAGCTGCATGGTGGCTCCTGCATTTTGTTGCGCTTTGATTTAAATAGGGGGTCCTTTAAATAAGGAGCTAGAGGGATGTACCTATCACTTGCAAATGTCCGGTACGTGCAAACTCAGCAGACACTACAGCTTTTCTGAGTTCACCTGAAATGACAAACAGCTCCTTCATTCCCAAACAGCTTCATCCCTGCAGCATCCCCCTTTGCTGTCCCTTTAGGGTAGGCAGATTTGATGGCAGTTGCGGGAGTCTGGAGTCTGATTCCCATTGCTCTAACTCCAAGCACCAGCATGCCAGGATGTTTGCAGATAAATCCTTTGCAAGCAGCATGCTGCTGCAGAGCCTGGGGGGGGGCTCTGAAAGATGAGTGGAATGAAGTGCCGTTGGGCTCTGTTTCTCTCCCTTCCCTGGAACATGCAGTTTATTGCTATTTCCTATGTGTTTACTGGACTCAGTGAATGTAAATGTCCTTGATAGTGCTTTTCAAAGTAAGATTGGGGTCTTAAAACTAGGGCCTGAACCTAGATACAGAGTACTTTAACATATGCTTCTGAAACTAGTGGTGTTGATGCCTGGACGGTTGCCAAAGGGAGGCTCGACAGGATGCAAAGACCAGGGACCCCCACTACCAGCAACAAGGCTTCAGATCCCCATGCCTGAGTGAGCAATTGCCAGCTCCTGGCCACAGAAATCAAGGTCCATCCTTCCCTTCAAGCTAGAGCTGACCATCTTTTCAGGGGAGTGGCAGGAGGGAGCCTAGGCTTCATAGTAATAACAGTAAATGGGGCATGAGATACCTGTTCCTGCTGCTGAATACATGCTTTGGAATATTCCTCTGATAGAAGCAACATACCCCAGTGAAATATAATCCAGCCACTTTTTATGTAGCAGTTTCATTGAGGAATCTCACTTCTAGGTTAATCCTACCTGGCAAATCCTGCATGAAAAAGTCTTATAAAAGCCATGGGTGGGAAACAAGCATAGAGGTGTGCCATGCAAATATAAAAACGACCAACAGAAAAATGTCTAACATGTGCGTTAATGAGGGAGAGGATGGAATGAACACTGGGTGTGTTTCTTATAACACCTCTTCAAATATTTTCAAAGAAGAAATGAAACAACAGGGAGGAGGAAACCCCTGACAATTCACGCGTCAAAGAATGGCTAAGAAAAGTGAAAATGTGCACATTAGACACAGTGGACAAAGCACATCCTGGGCTCTTAAGAAAGCATCAATGTATTTTAAAAGCCAAGAAGAATCAATATGAGAAAAGTAAAATGCCAGTTGTCAAAGAAAAGCTGTGGGATACAAAGTTAGTTTTTTTAGAGTTTAACTTCCCTCTCTGGTAAATTAGTGGAAAAACTATTAAGAGGGAAAATATCACTGACTCTTGTTTGTAAATTAAAAGTAAACACTTCCCAGCCTACTTGGCTGGGGAAAGGGGAGCTGTGTACCATTCTAAGGATCCTTGCTGGGATGAGCTGAACAATAGTAAAATCAAGTTTTGTGTTGACAAAACTTGTGTCGTGAGCTTTGTGACTCCAGTCTTTGTGTTCAGACCATTTGAAAAGAGATGAGGAAATCCTTGAATTTTATGCTAGTGCATTTTAGCAGAGCAGGGTTTGTTTTACTCTGGAATTGATAAAGAATATTATTATATAAAATATTCCTGAAGAAAAAAGCACTTAAGGTTCAGAGGCTCCATAGCTCAGGGGTTAGAGCACTGGTCTAGTAAACCAGGGGTCGTGAGTTCAAATCTCACTGGAGCCTTATGGCTGTGTGCCTCTAGGGAAATAATGGCTCTTTGATCCTTTTGTTTTCTCCTGATTACTTGCATAATATTTTGAGAGGAACCACCCTGACTTTGGATGAAATAAAACAACCTACAGTGTTCATAGTAAATGACAGCCAGTGAGAAACAGAGAATTAGCAATGGTCAGATTTAAACCTCCTGATGAATACCTCCAAATATTTTTTAAGAGGTATAGAAACCAGAGATAGGAATATCTGATGATGGGATTTAAAGCCTTGGGGCCAAGCTTCTGAACCTCACAGACATTGCAAAGCCCATCGATCAAAGAATCTGAAACAGCTGCTAGAATTTCACAGACAAATCTGTTCAACACTTCATGCTCCAGCAGGACAATCAAATCATTTCTCCAGAGCTCAGTAATTACAGAGCTGGCTGAAAAATGATAAACATGATTTGTGGAGGAAAAATAATATTGATCATCAGAGTTCTGTTCTGAGGAGGGGCTGGAAGTTTCTATTTTTTAGAAAAGGGAAAGACTAGGAATAAACTTTTTTTCTGCACTTTGAGTTCAATCAATTTCAGTTCAGATGTATGGGTTTTCATACTCTGCCTTTGCACGTTTCCCATTTTTTGTTCATTTTCAGATAGGACGGTTTCCTATTTTGTTCCATTGAAATGATCAAAACCAGTAAAGAAAAAAGACATTTCAGCATTTGCAAATAGCCTTTTCCACTGCGGGGAAGGGGGTGGGTAGAAAAAGCTCAAGAGTGTAAAACGTTTTGGTCTTGTGAACTGTCCAGTTCAGAAGGAAATCCCTTGAGCTCCACTACTTTTGCAAGAGCAGTTTCCCCATGAGTTAACTGGGTAACCTGCTCGCAACTATGCAAATATATGAGGTTCATCTAAATGCAGCATTATCTCTGCCCATGAAGGCCACCACTCAAAGGCTGGTGCAGCCCCAGGAACATCAGCGGTCACCCAAGCCGCTATAGCCAGCAGCCCACAGGCAATGGCCATTTTCTACTCTTCTGAATGGTGAATCAGTGGCACTGCTGGGTCCCAGCAGCCTGGAGGTGGATACTAAGTGCCAGAAGAGACAGGGTGCTTGGTTGTTCCTCTTCAGCCTATTTTCTTCCTGTTTTCCAGAAGCAGGGAGCATGTTCCAGCTATGGTAGGTTGATGTGTTTTCACCACACGAGAACTGACCTACAGGAATTTCCTAACTTTTATTTGTATATGTCACAGTATGGATAAAGAAACAGAAGTCAGCAGGGTTCCCGTTAATCTGCAACCTAATGAACTAGCACAAGTTATTGTTATTATAACCCAAAATACTGGAAAATGGAGAGATGTGGCAGGCTTTTACTAAAAGGGAATTTCTCTCTAGACTGTTGTGGCTACCTGCCTGTTTACCCTATTCCTCATTCCAGCTTATCTCTCTGTTTTGCTTTTATATGACACTGCTGAGCAATATCCAACAAGATCTTTGTGACTCAAGTTCACTCTTATGATCAAGCTTATGGTTTCAGCTCAGTTGAACCTGACAGTAATGGAAATCATCCTTTGAAAAATTAATGTCTTTCGTCTCTCTGGAAAAATGAGAAATGGTCAGGATATGTTTTCACTGATTTCTTAATCTACACAGTAGTTAATATTTATGTAAAAATCCCTTCTGTCCCCACTAGCCTGCTGCAATGCATTATGCCAAACATACTGATGCCACTTGTTGACTCGGGGCCTCATACAAAGATCACTTCTGACAGTAGGCCTTGGACCATGTTCCAGAAAAATTCCCTTGCATCAATCATCGATCATCTTTTTTTCTGCTGGAAACAGAGCTTTTTGAAGATAGAGATTCATAGGAAGGGCCAAGAGGGCAAATTCTTTTAGACCCGTGTCCTGAAGCCCATGTAAATATGTGAAGGAGGAAGGCTGGCTCTTAATCATCTTCATCAATCTGTATAATAGAAATGCTACACACAAGTTCAAAGACACACAAAAAGTTGTGTAGCTCTGTTACAGGGATGGTAACAAGGTTGGTCTGCTCATAGGCTTACTCAGGAAGGACTCTCGTTCTTTGAACTCATGACCTGCCCTAATCCAGATCTAGACAATCTCTTATAGCTCTCTAAAAAGAGAAATTTAAAAGCATCTTCCAGTATGTCCTAGAAAACTTGTTTTTCATAGTTTCTTGAAAACTCCAGAGTAGCGTTTCTATTTTTAAAAAACATCCTAGACACTGTAAATTTTTTTGGCATGTTTTTCATTCCTGTGTCTCCTTCCAAGGGTTGCATCAAGCTGGAGAGAGACGTCATTTATTCCAATGTAAACAACATTGAACTCTGTGGCCTAGCAGCCTGGATTGTTGAGGCACCCATGGTCCTTCCCTGAGTCTAAGGATGATGTTAGCAGAGCTGCGTTTCTGTCTCTGGATGCCTGAGTATTGGGTCTAGAGTCAGCAGTTCAGCCTATAAGGCATGTAAAAACACCGGCCTTGCTGCACTTTCTTGGCTATACGTAGCTCCGCCTTCTGTTTCCAATTTTTCCCCTCAGGACTTCAAATTTCCCCATTATTTCAGAAGAGTTCTCGGTGTTGAGTATTCTTGGAGATAAAAATCAGTGTCCTTCTTAACATTTCTCTTATTTAAATGTTCTAAAGTTGAGTAAAATCTAGCAGAGGCAATGAATGTCTAAAGTAATCCATTTCTTAACTCATGCGGGAAATAATTGATAAATGATTTAATCCAGGGAGGGGAAGTTTGAGCTAGAACCAGTGAAAACGCTCCCATATTTACAGAGTTCTTGGACTTAGAAATACAATTTAGGCTAATCTTTATTAAAATCTAACATATGAGAGTGCTTTGTAGCCTCAACCCAGAAAAAAAAAAAAAAAAAAAAAACAGCTGCTGAAATCTGTAGGACTGCAGAATGCAGGGGGAACAAAAGTCACTAAAATTTATCTTTTTTTCCAGTCCTCCTTTAATGAATGTGCTCGGTCCCTTATTCCAAAAAAGATATTGTGGTTTAAGCAATAATGTTTTAAAAACAAATCTGAAATATTTGACCTACATCCTAGAGAAAGGGTGACTCTGTTGACTGTCAAAGATTCCTTTTTGACAGCACTAGTCTATACCTCAATCCTACCAGCTGTATCTGCTTCGCATTGTCCCACGTCCCTGAGCTGCCCCGTAGCTCTGCCCCAGCTTTCCCACAGCCCCTGGAGTAGACACCTACATATGGTCAGATAAATGTCACACTGAACTGCATTGATTGTGCAGAGGGGGCCTGAGCACCTCTCTCAGGTGGAGACATCTGCACTGTAGGTGTTTTGGTGAAAGGAAGCACACTCACTGCTCTCCCCGACCTTCTGCTTACATGTCTGTCAAGGCCAAACTGAAAATTCAGAAAGTCAGGTTAGAAAATCAAATGCTATTTGATGCAAATTTCTTTTCAAGTATGGGAGCCCTGACAGCTGACAAAGATCATCTCCATGCTGAAGACAGGCACAGCAGTTCATAATCAACAACTTCTGGCCGATATCAGCATAGAGCCAATATTTCTGCACGAGCGTGTGGAAAGGTTAACACCCCACTTCGTGGAGAAAATCCTGAAACAGCAGTCCACGTGCAGACCAAAGTACCCAAGCCAGGTAAAGGCCTGACAATTTGTGTCAAAGCCATAGACTGACAGGGCAGATTTTCAGGACTCTTTCACAGCATACAGTGTGATTTGGCAGGACAGCTGCCTTCTGGAAATGCTGCAACTTCACAACCTCTTACTGATTGTGGGGGTCACACTGACAGTTTGCGTATTTATCTAGCAAAATAGACTAGACCTTTATCTTCTGAATGGCAGATCCCGCAGGGATTCATAGTGGCATTATTCTTCCAGACTTCCCCAGTAGGATACCATTGACCTGATCACGCCAGTCTGAACAGGAGGTTACCTTGTGCTCACCACCACAGCAAACATGCTCATTCCAGTAGGCCATATCTCCATAAATGACCTGGAAAAAATGTAACATTACTGTAGTTACAGCAATTCAAACTGAACTATAAAACTCCAGCCACATCCACTTTCACCTAGGCACCTTGCCACGAGAAGAAGCACTTAAATGCAGACTGAGATGGGAGTAAGAGTCTGCTACCATGATACAGCAGAGGAACAGAGGGTCTATCTTAGGTGAGGAGTTTTAAGGCGTTTAATGTGTTTAGTCTAGCAACAGAAAGGCTGCAAGAGGACATGACTAGCTCACATAAATACTGCAGAGGTAAACAACTAGAAGGGGAAAGAACTAATTAAACTAAATGACAACATTGGTATGAATAAATATATTAGGCTGGAATTTAGAAGGACATCTCTAAGAAGCAGGAGACTAATATTTTCAAGCAGCCTGAGCAATAGGTGGAAACAACACAAGTCAGAAAGAGCCTTCATAACCTGCACTAGCATAACTGCATAACACAGACTCCAATGAGCCAAGAGCTCCCACCCTGCACCTTGTTCTTAAGTGATATGTCCAGATCTAAATTCAGCAGGGTGCCCTATTCTGCAAGTATGTGAATGTATCCATGTGCGTTTTTACTAGTCTTTTAAGTAACTCGTTTCTCCAAATATTTCTACTGTTTCTAGAACCAGAAGGCAATGACTTTAGGCCTGCTTTCTCTTCCTTCCCAGATAGCCTGTGGTGTACCTGCTGATTCCCTTGCCTCCCTTCTGCCTGTTATGGAAACAATTCATTCCCTGTGCAGTGAGCCTAGTTATAGAAAATCAGTTGCTCAATAATGGTCATCTATTTATAGCCTTTTATAATTTGTTTCATGACAAAGAGTTTCTGCAAGATGCTCCTTGAATCCTGCAAGAGATTAATGATTTTTCCCTTCCTGTGCTACTGAAAGTACCTTTTGTGCTCAGAAGAATGTCTGCAATAAAGACCATTTTGTGTATTCAGAGTCAATCATAAGGACTTTAATAAGTTTTTGATGAAAGCTTAAAATTTCTCTTTGTTTTCCTTCAGTTCTTTTCAATCTTCTGGGTCAGATGAGCATGGCTTACCCTAAATCCTTTAAGGACAGAACAGAGACAGAGTTAAATGATCTAGATTCTGTACAGCCTTGCACATGGCTAGCAGAGCTGCTAAGTCCTCTGTACAGAGTCTCTGGTGACAGCATGCTGCAAACAGCAGAAAGACAAAGTCTAGAGATGTCAGTAGATACGCTTAATTTTCTCATTGCGTAACTGTCTGTCACCAGGAATGACAGTCTACTTATTTCTGTTAGACAAGTTATTATATTTTATAGAAACTGATACAACTGGCTTGACAAAATACTCTCCAGGGTTTTTCTCCCATAGACCTCTGTTCCATCATAGCTACCACTACATTTCTCTTGTCATCGTGGACTGTAGTGCAGAATTGCATCATTTTTGCTCCAGAAGAGAATCTCCAGCCTTTCTTCATCTTCTATATCTTTTTTAGTCTGAAGAAGAATTTCCCTCTCGGTGTGGCTCCAGACGAAATCACTCATGGTGTGTCCTTTCTGCAGTGTTGCTGGGGGAACACCTGAGCTCAGAGAGAAGTCATTCTCTTTGCTGCTTGTGTGTCAAGGCACAGATTTATCAGAGCCTCCCGTTCCACAAAACTGTGTAGCTGGGGACCTTGCCTTTCTAATGGCCTCTACCAACCTGCCATCAATATTACCTAGAGGCCCTCACTGATCTCAGCAGTGGCCTGTGGGGTTGGCAGAGTGAGCTTGGAGGGAAATAACACCTAATCCATTGAGCGCTTTATAGTAGAAAACTCACTCTCCAAAAGCAGACCCAAGTGTCTTGTCTCCACTTGTAAATTGGGCTGTGCTCTTAATCCCTGAGAAAGCAGATGAATGCCCTACAGGTAATGAAAGAAAGCACCAGGATCAGAAACTCTGGTGAGGGCTTTCAAAACTCAATAGAAGAAAAAAAAATTGGAAATATCCCATTTGCTGGTAGGGAGTGGGTAATCCAGTTATTCTGCTGCTGGCAGGTTCCCAGACTGTGTTCCTCCATGGGCAACCACATCTTCTAGGAGATGCTTAAACATCATCATCAACGCATGCCTCATCCTGCATGTTCCCTGACCTTGTACTTTAGGGGCAGAAAAGGTGAGCGTGGAATGCTTGGTTCAGTCGTTTGCTCTGTTTTTAATGTTCACCCTCTCTGTTTATTTTATCAAAATCTGATCAAAGTAGAGAATCTCATGACTGGAGCAGAACTGATTTGTGGTGGTGTTGAACCTTAGAGGTGTCAGCCTTAGGACAGCCCATCTGCTTCCAGCATTGCCCCTGTGATGGAAGCTTCTGTGGCATCAGAACATAAACAGCACCCAGCTTTCTTCTCTCTGGATAGTTGGTCCCAAGCCATGGTATGCTTGAACATAAGGACAAACTCTGACTTTCCTTCAGGGAGAACAAAGCTGGTGCATTTGCAGGTGTCTATGTCACTGACAGATGTGCTGCAGTGCTCTGCACTCACTTTATAGCAGCTGAAGTAGGATGAAGCCAAGTGTGTTGCACTCTTGGAGCCTGTTGAGGAGATGACAGAAGTTTGCCTAGCAGAAGCAAGGTCACTCTGTTAGATGCATAAGTGTCCTCAAATGTGCTGGTGCTGATGAAGAGGGTTCATGATACTGCCCTTGATAAAGCAGGTACCAGTGGGGGGTCTAAGAGGGCTCCTAAATTATAGGCCGAGTTATGGCCAGGTGCTTACATTCTTAATGGGTGGAGCCCAACTGAACTCTTCTGAATGTTGTTCTTATCCGCTCTGTCCTGCTTAGGGACAGCCTCACAGAGCAGTGCATTGTTTCTGAGCTGAGCTCATCAATGCACAGGGCCAGCTTGCCTGTAGGGTTGCATTTGATGTCCCCAGTGGGCAGATACAGCATGTGTCACCGCTATTGCCACTTCTATCTATATTATCTGGCAAGTTCTTAACATGAAGACACTGAGCAGGGAAGTCTGATCGTTGTGGGGATCCAGAAATGAGGAGCATAATGCTGTTTCCCTTTGCTTTCCCTCCCATTACTCATTTCTTCAAAGAAAGACTTGAAATATTTAAAACTTCACTGTATGTTCCTCTTCTCAAAGCTAGGACATGTCTGTCTTATGGCTACTAGTGTTAAGGCTGTGAGAGATCCTATCTGTTCACTGACCAATAGTCACTCACACTTCTATGCCACTGAAAGCCATGCCATTCACATCCTGGCCTGAATTTAGAGTCTAAAATTGTGCATTCAATTAGATTTTCTGTCTGGATTTTGGCTAGTGTTAAGATACTGCACTACACAAGAACGATGAGCATAAACCCATACTGGCTGGACAGATGTTTCTAGAGCATTGCTTCTTCAGTGCTGGTTCTCTCTGCTTAAGCCTGAAGGCCAAAACCAGAAACTATTCAGCCAGGATATTGCAGACACCTCAGGAAACGCCTACGACCTGTCATAAGCATTGTTAAGAGGAGCGCAAACCTGAATGTTGTGTAACTCCATTGCTGGTCCATCTACTCAGGAATTCAAGGTGGAACGTCTTTATAGACCTCATTCATTCTGTCTAAGGTGAGGTTTCCTCTCCAGAGCTCTCTGTGGAGGGAAGCAAGACTGGAAGAATCAAGTTCTGAAGCCACAATCAGAGCCTTAGTCTGTCCCCAGATGGCGTGGGGCCTCATTGAATAGTGGGCTGTGGGACTTGGTCAATTAGTCTTCAGGTTTGCATTTCACCCGTTGTCCTCTTGCTACCTGGTCAAAATCATTGTCTCACAGCTGTGTCTGGACTTTCTCCATGGTCGAGCTCTCAGTAAGGCTCTTAGGGGCTCCAACCTTCTTGCTTCTGCATGGCCAGCCCTTGGTCCTAAGCCACCCCTCTGTCTGGCTTTCTCTCCTCCTCATTTCCTGGCCTTTGCCTTCTTGCCTTCTTACTTTGATTCTTCCTCTCCAGAGTGTTCCCACTTTATGATCACCTGTTACAGTTAGGGGATATTTCTGGTGTCAGCTGGGCCCTCCTCAGGCAAGCCAGTAGCTCGAAGAACTTGCTAGCAGTGGAAGGTGCACAGGACTATTTCTGTGCTGTCAGTGAAATGTGTCTGAGACCACCAGGAGGCATTATTCCTCCATTGAGGGCAAGCAGGCAATTTAAAAGGCTTGCTCAGCTCCAAAGTCTTGTCCGCTCTTGGCTACAGTGCCAGAAGTGCTCTTCAGGTTAACCACAGCTACAGAAGATACTAAGCACTAGCACCAGTATCAAACCTGGCATCTTCTCGGACTTTAAATAATAACTGATGATGTACAGATGTCTGATCTGGCCTCTCTTTAGTAAGTCAGCCCTCTCCCTTGCCATGAGAGGGCAGCATCTCGACTTTACGTCCAAGTCTTTCTGGAATAGGTGATGGATATCGAGTTTCCAGCAAAGATGCATCAGGCTCCTTGAAAAACATTTAGGAATCGTAGGAAGAATCATTCTTTTTCTTCAAGTCTAAGATTTAGTAAAGCATATGTTGTGTTTAAACTAAACTCTTAACACAGCTTTCCTTCTAAGGTGGGCTGTTTTCTTCTTTGCATAATCAGTTTCACAAAAGGATTTCAAATTGCCAAGAAATTCTCCTACTTCCTCTCAGGATGGAGGCGAATTGTATTTTGTTTTGTTTTCTCAGCTGTTGTAACCAAAGCGTTTCAAGAATTTATGGGGACCGGACAGGGATTATGAGTCTAAGTCTCCAGGCGGGCTTTTGGGTTTCCTATACACCCACTGCTGTAATACCCAAGCTCTTCAGCAGAAACAAACCCTGAATGATGAAGCCCATAGAACAATTAGGAAGCCTTGTATTTTCTTCCTCTCTCTAGTGAGCCTTGTGTTTCCTTTCTCAGGAAGGTAGAGCTGCCTGAGCTGAGCATTTGCTTTTTTTTTTTTTTCCTCCTTTCTTTCCCTCCCCCACTGAAGTGGTGGGAGCAGCAGGATCCAATTTGCAGTGAAACAGCACGGTACTGAATACAGTACTCCAACATCTGCTGGAGTGCAGAGAATGCTTTCATGGAAGCCAGGGGAACTGAACACAAACAGATTGCTTTCTATATTTGGGTTTTTCTGGCTGTAAACCAAATGACCAATTTCAGCAGACGCTATACATCAAATGGACGTGTATGTGAATATTTCCAGGCGGTGGTATATCCACTTTTGAAAAAAAGCATTTTCTAGGAGTTAGTCGGCCTTTGTTTGTAGAGGTAGTTTTCCTGGGAACCATACAAGAAATTCCTGATTCCAATGCAACCGACAGTGAATGTGCACCTATGTCAGTGCTAGTGGAAAACAGCATAACTGAATTGGCACTGGTAACTCTGCCGGACACATCAACTAAGGATCCATCCCATATTCTTTTGTATGTCAATCACTATGAGGCTGTGACCATGCGAAAGTTCATCATATAGCAAGAATATGTGAATGTGAGTGGTTGAGAAGTTACGGATTAGTTTCAGTGGGTTCATTTTCTGCCATGAAATTCATAGACTGAGCATAAACCAAAGAGAATGAATATCCCCAAAGAGAACAGAATGAACCTTTCAGATGGTTTCATTGGCAATGAATGTTTTTCACAATAACTGGTCGTCTTGGCTGATTTTGAAAGGAAAGTCATAACTGAAACAAAGCTATTATTTTTTTCTGACTAGGAATTGAAATGTTAGATCCTCTGCTGACTTGTGCTGGCCATAAAGTCAAACGTAATATTCCCCCAAAATTTCAAAGTGTTAATGAAGTCCAGAGAAGACCTCAGCTCTTGTTTTATATTTCATGAAACACTAATGGCAAATTCAGTCCCGTGGCCCCAACCGAGCAGATGGCCAAAATGAAGCCCTGGCTCCATTTCAGCCCTTTTTGTAGCCTCAGGGCTGATTCTCAGCTGGCACACACCACCCTAAATTTGAGATGCTCCAGCCATTTCACCCAGCTGCAGATCTGCTTTTCCTAATGTAAATATTGTGTATTCTGAACATTTCCCCCAAGGTAAATTTTATCTTCACTGCAGTCCTGGATCTAGACGTGGACCTAGTCCAGACCCTAGACGTTGACTAGAATTTCTTCTGCAGTGGAATCATCCTGATTCAAGTTACACCTTTCTCTTTGCTGGATAGGGCTTTGCCCCACAGGCCGTATGCCGTAAGTGCATATGCCAGTGCCATATGCCATTAGATACGCTGCTGCTGTTGTTGTAGTTCTAAACTTGCAATCCAGTGGGAAGAAGTTCCCATGGAAGTATTGCTGGTAGAATTCAGGTAGAATTCCTCCTTTCTTGTTGGATGCACTCTATTGCCTTTCTGTGGGCATCCGGACAAAGGTATGTCCTTTCTGCAAGGTGAGAGGAGTAAGCTCCAAAATTATGTAGTCTGATGGCAACAAATAGTTTGTCCTTTGCTTCTGGCCCCATTAATTTAACCTACGCTCTGTTCTCCAGTTTCTATTTTTTCCTGTACCATAGCTCTCCTCTGGGGGTTCCAATCATTTAGTTTCATCAGAGTTTCAGAAGTAGAGAAGCAATCAAACTCTGAGTTAGCGACTTATACTGAGATAAGGAAGGTGTTACTTTAGACTGCTTCCTACCTAGACTACAAAAAGTCTCCTTTGGATCTCACAGGGAAAGTTGTTGATGTCAAATGCAAAGATCATGAGCCATTATACTAAGCTTCAAACAGAAGTCCTAGTCTAGCTGTCTGGAAATCAAAGGCAGAGGGACAGTTCTGGGTCCAGGATGCAGTTGCACAGGGCAAAGCAGAGGCAAATGTGGAAGGGCCAAAGGGCACTCAGCTCCACAGCCTGGAATCTACCACCATTTGCACCAAATACACAGACAGGCCCGCAGTTCAGCAGCAGAGCAGCCTGAGACTAGGGGAAAGGACAGCAGTAAGTGATCCAGGAGAATGACCTGAAGACAGCTGCTCACAGTGTACAATTTGCAATGTCCTCTGCTGCAGAGTCTCACTCCTGAGCATTTCCAGACAGGAGCACCACCTCCACACTTCTCCTAGGCCCCTGAGAGTGTGACCCAGATAGCTGGGCTTGGAATGAGGACTGAGGTGACACCAAGCTTTGGGTACACAGAAGCAAATAGAAGCTGTGCTGATTCAGAGGGCTGTATCAGATGCCTGAGGCTGCAAATGGAGGGGGGCCTGGGAGCAGATTGTCCCCTAGTCTGTGAGTTCTTACCACAGGCATCCGCAGCTACAGTAAAGCTATGCCACAAAGCACTTAAGGGTCTTTAGGTGAATCTGCACCAAATGGCAACCGCGACTTTGGGGATGATTCAGCTTGTGCATCAAATGGAGAAGGAAAAAGATTTGTGAGCAGCTGATAGGCTGTCTAGTAACTTTGCAGTGGCCTTAGTGCATTCCTTTTTATTTTCTTGGTATGTGATTCCTGAGTACAGTGTCCTCATGGAGCCAGTCCATCTGGAAAGGTCTCTCATTTTGCTGCAGACTGCAGAGAGTCCAGGTATTTGGGATGTCTTATCCACTCATCTTTGATTCACCTATCACACCATGTTTCCAGCTCACAGCTAATACTGATCTAGTAGAAAAATTCCAGGGCTTCAGGGGTGAAACAAGCAGTGGGCTGTGAACTCATTGCTTTGAAAGCACAGGTTTCCTTGGGCCCTAAGAACCACACCAGAAAATTCTCCCTTCTTCTGGTAGTGAGGTTCACGATGGCTCAGAAGGTCCCCATACCGTTTTGGAATATTGGGCATGCAGCAGCTTTCTGAGGGAAACCAAACACAGCAGCACGGCATGTTTCATAGCACAGGATGAGCCAAGCATAGCTCAACTGCATGGAAGAAGCAAATTAAAATCAAAAGTAAACACTGAACAACCCCAAAGTTCTCCTGATTGCTTAAAAATCCATAATGCCTGAGGACAGTGCACAGTCATCTGTTTTCCTTCCTGGCTTGTTATTACATTGAATGTTTTTGTTAGTTTTCCTCTCTTCATATGCACATTGGGTGCCAAGATCACACTCTAAAAAGTGACTTGTGATGTGGGCCATTGTATGATAGCCCTGGGCTACAGATGTGTGAGTGTCTATATGTCATATGAGGTCTGTAGGAGCTGCAGTAGGTATCTTAAGCAGACATCAAAACACAGAGCATGCAACATAAACGACAACACTGGAAAACATGTCAAGTTGAAGAATAACCAGTTCAGCCTTTCCCAGGCACTGTACAGAAAGGTATTTAGCTGGCTCAAGTCTAGTCACAGTAGTAAAGGGATGCCACACGAGGCTCAGCTGTCTTCAGGAAAAGATTCACCTATCTTAGCCGTAGGAGGCTATAAGAGTGGCCTCGATCCAAAACTCCTGCCCAAGGCCATATTCAGGGCAGTGGGAGTAGGGGAAAGTAGCCTCCTATTTTTTCCAAAAAAAAAAAAAACATGGGCACCTCTGACTGCCTGCTCAGACACCACACTATCCACCAGTGCGCTGAGAGCTCTGTGCGCTGGCAGCGTCGGTGCTGCCTAGGGGAGCAGTAAACACGTTTGCCCTTTCTGTTGTTCAGCACAGTGCCTGTCTAGCTGCTTCTGGGTGTGCAGCATCCAGCCTCAGAGCACAGGGAGAGGGAAACAACTAGAAATCCCATGTGTTGCTGTCCACACATGTTGCTGTCCACACATGGCTACTTGGAGGATCGTCAAAAGAGGGGTGAGAAGGCAATGAGGAAGGGCTGGAAAGGAGCCAGGAGAGGGGATGCAGAAGCCTGGGGGCAGCAAGAGAGCTAGGATGGGCTTTGGGTAATATGACTGATGAAAATCATGAGTCAGGTAGTTGGAAGTCCCATTTCCTGGCATTACAACTTGAAGCCCCCCTCGTGGGTGTTTCCTGCTACATGGCTATTCAGGCTCACGCAGCCACCAGCTGCCCTTCCCCGTATTGTGCTATGCAACGGGTGGAAGACGTCACTGGCCAAGAATTCCTCAGCTGGTTAGAAAACGCCATTAGGATTTTAGTTCTTTTACAAGTTGCTGTGCAGTTACAATTGCTGAATGATGAGTGAAAAAGAATTCGCCAGGTGCATCCTGCAGACCAAGAGAGACGTGTCAAATCAAGGAGGTGGGCAGCAAGACCTCATGACGTGAAGTGCTGAAACATCTTCATGGAGGGATTCAGCAGGACCAAGGCCCAGAAGTCAGCACAGGGCTGCCCACAATGCCCAGCCTTTGAAGCTTAGCCAGGGGGAAGGTCTACATGATGTCATCACGTTGTGATCCATCTGAAGGTCGTGCCTGGTGGGGTATTCTCAGAAACATGTTTGATCACAGGCATCATCGTGCTGTGCAGAAGCAGGGAGCATGCTGGGACACTTGGATGTGCTCTGTGTCTTTGTAGAAGCCTATTCTAGCTTGAAGCTGCCTTGACTAAAGCCCTCCAAAGGTCCCTTCCAGCCTTAGCCATTCAGTAGCTCTGTGATTCATTTGAGAAGATCGATCAGCAACAAGGAGCTGCCCAGTGCCATGTTAGCAAGAAAAGAACTGTGTCATTGTGATAGTACTCCATCACCAAGCTCCTAGGGGATTTACTCCAGGCTTTTAGTGAATTGTTTAAATAGCATTGAGCTATCTACCAGATTAGCCTGCAAACCACCCACATATCCCGTATCATTTTCTGTTTCAGTTATAAACCTGTTCCAAAAGGTGTGTTTCCTCTGTCCAGCAGTGATGACGGTATGAGCAGGTCATATCTCCAGCCCACACTCTCCTGAACTCAAAAGCCCCCACTTAGCCGCCAGATATGTCCATACAGCATCTACAACAGCACCTGCCTATGTTTCCTCTGTGAGTTTGGCTGTAGCCACTCTGTTCCTTTCCCTGGCTCTGTACTGTTGGTCCATTTTTCCTTCCTTTCCCCCTCCTCGCAGTCTTACACCATGAGCACAGTGAACAGCTGTTATGGAGAGCCACAGAAGGCCAGCAGCTTTCCACCAGCGATGCATGCTGACAGATGGGCCTAGTGAGTGCCCTACTCCAATTGCACCAGTCCTTACTCACCAGTCCTGTCAAAAGCACCAGTACTTCATAGGACAGGTGCCCAGGACAACCCAAACTAACCCCACCAAAACACGATGAAATGCACCCAACAGCTGCAGATGGATCAGAGAGAGGATACCCTGATGCTCTAGGAGAGCCCAACACTATGTGTACTAATGCCAAGCAAGATTAGTGTCAGCTGACATTTCAGCTGACTCTCATGGTACCCACAGAAGTCGCCTTGTTTGCTGTGTTTGGGGGCCCAGCCCTGCCCCACAGCATGGTGCTGGGCTATCTGCTCCCATCAATCCTGGCATGTTGGATGGCCTCCATCCTGGGGGGGGGAAGACGGAGGCTGGAGACTCTCTCCTTCCCTTCTTCCCTTCCCCAGCCAGCAGCGCGCCTTCTCTTCCCCAACAAATCAGCAGGGACCTGGGACAGGAAAGGATAGGCGGGTTGTTCTCTATGTGGTGGAGAAGGAAGGAAGGAAATTGAGGGAAGAGGAAGCTGTTCAGGGGTGATCTTTACCCTCTGAAATCTGATCAATTAATGAACAGGGATAATGAGGAGAGAGACATGCTATTGGCCACACACAAAGAGCTCCTTTTCCAAGACTACAGTAAAGTATCAGATGGCATTTTGATAACTTTTGGGGTAGCAGGGTCATGAAAGACTCGAGTGGTTTTGTCCAGTGCAACAGCAGGTGCAGTTTTAACAGGGAAAGGGCTATCTTTCAGGTAGTTCCATGAGCAGGGAAGGAAGCACAAAAAGAGCAAAGGGACTTGGACCAGCTTTCTCTGTTTAGACTCATTTGCTAAAGAAGCATCAGAAAGGAAGCTGGAAAGCTCTGAAAAATAAAGACTATTGCCAAGACTTATGTTTTCCTGCAATGTTTGAACTTTTGCTTGTGTCCCACGTTCCAGGAGTCACAGAATTACATAAGATTCCTCTTTCTTGCTAAATAAAAATTTTCCGATTACAGAGGAAGACCTACTCATAGAAAATATATGTCTTAAGCAGGAGCCTGAAAATACAGAAACCAGAAGATAAAGCAAAACCGAGGATTTATTCTCTCAGGGAATAAATCACCTAGGGAGGAAGAACCCCATGCACCAGGACAGGCTGGGGGCTGACCTGCTGGAAAGCAGCTGTGCCGAGAAGGACCTGGGAGTTCTGATGGACAACAAGTTGAGCATGAGGCAGCAGTGTGCCCTTGTGGCCAAGAAGGCCAATGGTATGCTGGGGTGCATGAGGCAGAGTGTTGCCAGCAGGTGGAGGGAGGTGATCCTGCCCCTCTCCTCAGCCCTGGGGAGGCCTCCCCTGGAGGACTGTGTCCAGTTCTGGGCTCCCCAGTACAAGCCAGACATGGCCCTACTGGAGCGAGTCCAGCGGAGGGCTCCAAAGATGATGAGGGGACTGGAGCATCTCTCCTCTGAAGAAAGGCTGCAAGAGCTGGGCCTGTTCAGCCTGGAGAAGAGAAGACTTGAGAGGGGATCTCATCAACGTGTACAAGTATCTGAAGGGGGGGTGTCAAGAGGATGAGGCCAATCTCTTCTCCGTGGTGCCCAGCAACAGGACAAGAGGCAACGGGCAGAAACTGAACCACAGGAAGTTCCGTCTGAACCTGAGAAAAAACTTCTTCCCTGTGAAGGTGGCAGAGCATTGGAACAGGTTGCCCCGAGAGGTAGTGGAGTCTCCTTCGCTGGAGATATTCAAAACCCGCCTGGACGTGATGCTGGGCAATATGCTCTAGGTGACCCTGCTTGAGCAGGGAGGTTGGACTAGATGATCTCCCGAGGTCCCTTCCAACCTCAACCATTCTGTGATTCTGTACCATATTAAAGCCATATTTATGGTCTGGGGGAATGTGTAATGTTTGCTAAGCACCTCAGGTTGAGCACAGTGAATATCCTCACCGTTTGCAGCTCCCCACAGCCTCAAAGCTCAATCTTCAGAGCAAAAAGTTTCTGCTCTGTTTCTTTTCTTTTTTTTCATAGCAAATGTTTTGTATCTTTAAAAACACCAGTTTGAGAACTGTCCCCCTCCATCATACTCCCAGGCTTGCAGGTGTTGAGGTGTCTCTACCACGTTAACAAACCTTGCTTCATGCTGCATGGTACATCCTGTCAAAACTTCTTTGAAGAGAAAAGACCTGAAGAGCACTCCAGTGTAATCACCGACAGTGAGGCAACGCTGGAAACATGAACACTGGCTTTGCAGACGTGTTGATTCTCCCTCCTCCTGATACTCTAACTTCTAGGTCAGAACTCCCTTGTGCCCCCCAGGGAGACTTTTTTCCCTGTGAGCCTACCCAATGAACATAAGAGAAATACATACATTGCATCTCTATTCCTCACCCTCTTTCAGGGCTCACACTAGCTGTTCTGGGCTCTTCTGCAGGCTCAGAGCCCATTTTCAAGGACCACTTTCCAGACAGCAGCCCTGAGTTATAATGACACTAAGCTCCACATGATCCAAGATGGGCCATGACCTGCAAGTCAGGGGCCCACTGTCACATACAGCAGTTAGCATTTGTAATCCACTCAGTCCATCTGGTCCTGCAAGGGGGGGCTGTGAAAACCCTGCATGTGGCACAACCTGCCTCCGCAAAGCTCTTACTGCTCAGTTCACAGCCCTTCATTGCCCTGGATTGTAAACTGTTCAACCACATGTTTCCCTTTAGCACTGAAACTACAAGATAACAGCACTGAGAGCCTTTCAAACCCCCACAATACTATTACATGACTTCAAAAAAATTCCCTGCAGGCACTTCACAAAAAACTGAAAAGCAAATACAGGGTAGCTGCAACTAGGACAAGGTGTCCTGTGCTGAGAACAGAAGGCTTAAGAGGTATCGAGGAGATATCAGGAGTGATATCTCTTCACCAGAGTCCTACGCTGAGACAAAGTGAGCAGGGAAATAAGTGAAATTCCACAGCAAGGAACCACCTTTTCATCCCACTTGCCACATCTGTTTTCTCCTTTGCCTAGCTGGCAGCCAAGCCTTTCCTTACCCTCTGCTGTGCACAGGGAAACGTAGAGCCTGCAGGGTGGTAGGGAGTTCTTCATTTCTTCTCACCGCCCGTTCTGCCCCAACTGCCACAAGCTCCAGCCTCCCTTGAGAAACCTGGCAGACACATGTTCATCTCTGCATATAAATCGATAAACTTGCTCACAAGCTTAAGTATGCGCTTCCTTCTAAGAGAGGAGAATGAATCGCTGAGCAGCAGACATCACTGAAGGCAGGAAAATGAAGCTCCTTAGTCAATGCATGTAAACTAGAACGCACTAGAAGGCAGTCACCATCATGACTGTGAACATCAGTATAATTGTATTAAATACAACCAACCCTATGGTATCTGTGGGTGGTACCCTCACAGTTCCTTTTTATGGGAATCATAAGAGCAAGCAAAAATATATTTGCAGTTAAAAAACATATTTCAACTAACTGTTGAATATAATCTCTTTTTCCTCAAAAAAAAAAGTCAGGTCACCACCAGATCGCAGTTCAGTTTTTTTCTTCTTATTCAGTAGGATTTGCTGCCAATCTGAAAGGCAAACACCCTTCCCAGCAGTTCTCTGAAAGGACATGAGGCTAGATCTACTACAGAGTCTGAAAGCCTATCTATCTATACTATCTATCACATCACACCCCAGTTGAAGGCAAGTAGCTCTGATGTGGGTGAAGAGCAGCTGCACCCAAGAGCAGCCACTAACCCATCTCAGCTCCTGGGGGCTTCATTGCAAACATACATATACTAGGACTATTGGGAAGCTGACAAGGGTGAGTGAAAAAAAGTTTATCTTTCAAACCATGGCAGGATGCAAATGAATGTGGTGTATGGAGCCCGCTCCAAGGCCAGAGAGATGACCCCAATGGGGTGCTGAGGCAGGTGACTCACTGTAATATTGGCATCCTGTGGTTAGATTGTAATTCAATGAAGTGGGAGCCAGGGAGACTTTGAAGGATGGTTAAAATGTTCATCCTAGCAAAACTGACAGAAAACCAATGCAAAGAATGACACCTCATGTGTGCACCTGCCCACACAGATACCCACGCACCACAGTACCAACCCTGGGAGCTGGTTACCTGTCCTGGCTGAGAGCTCTCCCAAGGGCCCCCCACCAGGGAGCCGACTGCAGGGAACCCAATGCCCAGATGAGCATAGGGAGGATCCGAGTTAAGCGACAGGACCCTTTCTGGCAATGAGAGAAATTTTGCTGATGGACTTGGGCATGTCACTTTGCTGAGGATGACCAAAGTTAACCTTCACGGAGGCCTACATGAACCCTCAAACCGCCACAGCTGCAGAGAAAAAGTAGCTATAAAAAGCTCTGAAAACAGATTTGCTTTGTGTACCAAAGATTTACTTTGTGTACCAAAGATTTTTCTGCTTGAAGAAGGAGAGAGAAATCAGCAGGTGGGATCTTCCACTACAGAAATAGCAGCTTCATAGATTGCGAGACCACACAAGGAGCATTGTGAACAGCTGCTGTCAGCCTTTACCGGGAAGTAGCAAGGCTCTGGTGTCCTTCCAGCAACAAAAAGGGTGCATTGCGAGGAACGACCTGTTTTGGGGACAGCACTGGAATTTGGTTCCTGGAACTGATGAGGGAGGACAACACAGTCTGCCATGTCGGACTGGATTTGTTCTGCTCCAGAAGGTCTTTCTAGCTCTCTCATGCTACTTAGTCTCTGCTCCCAAACTCACAGTGACGCTTGGGATGAGGGAAAAGCTGTCATGGGACAGGCTGAGATGATTATGATGTGAGTGCTTTCTTGTCCTCTTTTCTGTTTCTGTTCGACCAAGTTTCCTGGGAGCAGTCACACCCCTGAAGGCTCAAGGCTCAAAATTGTTGCTTTTGATGTTCAAGAATGAGCCAGGTGACAACCTTCCTGCACACACTCCGTTTTCTGGCCAGCACAGGATAGTAGAGATTCATAAATGCCCCTACAGCTTCACACTCATTGGCCTGGCTACATCCACTGTCCCGCCCTGTGGGAACTGGATCTGAGGGCTAGAAGGGACTGAGCACAGCAGTGCACAGCTCCGCACTGGCTTTCACATCACACCCTTCCCTGGACAGATGATGGATGCATGGGCAGCTATTTTAGACCTCAAAACCAATCTGAGGCTTTCCGTGCCTTCCCCTTGTGTGTGTGCAATTTCTACCTCTCTGAAGGATTCTGGTTAGTCTGACACAGGCCAATATTCCTCAGTGCAGTAACTACTCCCATGGGAGGGGAAATGTATGTGAATTACACCTTTCACTGGTAAAGACAGAAGCCTGAACGCTTGTGTGCCAGATGCTGCTGCTGGTGAAGTCTAGACCATTCCCTTCTGCCAATAAAGTCATGATTTTTGCGGAAGTCCTCTGACGTTTAGCTTGCAGATGGTACCATTGATCAGCAGATCTTTCCTGAAGAACACATAGTGCCTGGGCCCAGAGGAAATGCAGGGGTGCGTGATACCAGTTGGGAAGGGGAGAGGAACACCGCAGTGACCTAAGCAGACAGGCACCAGAGCAGCTCAGCAGAGCCTTTGCCGAAAGAAGGGCAAGATAAAGCACCAGTGGGCCAGCTCAGCCCACTCACACGGTGGGAGTCTGCATTTCCCCAATCTGGGCTCCTCAGCAGGGAGTAGGGTGGTAGTGAAATGGTAGCTGTAGAGAATGACTGACAGTCTTGAGTCTAGTCACAAAGAGCAAGAAAAATTTGTGGCTTTCTGAAAGAAAGGCCAAACCTACCTCATGCTCTGGGCACTAAACAGTCATGGCATAGAAGATGATTCACCCCACGTCTAGTCAAGAGCAGAATTTGGGGACAGCAGGTCATAACCCCAAATGGAGGTATCTGTCACATATTTGGATGGAGTAAGTCCCTCTCTGCCATAGTACCACGCCCACCTTGCCAGAGAGAACCTGGCTCCTGAGTTCATTTGCTAACGTAAGAAGATGCAACTGTCATCTCTAGGACAGGGAACCACCTCTAGCTACTGTATCATGGAGCTAAGAACTGCCTTTTCTGGCCATTTCCCTCATTTCTTCTGCCTTTCTCCTTGCCTCAACCCACTGGTCCATCCCTACCGCAACAAGGCATTGCTGAAGGGATACAGGCTTGTGCAAAATGATGCGAAAGCCCTCTACTGAGCTGTGGGAGAGGTTTTTTTGGCTTAGGGAAAGCTGTGCTGAGGTACTAGGGAGCATGCATAAAATAACTCAGCAATTAGTCATTGCTCTAGCATTTGTATTCTTGCTTCATTTCATCAGCCTGCTGTGAAAATCAAGCATTCTTCACTTTCTCTCTGGCTTTTGGTGTTATGTTACCTTGTCTCCATTTCTCTGTTATGTTTTCTATCAGGTAGGAAGCATAAACTTGGAAAATAAGCTTTCTCCTTTGATATTTTCCTTTTATTTAGTGAGTTTAGGTTAGGGTCAGGTTATAGTTGACATTACGGCTAAAATTGTCAATCAGGATCAGGGATTACAGTTGGGGTTAATCCGGGTTAGGATAAGCATATGAGCTTAGTACTTAGATATAATTAGTGATGGGTTACTTTTAAGATTATAATATACAGGGGATTTTTGTTTGTGTCTGTAGGCCTAGACCAGGTTTAGGGTTAAATCAGCGGTGGTGATTAAACTGAAGATTTTAGATTTAGATTTTAAGGTTCGGGAGATAATTGCCTTTGAGTTGGAATAAAATTTGAAATAATTCAAAGGATTAGGATGGTATTAAAGTTAAGTATGATTTCCCATTGCATTATAGTGGATTATGGTTAAATACACTCTCAGGGGTGATTTAGAGTTGGGTTTGAATCTAATTAGAGTTAGGATTATTATTTAGCACCAATGCTGTGATTCCCAATGAGGGGAGGCATGAGAATTTGCATCAGAATCTTGTACACTCTGCACCCTCATTTCCAGTTGATGCTACTATTTTGCCGGGGCCTAAACCCACTCCCCTCTGTGAGGGTGAGAGAGCCAGGCCACTCCTGTCAGCTCCTGGTCTTTGGTCCACAGTGCAGGAACATGCAAATCTACAAGCTCACGCACAGGGACACCTCCCCCCCCTTACCCCTTTGGCAGCAGTAACGCTAGCTGGGATGCTCCTTGCCTGTGCAACACCAGCTCAGAGGGTAAGAAAAAAACAGATGGTAGAAGGCCTGGATGGGGCTCCCTCATCTCCAGCCCAACTCCCTACCAAGGATACAGGCTCCTGGGAGGAAACCTCTCTCCCGCGCTGTATCACCCACCTGCGACGTTCCTCAGAGGGTCTGCAACAGGAGGATGTGCTTCACTATGTGCATGGACCTTCTGAGGAAGCCAAAAGAGATCCCCAAAACCAATAAGCAATTTTGTACACACCTAAAATTTGTGACTTCAAACCAGGAGCTGCTGGCTGTAACTGTAGAAAAGGTTTCAGAAATATGAAATCCTTGATTCTACCAGACCAAATACATTTCAGTGTTTGCTAGATATAAGATTACAAATACAGATGACATTTTGGTTGCAATCCATATTTTTATTAAATGAGGCAAAAAGTATAAGTGAAGCATGGTTTTGTTTAGAATATGTTGACGCTTTCCCAGTTTTCCATTCAAACCAAGTCAGGGGAAATATTTGGTCATTTAAATATACTTTCCATTCCATGTCTAAGCTTTTATGAATAAAAATAACCATAGTTATTTAGAAATAATTCTCTCTTCTATATATAAGTATAACTTCTCTCTGCAAAAAAACCTCCTGATGCTTATGCAATGCTATATTATGCAGTTACAGTAAAAACACAGAAGACAAGACTCAGTAGACTGTTTATTACGGCAGATGTTATTTTTTGTACTTTATAGAATACATATTCTGTCAGAATTTGTAAAATATTAATCAAACAAACAGAAAACAGTACAGAAACTACATCTTGAAATGAAGGTGATTTCACAGCAACGCTAAATCTGTAACAGTGCATTCCGCACCTTTTTTCTGTCAACTATGCCACCTAAATGCTTCATTTATAGAAGGTTTGCTTTTGTTTTGGTGTTACTTGACATTTTATTGTCTCAGTTTCATTGAAAAAAGAACAAAGGAGAGCAACTCTCTGTGAATAACAATGTTAAGAAGCAATTAGCCAGTAGAAATCAAAATACGTGATCATGCGATTAAAGTGTGTGACAATTCACGTACGTACACAAGAGGGAAGAGCTGCCATCTTGCCTAGCTGTAGTGTTTAAAATGCTGGTGTCTATAGCATGCTGTGTGTCACATTCCCACAATAGTCCCACAAGATCTGGTCAGCACAGACACTGGAATCTGGAAGAGTTACCTCACCCAGGATTCACACCTCACGTGCTGCTCCTCAGAGGGCAAAGATCTCCATGACTATAGAGGGTGCTTGGGCACTGAGATCCAATGGAGACATGCATATGACACAAATCTACGATCAGGCAACCTGAATCCCATCCTCCTGTATTGGACCCCAGGCACAACATACTTCCCATGATGCTCCAAGATCGTACCTACTCTTCGAGAGGATTCATGATGCGTCTCAGGAGATATAATCTGAGGAGGATTCTGGCTCATAGAAGAGCATTGCAGCTACTGTTCCTATGACTAGGATTTCAGTATTTCCTATTCAGCAATTTTTATCATCAGCTAAATATTTCAGCAGTTTTCTTTTTTCCCATATGAATATGACATTTTTGTAGAATACTATGACCTGAAGTATTCTATTTTCATTTTTGCTGAAGTCTTCCAAAGCTGTGCTGAGTGTTGATGGTACCTCTGTCTTCAGGTCTTGCGTTATATTGAATGTTAGTACATTTTGTGGTTTTGGTTCTGCAGGTTTGTCTATTGATGGCACATAAAGGAAAACAACTTCATTAGTGTATTCAAGATTGTAATGGATTCTTCCTCTCACATATGCATAAGATTTCAAAAGTCTCAACAAACACTGTGTCTTATGGATCCATTTCTTCAGAAAAAAGTCTGCTATTAACATCATAGACCCTGTATTTAGACTGCATTAAAAGACAGAGTTGTTTTTTAAAGCTTAAAGATACTTGTGGTCCAAAAATGCATTTATAAGGTCACTTCTTCAGGAAACCCTGGTAAATCGTTGTGCCGAAACAATGGCTAGATGTTCCTTTCTTTTTCGGAACAATTTTACTCAGCTGGAGCTGCTGCCCTGGCTCCTCCTTATCTATTTTTTTAGTCTTCCATGGCACAGCGGTACTTCATACAGATGCCTGCATTTTGACCTTCAGGGCCTACTGTTTAGTCCAAAAATAACCAAACTTGCCATATTTGATGGGTGAGTGGAAAGATTAGGTCCCTGGATTGGGATTCACAGCAACATGTCCATGCAGACTTCCTCAGCCGCTGTCTAAAAGGTCCTTTAGTAACCTTAATGCTTTCCGGACCTAACATCTGCCTTGTTATTTCCTAATGCTTTACTGAAACAGAAGAGAGTAGGCAGGAAGCTGGGGAGATGCTTAGAAATCCCCTGAAATATTTATTCTTTCTCTGCTGGGGCGGCAGGTCAAGTCCCAAATTTACTTTATCAAAGGCTGTTGGAAGCTCTTTTTGACATTAGAAAATGTCCAACACAAGTAAAATTCAAAAATACCTGCATTTTTCTTTATCTATTTTGAACAGACGCCCTGGGGCGGGGGGGCGGGGGTGGTATCGTGAACAGCCTATGCCTCTCTGCTAAGGTGCTTGGTAACAAAAAGCTCAGATAAGACCCACAATGAAAGCAGCCTTTATAGCTCATCAAGCAGTTGGCTCGACCATCATATTTCCTCTGTTCATGATTTTGTTCTCAGTTCCATTGTTTCCAGACACTGAATTATAAAGAAAAATAACAAAAAAAAATTTTTTAAATCGTATATCAGTAGCGGAGCAGTGAGATCAGCCCAGACACCGCACAAAACGACAGCCTGAGAGATATCAGTGCAGACTGGGGCAGGGTTGGAAGGGCAGTGTTGCCTGGGGACGTAGCACGGTTAACCAGGAAGCAAGGTGGGATGAGGAAGAAGTATCAGGGTAAAAGGGAGGGGATGAAAGAAAAGAAAGTCCAAAACCAGTGGGAAAGGAAGGAAACGGGTTGGGGAGAGGCAACAAAGAGACGCAGGAAGCAGAGGAGGATATACTAGACTCTATCTTAAAAGCAATTGGGAGCTGTAGTTGTGGGCAAGAGGTCCGCTCTGGCAGATGATGGCCTGAATGATCTAATGGGTCTTTTCCAGCTGAGCCTTTGAGTCTCCACAAAACTACTGTAGTCGCCTTACGTAATCTGTTGGAACAAGAGACATTCCAGAAATAGTTTTCCAAAAGAAAAGTATTGAGTTAGTAGAACTTTTTCTTAAACCAGTAATGAAGGAGGGGGAGAATTTTCACAGCAGCCCCAGAGGGAATATATTTAATATCAGACTGTTTTTATTCCTGCGTGAAGTTTTTTCTGGCTCTATTTATACTCTTAACTCTAAGTGGAATGCATTCCTGAGGAGAAAGAGGCAAGAATATGTTTATCTTATGCAAAAAACCAATCTTCTTTTACATTTCAAAACTGTGCACTGGAACTGCATGAGATCGTTTCCCTCTAACTTTTTTTTTGGCGGTCTTTAACATTTGATCCAGTCCCTTCAGCGGTTAGAGACTTGCAGGACACTTTTCCTGAGGGAGAATGAGAGAAAGAGAGCAGTGGCTCATACCTTGCAGTCCCTTTTAGTCGTATGCTTTCGTACGAGAGAGTTTAAAGCCAGAGCAAAAACCTGTCCTACTTCTGTTAGAGATGAACGAGCTATTCAGGCCCAGACGGAGCATTACAGTATTGCTGTGACTATTCTTCTCTCCCCAAACCCCTCTACTGTTTGAGAACTACCCCGTAGATCTCTAACCGACAGCCCTTTGGGGAGGAAACCTGCTTTTTATACAACCTGTTAAAGATTTTTGCATCAGTTTGAGAATTTGTTAACTGTCAGCTGTACATTCACAGCAGCACAGGACACAAAAGGATCTCCACAAAGTCACTGAAGACTACATAAAGCAAGAAGAAGCAAGTAAGATGGAGTGTGGTAGGACGATGTGCTAGAAGAACCTCATACCCTCCAGGACAGCATGTCTAAGAGCCAACCAGGCCAGGCAGGTCTGTCACTAGCTGCCGTGCTCTCTACAGCCAGGTGAGGATGTGAAGGAGTGTGCTGGAGATGTGTCCAGGTCTCTGGCTTCTTCCCAAGATACTGTCACACTGATGCTCCTGTGAAGGATCATCAGTCAAGAAGCAAAGCGTACCATGTCCAGTCTGGTATGCATGTGGAGATGGGCTGGCCAGAGCATGAGACCAACCAGCTGGGCAGCTGTGGCCAAACAACTAGCGTGAGAGCTGAGTTTTCCTGCCCTTGCCCCTGGGTGAAGACACTGCTAGGGTCCTCCTTTGCTGTCAGAGCACCAGTTTGCATGAGACCCAGCTGTTTAATCACCTTGGATCCTTCTGTGAGCAGTGGCATTGGCCAACAGTTTCCAAAGTTATTAACAGGGGCTGAAAGCAATGTAGCGGTATAAACATTCGTAATGTCAGAAATCAGGCCAAAAAATGAGTTCACCAGCTGATCCAAAACCCCAGCTGCTCACCCTTCCAGGGCTCCTGCAGTGTTGAGCCATCTCAAGTTTCTCTCTGGGCTGTTTGCTCCTTTTCTGCCTTAGAGTTTTGACAGGAACTGCTGCTTTGCCCTTCTGGCCTAACAAGGACATGCACAGCGCTAAATGTGGAAGAAAAACTATAGCCTGGAGACGAGCAAACGAGCTCTTTGTCTGCCTCTATTTCTAGTGGCCACAGCAGTGTGGTGATTGTCTTAGGGCTTCTTATCGCAGCAGAGGTGTCCTGAATCTGCTCTCAGTGGCCTCACTCCCCAAGACCACCAGACTTTCTTGTGAGTCAGTCTTGGAAGACTCCTGGAAATTTTTAGAGGAGACTTTGCCCTAACCCTCTCGCTGAAGAGAAGGAGGCCACATCTGAAATGGTGGTGACCTGGGTTGGTAAATATTGTAGGGCTTCTCATGTTCCTAGAGTAGAAGACAAGGGCTGGCATTTGCTAGCGGGATGTCTAGCACGGGTCCCCAAGTAGCTCTGCCAGGAAGGAAAATGCAGTGGCCAGTGGTGAGTAATCATGGATAAAAAATTATAAAAGCAGGCAAATACAGAGTGACCCTTGACCTCCATAGCTTCCAGGCTTTGGAAATCAGCACTCAAGAGCCTTTCTGAACCTTTGCTGCAGGTCCTGGTGCTCGTTCCTTATGTGGAGAATTGGCCCAGGAAGGCAACTCAGAGGAGAAAGAGACTAAGGGTCTGGACTCCCTGGCACAGAGCCAGATACAGTAGTACTTTTTTCTGCTAGAGCAATATTTTTACCCCAAAATATTTTGCCAGTGGCTTGCCATTTTAATACTCCCAAAAATTGAAGGAGGACCCTAGAAATATGTGATCTTGTCCTGAAAATAAAATCGCTGAGCTCAGCCCTGAACAGAATTACTTGTCTGCATCAAAAACATTTTTTCTTCGTAAGTTTAGTTATATATTTCATGCCTGGATGCAGGACTGATAACATGGCTCTATTTCTGTCCCATCAGCACAGCTGGATCCCCATTCCTTTCAACTGTAAATATCCGTTAAAAAGAACATCTGCGACATAGAAATCAAAACATTGTGGCCATAAATAGCAGCAGGAGGGGAGGCTTGTTAGACTAGCATGATTGTGTGGAAAATAATGGGAGCCAACACAAAGCAAGGGCTTTAATGGGAAGGTGAAGGATCAAGCAGGAATGAGATTGAGGGCTTTCAAAGGGTGGAAATTCTACCTTTAAAAGGGTAGGTACAATAATAGCAGTTAAAAATGCTTTAAGATGGGGTCTGATAGGAATCTAGTTGTGATCCCAGACCCAGTCACTTGCGTCCCAGATAACGCATTGGGTGGTGCTTGCTTGGCTATCAGTCAGTTGCTGGCATCCTCTGGTGAAATGTGTTCCTTTATGGAATAAACTACTAAATAACAAAGAGACTGTTCAGGCAGCAGAGGAACTCCACCAATGCAGGGCTAGTAGTACAAAAAGTGCTTAAGGAAGTGCAAACAGTTCATAATTCTTACCAAGCCTCCTGTACAACTTCCCCATTGGTCACAGATCACAGGGAGAGGGCACTGTCTACTCCTTGAGCAAATCAATAGGTTACAGGGGAATTTTTTCTTGGGAACTGCAAAACATTTCAAATATAGCCAGCCTGTATATGCAGCTAGATTGCACTCTTCTCCATAAGCTACTGAAGTCTATTCATGGAGGATAGACACCCCTCAGTGACTTTTAGCACTGGCAGTCAGACAAATATTGGCTTGAGTAGAGCTAGACCAAATATGAAACTGGGCAGCTCCCCACAGCCCTGATTGGCTGCATCTTTCCTGCCGCTCTGACCCTACTCTGCCACTAAAAAATGCTGATGTGCACAAAGCAAACAGTGGCAGGAATGTATGGATGCTATCAATCTTTTCTATAAAAAGCCAGTATAAATATTCTTTTTTGAGAAAGTAGAAATTTGAATTTCAGTGCTGACATCTCAACTTGTGCAGAATATAATAACAGAAAAATCTGAATCAGATCCAAAAAGTTTTGCCCACTCCAGTGTTTCAGGATACTGCATTCTGACAAAAAGATCACAATTTTTATCTTCATCTGGATTTCAGACTTAAACTCATGCCCATGAATCTCTGCAAAAGGGTCACACCCTTTTCCTCCTGCAAACCTCCTCCCTCTCCCTCATCCCAGCCCAAAAGATGCTGTTGGCCACAGATCAGTGAAGCTCAGATTAAGAGGACCACCAAGGTCAAAAGGCCCTCAACAGAGCCAAGGAGGAGGGAGACATTGCTACTCTTGATGTCTTCTGTTGCCTGGAATTCCTGTGGGAAACTCTCTATTGTCAAACAGCCTGCAAAAGAAAAGGATAGCTGTTGTCAGTGTACCGGAGGGATTTTGATTATCACAGTATTGGGGACAGAACTGGTACCAAAAAGCTGACCCCTACTCAGCAGACAGCACTCAGATGTTAAAAACAGAGACCTCTGGTTTTGGGTGCCCAGTGACATGGCTGGGCCTTCACTTACAGTCACTTTTCTCCACTGACTCAACCATCTCCACTTAACTTACCCATCCAGGCAGTAAGGAAAGCCAGTTTTATATAGACAGAAGGTGCATGAAGGCAAGATAACCCCATCATATGACAAGAGCAAGAAAGAGTGCATTGGCCAGTCCTCATAGCTCCAAGCAGGGTAGGGCTGAACAGTCAGGTGAGAAGAGCCACATACAAGTCCCCAAAGCAGGATAAATTTCTTTTGTTATGCTGGGCAAACTGCTCCATGCCCTATCTTCAGATGGACCTTCTTAAAAATTTCTCTCTAAAGGAACTGAGTAGCCAGAAACCATTGAGGATCTAGGCCCTAACCTCCACCTGTATCACAGTCATTCTGAGGTTTAAGCCTGCAGGTAGGACAAGTCACCAGCTAAAGTATAACACATGAGGAGAACAGCTGGAGGGGGCCACAACGTGGCAGTCTGCAAGCTGAGCACTCCAAGGACAAATGCCCATATTCCCTTTGGACAGTGATGCCAGCAGTAGACACACTGGTATATCTTTGTTTCCTTTCCAAGCATGGGGGGGAAATGCATTTCCACCTGTTCTCCTACGTTAGTTTATGTCTGAAGAGTGTATCACATATATTGATGAGATTTCTTATTCAGACACTGGAGATCTTTAATAGAAGTTTTTGACGTCTCTAATTTCATTTCTCTCTTAGGATGTGATTTTCATATGTATGTTAACATCAGGCTCAACCAACAGCCACAGAGAGTGCCTTCTTTGGAAATATCTGGCAATCAGGGTGCAAATGGTTCAGAGGATAATTGGTCTGGACGGTAGCCCTGCCACCGCAGGGCCAAGCAGTGTCACAAAGGGGAATGTTAGGATCAGCGCTTCGTATTTCGGTTACTGTAAACATTTGGATTTAGGGAAACGCAAAGTAAACATTGGCTTTAACTTTCCACTAGTCAATATTTACTTCTTCTGTCAATAAACCCTGATGTTCGTTTTACCAGAAGCCTATACTTGTTTGAACAACAACGATTCTTTTCTCAAACATATGTCAGCATTAATAGGAGGCAGAACAGTCAGTTCATTAACATCTGCACTGCCCTCAACAACCGCGCTGGCAAAGCAAGAAGGATGGGCATTTCCAGAGAAAATACTCTAAAAACCACACTGAACATGAGCATTGATGAAGGGTGAATAAAACTCCAATACCTTCCTAACACTTCTGATTGATTGCTGACAACCAAACTGTGTCATGGGAAAGTCTCCGCTGGACCCATCCCAGTCTTTAGTAGCCTCCTGCAGACCCAGGATGCAGCTGAGAAAGGCAAATACTTCTTCAGCAACCTTGGGAGAGGAGCCAGCATTCTCAGGATCACTTGAGCACATTCATGCTTCAGCGGGTGGTGTCTGCTTTGCTTTATGTTGCCCATGGTTGTGATCTGGTGCCAGCTTCAGCTACCAGTGTGGTATTCCCCTTGTTGCCCAGATGACATCACAGAAAAGCCAGGTGGAAGGTATTTCTGGAGGCCCCTAGCCTCAAGTCCCAGTCAGAGCAGCTGTCCGTTGTCAACTCTACACGAGGTCAGCCGTGGCTTTCTCTAGTCCAGTGGTGAAGACCCAAACCAGTGCTGCACTTCCCTTTCCTACGTGCCATGTGAATGGTACTGACTCTCATTCAGTCTCCGTCACATTGATGCAGGGAGCCAAACCACCCAGAAAGACATTCCTTCCCCTGTGGTCTTGGCTTTTGCCTAGCTTAGCTCCCTGACACAGCTTACCTAGGTCCAGAGCTGTATCTGTGGCAGGGTGAGGGAGGTGACAAGTCTTTGAGCATGGGAGAGGACAGTATCAGCCCCAGCTTAAACCAGTTTATGTTTCTGCAGTACTCTACCCTTGATGGTGGGTTATATTAAGCGATCCTTAGTTTTCAGAAGTCAGATACTTAAGCAGAATGGTTTTCTCCTGAAGGGATGTTTTCAAAACGCTGCAACGAGATCCCAATTTGTGACAACATGTTTAGGACTGAGTTCATAAATCCGTTTCATTAAACAGAAAGGTTGCTTCGAATCAGGACTGCAAATCCAAAGATCCTTGCAGAATGGATAGTGTTTTTTAATCCACGTTTGTGGCAGGTGCAGCAACAACTGGAAGCACAGTGGGGAAAAGCCAATGGGTTCAGGTGCCATTGTTTGCATCTGTTCTATGCAGATACAAATACCATTTCTGATAGCTGTACTCATGTCCTGCACTGCCTCTACAATAGGCTGCCGCTATAAAAGGCCAAAATTTAGGATCAAGTATGTGTCTCTGAGACATCACCATGGGCAATAAGATTGCTTACACAAACAAAGGGAAGTTTGGTTTTCCGATAGATGTATCTTTCATAAAGTGCCAGGAAGAATTTGACTCACAACTTCATTTATAAAGCTAGCCCTCTAAGCTGAAGCCTCATAAAATAAACCAGTCCTCTTTATGTCTGCTACTAATATTTTTTATTAAAGAGGCTTGTAACAGACTCAAGCAAGGGTTGCAAACTCCAGCTGGGTTATTGTGTTGTTTAATCAGTTCTCATAAGGAGCAGAGCACAGAAAGCAGCAATGCAGAGACAGGCGGTTGGATATGTTCCAGTGCCAGAGTACTGGTGAGCTTCGCTCTAATAACTTTATTTGCTCCGTTAAGAGAAGGGATATCTCTGTGGAAAGTCTTCACCCTGATTTTAAAGAAAAACGTATAGCTCTCTATCACCACCTGACTAGCAGCAATGAGGGCCACAGACAAATCTGGGGGATCAACAGCTCAAGTTGCACCCAAAAACCTGGGAAAAGGAATTACACTGCAGCTCAGCGAGCTAATCAGATGCTACTTTACTGAAGGGAGAAAGATACCATGATGAATTGCTTCTTTTTCATTACCTATCTGTAAATGTTTCCGGTCATCATCAGCAGTTTTGGTCTGGGAGACTTCTCAGGCTTTGCTCTTCTTTTCTTTGGGTCTGGTGATCTCCTTGGCCCAAGGCTACATGCCTGGGCCACAAGTCCACACACACAAGTCAACTGTTCCCAACTTTTATGCCTTTGTACCATGATTTTTTTTCTTCCACTTGACCATGCACTTCCCTGGAACCATAGTGCTTCCAAACGTTATTGAAAAATGGCATTCGGACCATGTTAGCTTAGATTATACCTGGTTAGGATAGGCCTTTGGTCCCTTTTTTGCCCTTCCTCCTGAGTGGTACCTGTTGGGATCCCTCCCTCTGGGGCACCCTGTGGAGGCTTGCTGTCCTCCTACACCTTAGGGTCTTTAACTCAGCTGCTGCAAGGACATGCAGTGAGTTCTCAAATGAGAAAGCCCCAAGTGTGTTGCACTTCTGCTCTTCCCTGATAATGTCATCTGGAAGTGGCACTGAGCACAGACATGTGCGAGAGCTGTTCTGCAGAAAGAAAACGTGCCACAGAGGTGTTGCAAAGGGTTTCTCAATTCAGTTCCTTGTTATTCCCTGTGAGGGGAAACCCACTCCTGCAGTGCTGCTTGAGCTGGTTCGCCAAGGTCTGTAGTGACTGTAGCCCTGCTAAATCAGCACGTTGAGCAGCCCTGGCTGTGCACATCAGAGCAGGTTCTCTTTGCCTTTTTGGAGAAGTGTGTGCCTGATCCTGTCGAACTTTTCTACTTCATACTACAATCCGCAGGAGCTGTTTCCCTCCTGCTGCCACAAGAGCACATCTTAATCCCCCTATGTAGCTAACAAGCCAATCATCCTAGTGGTGTTTGAAAACAAGAGCCAAAATTGGTCACATGAAAGATAAAAGTAGCCAGCATGAGCATAAAAGTGCTAGAGAAAACACAGTTGCAGGGGGGAAAGTGGGTGGAGAAAAGTAACTGAAGCCTTGCAACTGGGAAACACATGGGCAGCTGACAAAATTAAGAAAATAAAGATCAAAGCAAAATCCTTAACATACTGATGGCACTGGGTGAGGGGGGTGACAGCTGCAGAAATGCAGGTGATGAAAATCAGGGAGCCATGTCCCAGTCCAGAGACACCAGTGGGTGAGATGAGGGATAAGTTAGCTGCCTACCGACGTGGCCCTTGAGTTACTCAGCTGCCCAAAGTGTTGAGCTGCTCACTACCACTTTCCTGGCTGTTGCACTATTGCTAGATGCTCATGTACCGTAGGTGGTAGCATCACTGCTTGCCTAATACCCAGATCTGCAAAATGATACCCTGTACGAAAGCAGAAGCCAGACTATTAGCATTAATTCGCATCTATTCACAATTTAAAGTAAAGCTCAGGCAAGTTTAGTGAAAATCTTTCTTCTGCTGTGAAGAGCAAGGGCTATCTGAGTTTGAGAGGGAGGGTTAGAAATGTTTTTTTTGATTTTGGAGATGAGTTTCTTTGATCTCAAGCTGAGACCATACCCATGAACCCTGACAACTCCTTAAAGTCAGCAGTGAAGAAACTGAGCATCCTGATCTCTTTCCCTTATGTTTAGTACCCATCACACAAGATAACAGGAGAGGAGAGTCCATCCTCCCTGCTATGCATCAGTCCACTCGGATGGCAGCTCTCCTTTACAGATTTTCCTATTATAAGTGAACGTGCTGAAATCTACATTTAGTTTTCTTTTTAAAGTGCTGGACTATTTAACTAACACAATAAGAAAGCCTGCACCAGGTGTGGCAGATGGAAAGCATAATAAGCTGCCAATTACAGCTAAGAAAGCCCCAGAACATCATCCTGGCTGGCTGTCACATGCAGATCAGTTTGGCTGAGCCCGTTAACTGCAGCCAACTCTGCCATCCTTTTTCCCCCATTGATTCTGTGTTTTTACCCTAGTTCAACAACAGAGCATCCAGGATCTTGCTGCATCCTGCAGAGGACAGTGCAGCCCTACCACATCAACAGGGCTGTCATCAGAGCCCAGGTGAAGCAACAGCGTGGCTAGGGTGGAGGTGAGCTGGTGACAGAGCGGCTACTCTGCTGGTTGCATACGGAGAATGGGGTAGTCCTTGTCAAGCTAGGAAAGGGAGGATTTTTCATGAGAGTAGACACGCTAGTGTGGCTGTCTCAGCGCAGGCCTGCTGAACCATTTGCTGTATGGACCCTCGTGCTAGTATGCATTGCCCTATCTGCGCTTTCATGGCACTGGGGAGTGATCAAACAGGCACTTCAGCAGCAGCCTTGAGCACAGCCTCTGTTCAGAGACTTCATCTCCTAAAGGGCCACATTTATCATGAGCTCTGCACAGATTTCCAAAGTCTGGACTGGCTAATTGTGCCTCGTTTTTAGTAAGCTTTGGGCTTTTTCTAGGGTTTTGGACATCTGTCCGATCGCATCGACTTGCAGGATGGTTCTCATTGCAGGGAGAGCTTTGAAGCTGTGGGACTGCAGGAAGCTGCAGGAAGCAGATGGATTTAACTGACAAATTGAGGTTCATGGAGTTTTCATTTAATTAACTTTTAATTGGCAAATTTGGGACCCATGCATTTTTAGTATAATTAGCTGCCTAAATTAGCTTTTAACAGAGGTTTAAATTTAGAACCATGCTTTTTATATCCCGTGTCTGGTTTTATACTGTATCCATGTTGTGATTCTTTCTAAGCCAACTGCTTTAACTCTATCAGTTCAAAATATAAGGAGCTTTAGAAACTGCAACAGGAGCCTGGGACGGGAAGAATCAAATGCACAATTCCGCAAGGATTATCTTTAGTTTTCCTAGCTATTTGGGGATTCCAGTCTTTTAGCAATGTCAGAAGTACACGATCAAAGGAATACCAGAAAATAAAGCCTCTTGGGAAGTCATGTGCACATTCCTGCCTCAGTGAATTTGAATTTTGTGCAGGCTATTGCAATGCCAGGCCACGTGATGGACTCACAATCCGTGGAAGTCACTGACATAGGTTATTGTAAAAACAAGAGCTTAGCATAATTCAGAAAATGCTGAGAAATTTATATGGCTGATAAGGCCTTCCACAATGAGTCTCTCCAAACTCAAGAACTAAAACTGTAACGTGGAGTTAAAAAGAACCATCCCTGTGGGCTTGTGGGAGAGGTCTGTCTTTCCTTCCAAGCCTTATCTTCTTTTGCAGTATCAAATATCAGCTCTGCCTCGACTTGGCTCTCAAATTGCCTGGGCTACAGGTCTGACAACTTCTCTATCACCATGAGGCAGGACAGCGAAACTTGAGCTGATACAGATGGGAGGAGGTGTCTCTAAATGCAGCTTTTTCTTGTTATTGTGTAAGAAATCAAGGTGTTGAGAGATTTTGATCTGAGGAAAGTTCATCTGGTGCGGCCACAAATGTTTACTTGGGAAAGTGTAGCAGGATTTAAGAAATCCCCCACCTCTCTAGGCTTGCTGCTCAGTGTTTAATACCATTATCAGCACTTCTCTGCCTCTCCTCCTGATCATGTCACTGCTAAGGACATTTTTTTCCCATCTGTCCATTCAGAAATATAGCCACAGTACCCAGGCACCTTGTAGAAAAAGGGAATCATGAAGAGCTCCTCACTGCAGGCACAGGTAGGGCAGAGCTGTCATTGATCATCATTGCTCTTAATACCATTTTTAGTGAACACAGCCCCTCCCATCAGGCCTAAAATGCCCAGACCTGTGCACTTTACTGAGGTTCCTGAAGCTGGGAAATGGGTCCCTGCCTTCCCATTTAGTGGATGGAGAGAGACAAGCAGCCACTTAGAGAGATCCAGACCACTTGGAGGGGCTGCTCCCTGGATGTGATTTCGAAGGAGCCAAGAGCTACTGAGCTCCTGAGCAAAGATGCCTCCATAAATTGGGATGGATTTGGGCTAAAGGACGAGCTATACTGAAGGACGAGTTACACCAAAGAACAAACTCTCCATAGGAGAGTACACAGAGGGTTTTAGACAAATCCCAATAAAAGAGGAAAACCTTTGAGCGTCCCAACTGGAATTAACAGAAAAGGGAACGCGGCACAGGATGTCAAGGTGACTACACAGCCATGACTGACCCCTCTTTCCAAGGCTGTATTGCCCACCATTTTAGCATGTAAATTCACAGGCAGGATAGGCAGATCCATATTAGTCTTAATTTACCAGGAATAATGGCAGCAGAGAGGACAGACCAGCACAGGCGACAGTGACGGCTGCACCTATTTTTGAGCTTAAGTGTATCTGGGCAGTAAGTTTGTGCTGGGTAGTTATCACCTTTGCTAGCAGGGTTGGCTAAATGAAAGCTGTGCTGGGAAGGGCTGCGAGAGCCACAGCATGTGGCTGAATACACAGCAAATAAAGCGTGATACGTAGGCCAGAGCACTTTGGGGGTTAAGCCTATTGTAGCAAGGATTGTAATATATAAATCATCATTTCCCTAGGACGAATAAAATCTACATTTTTCTTCTCTTCGGTAAAATTTATATTAATACAATAAGAAATATGTTGTGGAGAAATGACCTTTATCTAAATAGAACAAGAAAGGCATTGTTGAGTCTCCATTCTTTCCTGGTAAAAAGGTCAAAAAATATTTTAAGAACTGCTGGAAGAATAGAAACGCGGGTAAGTGGAAATTCAAGTGAAGTAGGAAACAATAGTGTAGATTAGGTCATTCCCAGCAAGAACAGGCAGAAAATTACAGGGGTTCAATGAGTCTGCACCCTGGTTTTCTCTCTTGTTACCAGGAAAGGGAGGTGGAGACCACCCTGGAAATATATCCCTTCATAGCTTTGGAACTACCTGTCTCTTTCCTATTTAAGAATCACAGGTTTTAACTGATTCCAACTTGCCAAATGCACCAAATAAATAAATAAGTAAATCAAGAATTCACCAAAACAAGCTAATTCAAAGCAAAGGGCTCAGCACCGCATCTATATGTCCTCCTTCCATTTTGTGAGGTCTTTATACCACCCTGGGGGAGAACTTGGCCCTACGGCCCACATTGGTTTACCATGCTGGGCAGAGGTGGACAATGGTGGGTAAACCTGGTGTTTAGCCCTGGAGATCACTCTCAGGAGGGAGACTCACTCCCCGCTCAGGGAAGAGCTTTCTGGCTGCATCATGTATATCTTGATCAGGGAGAGAGCATGAATAAAGCAACAAGTCTGAGCTCTCTGACCACCCATGCAATCCTAGAGTATCTCTCCTGGTAGGGAAAACTAGAGCACCCATGACATGAGGTCATGGTGCAACTAGTGCATGGTTGCACTAGTGGCAAGCTCTGCAGGCTTGCCACTAGTGACAGAAAGGCTTTTCAGCCGGATGGTTTCTCCAGGCTGAAGCACAACCCCAGATGATGGCATGCATGATGAAGCAGCAGAGCCCTGATCTTTGGGAGGTGCAGCCCAGCACCCACTTCCCACTGGACCAGTGGCCTCAGGGGACTTCACTCTCTCTGTGTTAATGATTGCGTATTTCCACTGGTCTCCAGTTATCGTCTGTCCCCAGCACTCTCTGGAGGATTTAGGCTCACGCACATCCGACAGATAAAAAGCAACTGTCCAAAAGCCTCCTACACAAAAATTTTGCAGGGGAAAAATCTAGATTTACACAAAATGAAAAACCCCTAAATCCTGGAAGAAGTCAGATTTATGTAGAAATACCGAAGGATTTTGAGGAGAGTAAGAAAAATGAGGGAAGAGATATTTTTCCACTGACACTTTGACCAAAGCAAAAAGATAGGTATTTTCATTGTGATCTTCAAAAATTTCCACCAGTGTTTCTGCCAACTTTCAAAAAGCATTTTGCTGGGCCCTTAGGGTTATGTGGTTACAGTTGCTCCAGCAAGATGGCTCTGGGGACTGCAGCTGAAATCTGACAGGAAGCCAAAATTGTAGAGCAGAGAGATGAGCTGTGTCCCCGTTGAGTCAGGATCCCTGCACACCCATGCATGGGAATCTGTGTTTACTTTCTCACTGGCTCAGCCCTGTGCAGATTTTGGTGAGACCCCCACCATCCCAGGCAGGCTCCAGAACTGTTTGCTGTTGGAGTAGCTGATTTTTTTCAGAGGATGTGCAGTGATCCTTAGACAAGCCTAAGTGAACAGCACTTCTCCACTTACAGTTCATGCCTGTAAGAATGGGAAGATGCATATCAATTAACCAAAAAGCTCTTGTACTATTTCTCCATGCAAACAGTCAGCTGACTCATTATGGCTTGGGCCTTCAGCTAGACAAACAGGCACAACAGAGAGGGAGCTGTGAACAGACAGCAACATCCCTCTAGCTGCTGAAAATGAAATGAAATGAAAAATGAAAAATGAAATGAAAATGGCTGGGACATAGGAAGTCCAAGGCCAAACATGACCAAAGCAGAGACCTCTTGGCTTGGTCAGCCAGACGGGGCTACGACACAAAATGTTTCTCCATGTGGCATATGAGCTGGGGATCTCCCATTCACAGTCTTAATTGCCATTTTTCCCTATTCTTCTCCCATCTGTTCTCCTTGTTTCAGCACAGCCCGAGGTCTCATTTGAGGGAGCGATCTGCAAGTTCAGACCGGCAGCCACTGGCATTTCCTGCCAGGTGTCCTGAACTGTTGCAACTCCCTTAACTTCTTCCTCTCAATTTACCAGAGCTTGCTGGGTGGCTTTACAGTTTCTCAGCTCTCTAGCCATTTCAGACTCCAATATTCAAGAGCCCACTTATCTTTTCAATGTGCAGGGAGACAAATTTAGGGTTCAGTGAGCCAGAGAGCAGATGGGCAGAATGTAGCATGAATGGAAATTTTGCTTAAGTGGAGATGAGGCATATCGCATCCGTAGCCCTGCAAGACGGCAGCAAGGGCTACTGGCTTGCTTACCCAGTAGTGGGGAAGCAAGAAGTGGGGGTGCTGAAACAAGGCTGGAACATATGAGAAATCCTCCTCAACAAGAAGGAGGCAGGAGAGCCCAGCTGTTTGCAGGGAGCCTTTGCACCTGGCCAACCTAATAAATCTGTCATAAACGTAGCAGCCGCCAACTGCTGTAGCAGCAGGATAGCTTCTATCATGCCATTTGCACATCCTGTCTAGAGGAAATCTACCCAAAAGTATTAAAGCAAGGTCATGTTTTATAAATTGATCACATCCTGAGCCTTTCAGCCCTGCAGTGAGTCAGCATCAAATACCCAAAGGGATATTTCCTACGAGCTACGAAAGGAAATAAACTGTCAGGTTAAAATGCCCTGTTTATCAGATTGAAATGGAGCCTTTCCTGCTTCCTACGTGATTTCAAATAAATTAGAAGTCCATCTGTTGTGCTTGGTTCCAATAAATTAATTACTTCTAAGGGTGACAAGTTTTTACAATAAAGTAATTATCAAGTTAATAATAAAGACAAAGGTTAGACTTCCAGCAAGAGCAAACCGCTATAACTCCAGGACCTGCAGCTGGGTGCACCAGAGACTCCCCCAGGACACTCATCCCAAGGGCTCCAGGAGAATGATGCAGTTAATAAATAACAGTGACACCACGTTTGACCATGCTAAGAAGCACCCAGGGATATAAAAAATACAGTTTTGGAATTAGTAGTGCATTTTGTTGGCAAATCCTAGAGAGCACTAAAATCTGAAGCACCAGGAATCTTTTGATATTTTAGCAAGGAAAATAACTGTATTTGTCTCAGCATGGTTCAATGGGAATTTGGCCTTCAGGAAACAGTTCAAAAAGTGCCTACACCTCTTAGACATCTAGGCTGCTCTGGTAAACCAGGGCTGAGCACTTTAGGACTCACTGAAAGCTAAAAGGACTTAGGACCTGATTTTTAAAAATATTTAGTTGATTAAGATGCAATTAGGCATTAATGAGGCTTTCCAATGTGCTGGTCACCCTGGATGCCAGTGAACTGCCTGCACAAACCTCACTGAAAACAAAGTTGCATTTGTTGCCTTGTACTCACCCCACTGCCGGTGTCTGCCCCATAGATTCCCACAGTAGATGCTGCTGGTTCCCTGGGCCTAATACAAGATAAAGTGCCCCAAAGTCCTGGGTAGGAGGTCACAGTACTGCCAAGGGATGAATGTAAGTAACTAGCAGAGCTGCATGCACATGACTGTAAGGCAGGACAGTGGCTCTCTGAAATATTGGGAGCCTTCAGGACTCCATCCAGAGGCACACTCTGGCTTCAGAATCCATGCTTGGGGTGAGTCCCCTGGGCAATGGACTAGGCGGGCACAAAGGCAAGAAATTAGCCTGATTACTAGTGACTTTTCTGTATTTATGTCAACAAGTCACTCATTTTTAAACCCTGTAAGCCTGGGGTCACTTTGAGAGAAAAGCTCCCTTTGGTGGAGTGGTGAATAGCAATAAATAAAAATCTACGTACAGCAGGAGCTGATTAACCCCAGTTAAGCCTTTCCTCTGAAAAGCTGACCAGAGCAGCAGAAACCCTGACTTTGGTAGCACTATGCAGGTTTGAGGGTGTGATAGGAAGGCTTTCTGAATAGAGGCTTTCCTCAGTCTCTGCCCGTGAGATGGAAACCGTTCTTCCTGTTTTTAAGCTGCTAACATCTTGCAGAGCCCCTCAGACCCCACAGAAAACTCTAGCAGGTTTTGTCATCAGCCCACAGGCTCATCTGCTAAATACCTGCTGAACAAAAAGCACAGTAGTGACTGAGAAACCAGGTCTTCATCTTCATATACATTTCACTACTCTCTTTTCTTTACCTTTGCATTTCCAAAACTTTGCAGCCACTTCGAAGCTCATCTGTTCTCCACAACTATTCTAGATGTTTTCTTTTAAAAGGAAAAGATGAAGGAAGATGAGACCCTTTTCTAGCCACCTGATTTTTAACATTAAAAAAATCCCTAAATGCAACAGCTGGTGATAAAAGCTGCTATTGTATATCTGAGAAGTTGGATATACAACAGCCTATATGCATATGCATATTCTTATGCATATGTATATGCATATTCTTAGATATTGTATATCCAAGAAGTGTTGATTTAGTGATCACAGAATCACAGAATCACAGAATGGTTGAGGTTGGAAGGGACCTCGGGAGATCATCTAGTCCAACCTCCCTGCTCAAGCAAGGTCCTCTAGAGCACATTGCCCAGCATCACGTCCAGGCGGGTTTTGAATATCTCCAGCGAAGGAGACTCCACTACCTCTCGGGGCAACCTGTTCCAATGCTCTGCCACCTTCACAGGGAAGAAGTTTTTTCTCAGGTTCAGACGGAACTTCCTGTGGTTCAGTTTCTGCCCGTTGCCTCTTGTCCTGTTGCTGGGCACCACGGAGAAGAGATTGGCCTCATCCTCTTGACACCTCCCCTTCAGATACTTATACACGTTGATGAGATCCCCTCTCAGTCTTCTCTTCTCCAGGCTGAACAGGCCCAGCTCTCGCAGCCTTTCTTCAGAGGAGAGATGCTCCAGTCCCCTCATCATCTTTGGAGCCCTCCGCTGGACTCGCTCCAGTAGGGCCATGTCTGGCTTGTACTGGGGAGCCCAGAACTGGACACAGTCCTCCAGGGGAGGCCTCCCCAGGGCTGAGGAGAGGGGCAGGATCACCTCCCTCCACCTGCTGGCAACACTCTGCCTCATGCACCCCAGCATACCATTGGCCTTCTTGGCCACAAGGGCACACTGCTGCCTCATGCTCAACTTGTTGTCCATCAGAACTCCCAGGTCCTTCTCGGCACAGCTGCTTTCCAGCAGGTCAGCCCCCAGCCTGGACTGCTGCACGGGGTTCTTCCTCCCGAGGTGCAGGACCCTACACTTGCCTTTGTTGAACTTCAGCAGGTTCCTCCTCTCTGCCCAGCTCTCCAGCCTGTCCAGGTCCCTCTGAATGGCAGCACAGTCTTCTGGTGTGTCAGCCACTCCTCCCAGTTTAGCATCATCAGCAAACTTGCTGAGGGTGCACTCTGTGCCTTCCTCCAGGTCACCGATGAATATGTTGAACAAGACTGGCCAAATAATGAAATGAAAAGAAAATTAACTGATTTCAAGGAAAGAAAGGACAGACCTAACCTTTTTAAGGAGCACTTATTAGCTGGAATATAGGACCCCACAGGACCAAGCAAAAGCCTTTCCCAGCCTGCTGTAAGCCTTCCAGGATATTATGCAAGAGAAGCCCCCATGCACACAACATTCCCTTCCCCTCTAATTTGTGTCTACTTGAGTCACTGGCTTTCCGAATGCTCATGCAGCTGCACCATATCAGTGAGCAAAAGAACTAGGAGGGATTTCTGAAGTGTCCATATTTTCCTGTCACTTCTAAAAATACACAGTTCTGTGGAGACAAACTTCAGCTTGACACAACTGAATGTCTCTGTGTTGGCTTGAATGTTTTTGTTGGGCTATGTCATTGTTAAGGGTGCATCGTTATTCACATGGCAGCGAAGAACTTTTTTCCCACATAGCTAATGGCCAAGGAAAATGATTAATCAGGGCTTCAGGATGATTTATCTGTTTCACTCTCCCCTTAATCATATTTTCTATTTCTAACATTTGCTGTCATTCAGGAAAATCTTGTAGGTATCAACAGCCACCGTGACTCATTCTCTGGCTCTTCCAGCAGCTATGAACAAGATTTTCACTATGATACAGATTTTGGCATACTGTCTAGCAAAGAGTAGCTATCTGGGACTGATATCACTGCTTTGGAAGGGGAATGCTTGACTTCTTATGAGTCAGTCCAAATGTTTGTGGCCTTCTTCATTTTGTCATTATTAGCATGTCTATTTTATTGGAGGTATTTTAATAAGCTTGATGAGGATAGTAAAAGTAATAGTGCTTTTAGCTTTTGACTCTCCTATTATCTGCCCATTTTTTCCATCAACTAGGCAATGTCTTCCTTTTATTTCTCAAGGTTGGGTGAAACCGACACTCTTGGAAGCCAATAGCAGAACTTTCTTTGAGGAGAAGCCAGTGTTTCACATCTCAGATCTCACATGCTCTTTCCTTCCTGAGATGCTCGCTCTTGTGTCTGGCACATCTGTGTTAGAAAGCCTGACAGTCAGGTCTGGGGCAGTCATCAAATACACCAGAGCTGTCCGGAACAGCAGAGTAACTGCAAATCCACACTGGACGGAAACTACATGACTCTAAAGCAGAGCTAGGCATTACTGCTAGTTCACCCTCTTCATAGACACCTTCAGCCTCATGTACTGCAAAGTGGTCTGTAGTTAAGGGCTCTACACCAAATCCCAGGGCACGCCCCCACTGCCAGGTGCCTCGTATTTCCTCATGTCCCCGCTTTGCTCTTGTTCCCATGTCACTGGTCTGCTCTCTACAGCTCCCACCCCTGGAGGGAAGGGCATGCCTCACAAAAGGCCTGGACAACTCAGAGGTTTGTACCCTGGAATCCGCTCCCAAGTCGAGGTCTTGCATACAGAAATCTCCCTCTCCAGCCAAACATACACTGCTCCTGACTTCTTGAATTAAAAAGGGCTACCATCTCTTAGCCCTTTGCACACCCACAGCTCAAGAGATAAGATTTGCTGCAGATGACAGATTCTGTCCCATACCCATGAGACAGGTTTCTTGCTGACCTTGGGAAGATTCAAGCTTTGAGAAAAGCAGTCATAAATACCTCCTTGTATAGCTGAATGTCAATGGAGCCCAAACTGCTTGAACCAGGAAACTCTCATCTCAGATAGATCCTGGGGAAAAAAGTCAAATTCTCTATGGCAACAGCTCCCAGTTTGCAGGATTGGGAAGTCTAAGTCACAACACAGCACAGATCATCCCTTTCCCTGCTAGACAGCTTCAGAGACTGTTTCTGATCCCACCTTCCCCATGTCCAGACTCAGCCAGTCTTGCCCAGTGCCTGCTCAGACTCATGCAGCTGAGGCCAGAAAGGGGCTGCGGGCTCCAGATTGCATCCCAGGAACTACTAGCTGGAGAATGAGGTCCATCTCTCAGTGCAGATGGGCTAGACAGGAGGGTGTAGACCTCTGCAGGGACAACGCTTTGGCCGTGTGGCTGATTCTTCTCCTAGCAGTCCTGTGAGCACCCTGCAAGAGCTCTTTAGCAGATGTCATCATGCCTGCTAACGTGCAGCAAGGGAGGCAAGGGGTGCAACATCCACTTTGTGCAGTGTGAGACTGAGGAAATAGCTACTTTCTGCAGCCAGCCTGGTGTACTGCAGTCTTTCCTCAGTGCTGCAGGAAAGATCTCTCTTCTTATTCCTGCTAGAGCTGTACTAAATCCCAAGCCAGCTCCTCTGCAGGGATGTGGTGGCACATCTGTGTATCCATCAAGGTAAACATCCAGCACACACAAGGGGATGGGGTTGTGGGGAATGGATGCACAGCATTTCCTGCTGCCCACCCACAGCCTGCAGTGCCTGTAAATAAGCTGTACAGTGGTCAGAAACAAAATATCAAATGCAGGTCTGCAGGAAACCTTTCTTGCCAGCTCTGGCAGCTTCTTGTGTTTTTCTTTAATACAGCTTCCAGCCAGATATGTCTCCCTGAGCATGGGAATATAACCAAAGGGGTGACCTTGGGAATGCAGGCAAAAATCTCCCAAAGTCTTTTCTCACTTGGAGGTTCAGGCGGATGAAATTCCTCAGCAGTCATGCAACAATATTGGAGCAGCAAAGCTCAATGAACATAGCAAAGTTCAGTGCAAGAGTGTTTCAACAGGCAGAGGGATTTTATTTTAATTAAAACTCATCTCATACATTCTGTCATACCCGCAAACTCACAAGCACCAAGAAGCAGGTGTCCACTGGTCTGCCCAGGCTCACTTGCAGTGACACCAAGCTCAAGCAACATCAGCTATCGAGGCCCTGTCACATCTCTTTTGTTTTTCTTAGGTTGGCAGCCATATGCAAGTTTGGATGTGCCTCTCATGCCGTTTAGGAGCTGACAGTAGCTGTGATCTATCTGGGGGTCTTATTGCTCCATTCCTGCTCTATATCCCAACATCATCTCCTAAAGGCATCAGTCTGTCTCTTGGTTTAGTCTGTCCTTCATTTTCGTAGTGTGGGTGTCCTGAGTAGCTGCATGTAGCTGTGCTGGAATCTTGATAACTGCTAATCCAAGTGCCACCAGCCCGTGCCAGTCCCTTCTCCTACTTTAGCCTTTCCTGCTGGTGCTTCTGCAGCCAGACAGTCCCACTAATACTCCATTCACACTAGCCTCGGAGTTTCTACTACAAATCTCTATGGGCATAGCACAAATGACACCTGTTTCCAGACTTTTGGCAGAAGACTTGGGATGGCCAAGGGATCTGGGATAAAAGAAGTGGAGAAGATCCTGATTCTGTGCCTAGCTGACTTTATGTATGAACAGACATCTGTGGTTGGGAAGGCAGAAGGGAAATCTCTATTCTCCACCCCCGCAGTGCTATGAGGAAAGTGGCTGAGCAAGTGATAAAGCAGGGGGAATTGACACAGGGACCCAGCCGTGATGGTTTAGGGGAAGCTAAACAGGGAGGTTAGCAATCCTGCACTATTCAAGAATTTGATTAAGAGCTAATCCCATGGTATTCCCAGGTCTCCTCCGATGCCCTCTACACACTGCAATACTGTGTGAAAGAACACATCCTTCAATGAGACAGAATCAATACAGAGAGCTGAAGTCCAGCATGGGCAGCAGAACCACTCATGGAGAGGATTGGGCAAGCAGAACCAAGAACCAGGAAGGGGTAGGAGGGCTCCTGCCAGCTCAGAGAAGGCCTGAACTACAGGGTCAGGTTTTCACATGAATAATTTGTTGGCAGTGAGTGTAGAAGAGTCACAAATAGGGCTTGTGGAGGGGCTACGGGCACCAAAAGGGATATCAGAGACGGAGAAAGATAGATTTATGGCAATCAGAGCAGCCGCTAATATTAATGTGGTTGGGGAAAGCAGCTTTGGAGACAGGACTTCCCCAGGCTCCCATGGGGAAGGTTTAGGTGCTGATGGCTTGAGGGGATTTGTCATCCAAGCAGAACACTACAGATGCATTTGAAAGCTGCTCCCTTTGCTAAGCTGTCCTGGCCCTCTCATGTGAAATGCATTAGCTGTCCTGCAGGTGACATCCTCCATTCCTCCATGTCCTCCATTCCATCCCAAGGGCTTGCTTTGTGGGACTCATGCTAAGAACATCAGTCATGTGCAGGACCCTGAACAAGGGTGATGGGATGAAGAAAGCCCAGTAGAAGCCGCACCGGGGAGGAGGCCAAAGCTCAGATGCTGAGAGCAGGATCCTGTCTCCGCTCCCTGCTTCACTCTGACTCATCAAGGATGCTTCGTACAAGGGAATTCCCACCTCTGAGAGCAGCCTTCCTCCTGGCCTGAGCACAGGACCATGGGGCATGCCATGGTTTCATGACAGGGCTTGTGATCACTGGAGTCACTGTGGCTTAACAAGTTATTACAGCAGTGTTAGACGGCTCTGGGTGCATCCTGGCTGCTATGAGACAAATCTCATCAGCCTCCCCTTCTGGAGGGTCAAGCTTTCCCCTGTACTCTGACGAAAGTAAAAATCTAGGGACAGAAGTTTTCCCTGGGAACTGGTTGCATATGCCAGAGGGAATGGTTGTAGCCCTGTGTGCACAGAGAGCAGCAGCAGGAAAGTTAGTGAGGTCTACCTGGGCAGGTTAGCCACAGGATGGGTTTGGAGGTCATAGTACTGTGTGGAATGGCATGCTGGGGTTTCTAAACATTGAAATGCCTCTTCCTGTTTGTATCAACTTTGCCTAGGGAAATACAATTTTATGTCAATTGCCAATAACTAATGAGACAGAATAAAGCAAGAAAAAAAAATTCAGAGCAGGAAAGCAATGCTGACTTGGGTAATTCAGTTCTTCCTCTGATGAAAGCAAATTAGCAAGGTCGCACAAGCAGACAATCTGCTCAAACTGAAGAGAAGCAACATCCTCCCACTCAAATTAGACTAACTTGTCATGTTAACTCCAGATGTCGTTTTGGCAGCAATGTTGCTACTGTATCTAGTTTAAACACTTGTATCTAGTTTAAACATCAAACTAATGTGCCAGGTTGGATCAAGGGTACATCCCACCTAGAGCCTTGTACCCATCCTCAACCCACAGCTGGTGCCTATGGGTGAGTTTGAGACTGTGGCTCTGACCTCGCATAGCACCTCTGATCTCTCCACCATCCAGCACGCTCTTGCTACTTCTGAGGAGTAGCTCACAGAAGGGCATGTAGAGGGCTCAGCTATAGTTATGGATTTCTTCCTATCCTTTTGCCATCCCTGCCTGTACGGTTAGGCTGTGCCTTCTTGGGTTCCCTAAGGCAAACCAGGCACATTGCCAGGAACAGTGCAGGCGAGGGAGGGGCTGCTGGTGAGTCTGGAGCAGTCTTTGCTGCCACACTGAAAAGATGGGCAGATTAAGGCAGAAAGTAGAAATGAAGCGGAATTTAGGATCTAAATACAGTGCCAACAGTCTTTAAGAGTAAAGTGTGGGCACTTTAAGGAGCATGGGTTTTGGTTCATTTTTCCTGCACGTGGGCTGTACAGTAAGGGTCATTCACTGGGGTGACGTGGACATGCTGATGATAATGTGTGTCTGAGGGATCATTAGATGTGTTAGGTACAGGTGTCCTCTGCACAGCTGGTTGGATACTACAGGGGTGGTGCAGGTGTGACAGTTGTGGCCTGGCAGAAGGGGCAAAGCTGCACCAACAGCTCTGAATGCTTCCAAATCACCCCTTCATTTAGACTAGCAGGACAGGCCTGAAAGGATGACCTGCCACAAAGATTCTCCATGTGCAGGGAGGCCATTTCTTCCTTTAAGAGCTGAGAAGAAGGTCAGTGCAGGATGACACATGTTCTTGAAGATCCTCTGCTGAAAGGCATTGTCCTTCTGTGTAGGACTCAGCCACCGCGTTGCCAGTGGCAAATCACCTCCAGGTGTCCACTATACTGCTTCAAGATCAGTGACCAGCCTAAAAGCAGTCTGCTCTTACCTCCATGTCCAGCTCTGCCCTTGCACAAGGAAAGTTTCACTAAGGTAGGGAAATGGAAGAAGACAAAGCACTCTCACAAATTGTCATTGGGATTGGAGGAAGAAAAGGAGGAAAAGGAGGTCACGCCAGCCAGCTTGCCACCACAGTATTCCCTATAGCACTTGCCTGCTCATTGCACAGATATAATTAGGTCACCTGGTGGGAACAGGAGGGATGGAGCAGGTCCCCAAATAGGTGGGGACACAACTGATGTGCGCTCTCTGTGGCACAGCAGTGGAGGACTGGCTGGTGGAGCATGGGGAGGGGAGAGTCTGTTCTGGCTGAAAAACTTATGAGAAACTAGGTCAAACCTTAATATGCTTTTCAAGGAGTTTTTGGGATGAGTTTGACTTTGAACTCCCTCTTTAAAAATAAGAAGTGACCTACATAGGCCTGAGTAAAAAAAGGATATGAGCATCCCATGGTAATGTATATAGCAGCAGTAAACTTCAGAATTGCGTCAGTGTGGGATGTATGCCCTCAGTGCAGTGCTAGCAGAATCAGGCTTCAGATGGGAAATCAGAGCTCCTTTGGAAAGCCACAGTGCTGGGTCATTCTGCAAGGAGAGATTTTTGCCACCCTATCTCACGCAGCTGGAATGACTGTACAAAGAACTGGGACATATGTTTGAGAGAGGGGTTCGAGATCTCCTGTTGAACAGTGCCTTGGCCACACTGAGGCAGGGCTGAAGTCCAGAAGGAGGTGCACCTTCTCTCTTCTACCTACTCATACACTAGGGCCAAGTAGTCTGTACTCCAGCCTCTGCAGCGCTGAGGATGAGGACCACATCCATTCCCAAGATGGCGTAGTATGTACAGCCACCCTGATGCAAGGGGTGATGCAAGATTTCTCTTTGCCCCTTTTCACTCTCCTGGGAAATGCTTGCTTCAGGGCACCATTCCTACCTCTCCCAAGTCTATGTGAGAAGCAGCTGAAGGGCCCGGTTTCACGAGACGCATATGGCTTGGGACTGAGGCATCTCCAAATCGTGGGATGCCCACGCACACCAGCACAATGCTGATGTCAAACAGACTGAGGCATTACCAGGGCTCTGTCTGGCCCGCTGTGTGGTGTAGGAAGCAAAGCCACATCTCAGCAGGGCTGAGAGTCCTCATACAGAGACTTGCAACAGTTACAAGTAGAAGCCACCCCATTGCCCAGCCTCATAAATCAAATCAGTCCCCTTCCCTCAGCAGTATCAGAACTTAATGCCATCCTAATGGTGATGGGGCAAGGTCCAAGGATGCTGCTCCAAGCATATGAGCGACACAGGGTCTGTGAAGACAGGTGATATCCCTTATTAGGGCTCTTTAGGAAAAAAAGAACAGCTCTCAGGCACCCCAGTTCTTCCTCCAAATAAATTCTGCTGGTTTTTTTCTGCCCTCCAGCAGAAATCCTCATTCATTTACCATTGCCATGGCACATGGAGACTGGAGCCCCACTTCCCTTAGGCTGCTACCATGTAGGAAGGTAAATCTAGGTAGAGTGGTTGAGTCTGCCACTGCAGAGCCAGTCTAATGCTCTGTTGCCATATCAGGTCTGGCAGAGGTAACAGTCATCCAGTGTGCACTGGGACCTTGGGCCTGTCCAAGTCAGTGGGTGTCAATTGCATACTCGAAAGCAGCCATATAGATGCTCTCCAAGCAGCCGTGTATGTGAGAGTACTGGGTACTGAGCCTCCATTTACAGTCTCCAGCTGCCCTGTCCATGTCTGCGGTTGTATCATCAGCTTTTCTTTCCTGCCTGTGCTCAGCCTCAGCTGCTTTCCAGGTCTTCCAGCTTTCTCCTCTCACTGCAGACCCACGTGGGGATCTCACTGGCCACCTGGCTTTCCCTGAGACTAACAGTGCATCTGCTGCCTGTGCTCCTGCTTCTCCCCAGCGGTACAGCATCCACAAACGTTCCATTGTCTTCCCAGTCCTGCTGCATTTGAGCTGCATTCTCTGCTCAGCTCTGCAAAGTCTCAGTGGATTTCCTCCAATGTACTGCAGAGCCTCACGACCTTTGTAAACAGCTTTTTCATTATGTCGCAGTACATAAGTGTCCCTCTGAAGGTGAACTAAGAATCCTAAAGAAATTTCGGAGGCAGTCCTTGTCAAAAGTCAAAACACTCCATCTGCTGCATTTGCTATTCCTATTACTTTTGTCATTGTCTATAAGAAAATGTTTTCTGCTTGTCTGTCAGGATTTATCACTGTTCTATTTACCACAGAGCGTGATCATCCTAGTCCTCCGGACACCTGGAAAAGCTATAAACTCCTGCAGAATTGACGTGTTTTTCTCTAAGGGTGGTCATGGAACCCAGGGAGCATGACAGAAAGGGATACTACGCTTCTGAAAGTCACATATTTCTGTAATAATTTCAAAGATTTCTGTCAGTCTGGCACAACTCCACCTCAGTCAGCAACTCTGGATGTAAGCCAGGTGGGCCAGGAGCAGAACTGGCTCCAAATCCCATGCAGGTAATCAAATATGGATTCATGAGCCTAAATATAGGCATTTGGCTTGAAATATCCAAGGAGGATTTTTCACTTACTGCTTTACTGCTTCTTCCCAGTGTAGGGAAGGGAGGATGAGGATGAGGATGAGGATGAAGATGAAGCTGAGGGAGGAGCACAAGCAGCTCCAGAAACAAGCTCACAGCATTTCAGCTATTGTTTGCAACTCCTCCATCTCCTTCTAAATTAGTGCCCAGATTTGACTGAACATTGGTCAGTTGCTCAGGGCAGAGCTGGACAGTTTGTGCTGCAAAATGGGGCATTCAGCCAAGGAGGAGGGAAGTGGTACCAAAACACATTAACAAGCTTTGCCCAGTGAGATCAGGGAAGGAACACAGTTGCCCAAATATAACTCTTGAGTGATACCGGAGATGCCCTGGGGCATGCAAAAGGTCTCCTGGGGGTCTGCGTTGTATCTTGCAACCCCGTAGAGATGCTCCAAGTCCCATGGAGCGTAGTTACCTGTGTTTAGGTAGATGAATGCCCCAACGCTGATACACCTGTGAGTTCAGAAACCAGTGGCTCCCAGCCCAGTTCTGCAGTGAGTCACTTGGACAGCCATGTGCCAGGCCCTGGCTCACAGCCACATCACCCAGATAGAGGCAGCAATTTTGGCTCTGCTGCAGGCAATGGCAAAATTCCCATCAATTTTCATGGGGTTGGGATTTCCCTCAGCTCATAAATGATGCTCCAGGCCCTGCTACCACAGCCATGGTTCCCCATCCTCAGCAGGCTGCCCAGAGGAGGGCTGGAACAGGGCTCTCCATACAGCCTTGGGGCAGCGACGCTCACCACTGAGGTATTAAGTACAGTTCCCAAATTGCTGACCTTGTGGGACACCCTGGGGCATGCCCCAAAGACATTGCAATTCTGACCATTTGGTGTCTGTTATTCCCTCAGCCCCGCATGTCCCACTATCAGTCCCATGAGAACTAATCTCTTATCTGGCCCAGCTCGTTGTGGAGATGGGGCAGAGAGCAATGCAAACGCAAACCAGCCAAAGCTAAGTCCATGCTTCTCAGTCAAGACCTCTGAATGAGCCACGATCAATTTAACCAACGGCAGGATCCAGGTGTGACCTGTAATGCCCTGTCCCTCAGTCCCTGCAGCCCACAGTCTCAAGGCAGGCAGGCTGCATGTCCTGCCATCCCAGCACTTGCCGGTCCGCAGAGCACATGCAGCACTGTTACTGGCGCTGTTCACATTCACTGCATCTGTCACCCTCATGTTGCCAGGCCCCAAGGACCAGGTTTGTGCTGTACCATATGGAAAAAGCAGAGAAAAAAAAACCCAAAACCTCATGCAGCCACTCAGACCCTCCCTCCCATAAAAAGGAAACCAGAGGTGCATTTTTAACACGTTTTATTTTCATCAGCTGCATTACTGGTTCTCTCAAATTTGAGAGAATCACGTCCTAAGGAAGGGCCAAGAACACGCTCTGGGAGACCGACTCTGTTACACAGTACCCCCTCCTGCCTTGTGTTTCTTATAAAGTCCACCTGGAAAAATAATCTTGGAGGCTGTGCTGACAAATGAATAACTCTTCCTGGTGCAGCAGTTTGCCCCTCACTTTCCACGTGTGTGCTTTGGAAGCCAAACAGAGAGAAACCGTCGAGGTGTCCAAAAAAAACACAGCTCTTTCTGGGCAAGTGTTCTGCTTATAAGTAAACTGATGTATGGACAAACTATCAAAAAGCATAAATACAAAGCCTGCCGTAGGCCAGACGTTTCCAGACGGCAGAGCCAAAGAGGGGCTCTTTCGGCGCTTTCAAATGTTATTGCTGCTGTCAATTGATTTACAGCAGCTCTTTGTGTAGTGTGTCCCATAAGCTGTGCTTGAGAGGGGCTGGGAACCTGAGCAGAGCCATCTTGCCCTGCAGCAAAGGAGGCTGCAGGCAGGCAGGACGGAGGAGGCAGGTACACCTTTGCACATTGAAAGTTTGGTTTAGGGGAAGGCTGGCTCTGGTGGGCGAAGAGACACAAGCAATGGACGGTCATTAACCTTCATCCTTTAGATGCAAACCCAGCAAAGGAAATCCCAAAGCCCCTCTTGTAGCTAAAGTTAGAAATAAAGGGGGGGAAAAAAGTTACCCGCTTTGTGTGATTTCCTCACTTAGCAGCTGATTTTAGTGACATTCTGAGGCCAGGGGGAGGAGCAGTCACATTCTGCAAAACGGATCAGGATCAGGGCTACCTTCTGTACCTAGGAACATTTATCCTGAAAGGGCAGCAAGGGAAGCATCAGAAAAAAAAAAAAAAGGCCAAATTCACAGCTAACATAAATCAGCATTGAAGATAACGGAGCTGAGCAGCCTCCTGCCAGCACCTCTGCCCCAAAATCTCGTGATGGAATAGTTACCTCTGGGAAAGCCATGACCTGTCTCTGGGGAACTTAGTACCTGCAGTACAAAGGGACATATGCACCTGGGGTTCAATCTAAAGTGAAGATGTGGGTCTGGATCAGGACCCTTGGGACTAGGGCTGTGTGTTGGCCTGTTTGTCAGAAGGATCTCTCTGGAATGAGAATTGCTGTGACCTTCATCAGATGGAATGTGGAAGATTTACTGAGCAAACGGTTTTCCAGTCATGCGTGAAAGGCTGAGAATAGCTTCTATATGTTTCTGGGGGAAACAACAAACAGACACACTCTGGTCAGATCTTTCTGTTTCAAAGGTCCTCAGAGCCAGACAAGTAGGAAAAACTCTCAGAACTGATTTGTTTGGGGCTTTTTGTTTGTTTGAAAAACTCAGTTTTGACACTGACTTTTCCATGGAAAGGATCTGCTTTGAAAAACCAAGCACCCCCAAATCGAAAATATTCCTGACCGAATATAAAAAATTTTGGGGGCACAGAAAATCAGTTTCCAAGTGTTTTACCAAAAACTTCTGTTTCTTATACTGAACCAAAGTCTTAAAGGCTAAAGAATGTGCCCAGAAACTAGGAATGTCCAATAAATGCACTTTGACTGCTCAATGCCCAGCAGACATCTGACTTATCAGATAAGTCAAATCTCACCAGAAGAATTGTAACTGAATTCATCATATCACTATTTTTTGTACCCAGCATATGTCCCCATCAGGGACAGCAGCGGCATCCGTCAGTCCTGCATGCAGGACATGGTCAAAGGCTGCATTAAACACTGTTTAGGTACCTGCAGTTGGCCAGGTGATGGATGGTCTTAAATGCATCATGATACAGACTGAGACTGATAGCAATGGGAATCTTCAGTCTACGAATTGAAATTGCAAAAGAAGTAGTGTTGCACTTTCCATAGGAATGGAGAAATCATTTTACGAGGGTCAGTAAAGACAGGCGGAATAGTCAAAAGGCATTCTGCAGTATGAGCAAAGGAAATTTCTCAAATGCTCATGGTACGCTGTCAAGTGTAAAAGGAGATCGCAAACATAATTCTAGTATAACTTCTAAGAAAAAAGCTCTTCAAACTTTTTAGTTGCTAAGAAATGACAAAACATAAAAATAAGCAAATGGTCCCTGCAGAAGACGCAGATGTGCACTATAGTGGTATTCATAATCATTCATGGAGATGCTCGATTGCAACAGCAAACTAAATACAGTTGTTTTCCATGGCTAAAGTGATACTTTGTGGTAAGACAAAAAGCTTCATGTATTACCAACAGTACATTAACTACTCAGTGGAGAAAACAATTCAAGACTTGGCTAAAAAGTTCATGCTTTTCTTTGTGGTTACTGAAGTCTCAAACCATGAGAATTTTAAAGCATCTCAGATAGGTCATTATTACCTAGCTGGAATGGGAATAGTCTATAGCCTAGTTATTTTCAAGGATGAAATACCATTAGGAATATTTGAAAATGTGAAAAGTGTATTTCAATCATACAGTTTGAATTCTGACAATGATTCAGCATTTGCCATCAAAAATTTAACAGTGGTGACCACTGTTTCCAGAAATGGAAATGAAAAAACAGTGAATATTTGCTTCTAATTCGTCAGCTCAAATATAAAAAACTTATCAAAATATGGCAAAAAGTCACTGTGTGACTTTGAATGTTGAGTAACAGAAGGTTGTGAACTCCTTCACTTAGAAAAGAGATTAAGAATTACAGAGGATTTGGGATCTCTGTCATATTAAATGCAAGGAAATGTTGAGGCAGTTCCTCATAAAATAGCCCACTCTACATATGAAAGTTTTCTCCATGTGTAAGGTAGGAAGAGCACAGCTGAAACACTTATATTCTTTGATACAATGCAGATGGCGAGGGAGATGGAAATTACTTTGTGCACAAGTGCTAAAGGTTTTCAATGATAACTTTAAAACACATAATAATGCTTTTAAAGTAAGACTACATCAATCTTTTCATGCCAAAATTTATGATATGCGTTCACTGAAGTGTAAATTACAGCCAAGAACTGACAACAAATTCCTTGGCCATAAATGCTGGCCTTATCTAAAAAAAGAAACATTGTAGAGAAGAATAAGTTGAAAAGGACTTCATTTGACTGCCTGTATTATCTTTCAAACACCTGGTTTCTCAACAGTTTCAGCAAATGAAATTCACTTAACCTGATTCAATCATTTTTCCTGAAAAAAATTGCTGCCTTTTCTGGAAAAGCAGAAAAAAGCATTACAAAAAGGTTGATTTTTTGAGAGCAGGCTTGCTGGGTACTTCTGTGCATCATGAAATTCAGTGAGTACACACAAGTTTGAGGAGTCTTGAACTTGGAAATGGTCTAACGATGAAACTGCAAATCCCAGTTTTCTCTGTTCCTCAGAAATGCAAGGATCTATTATAGCCATTTCTGTTATGGATGTCTCAATATGTATCCTTGTACAAGCAGATCTGGATATATTGCAGAAACTTAAATATTGATTCTGCTAAAGGATGAGTCTCAAATTAACTTCATTTGTCCATATAAAGTCTTTTATGGATTGATTAAGAAACAAAAACCAAAAAAAAAAGATGAATGGAAATGTCTCCCTGTCATCCTCTCCATGAAAGATGATGGGAACCTTTTAAATAAGGTATTGATTGGTGGGAAGGCTCTTGAAGAATCAGGATTTCAGTGACTACAGCTCTGGGCAGTAGCATTGTACACAAAAGCCCACAGTGCCTCGGACAGTGAGCCAAATCTGCAGCTGCTGTCCAGCTTTACAGTGTGCCATGAAGCAGGATCTGCAAGGAGCCTCAAAGCAAAAGCTCCGCACGAGACATTATAGCTCGACCGAGGTGTCCCACCGCCTGGCTCTCGTTTCAGGATTGATTGACGCAAATCAGAAACAAAGGCTCCTAGGAAAGCTGGTATGCAGGGTTCTTCACTCCTGTTTTCTGGAGTCACAGTGGGTAATTTAATAACAGCCTGGGCTGGAAGAGAGCCAGGCGACACGGCAAAGTGAGACAGTCTCCATTTCGTTTATTAATTTCTTTCTTGACTCCAGTAAGCTTTTCCTGAGAAAAAACCTCTCTCCTGTGGGCCAGCACGGGGCAAACAATTTGGAGCTCGGGCCAAGACCTGCATGTCACGTTTCTTTTTGCTCAGAGAAACACAAATGTCTCTGCCTTGGCTGCTTGGCCACGTGCCCATGAGCACCAGCTGGCCCCAAGCTCCCTGGAACGACGTGCAGCTCTGGATCCCCTCCAGCCTGTCTTTGGGGAGGGGAAATCAGGACCTACATAAATAAAGAAAATGCTAGTAGCTTAAAAGGGACTTATTTTGCTCTGCTTTCTATTTTGGTGTTGTTGTCTTGGAGGAACCATGGCTGCAGAGGCTAGGAGGTCTCCAACTGCACAGCCTGACCCAGGGTATTCAGACCTTGCCTCATTACAAGGTACCTGAGGAAAGAAAATAATAGCAGCTGAGGCAGCCATGACAGATGTGCGGAATTAGCAATAAATCACAATGAAATAAGCCTTTTTTAATGACTTTGGCCCAAGCTGCTGTAAGTTAATTAAGATGCTAGGTGTCCTGTATTCAAAGATATTTTCCTGCAACATTGAGCAAAACACTGATGTTCATAATGTTCATAACATCAACCAAAAGGCATTTGCTGTCTGTGGATATGTAGTATGCCTTGTCCAGCAGATATAACCTTTGTACAAGAGATGATGTTTAGCAGTTGTATTGTCTGATGAAGCTATTTCTGGAAAATGAGTGCAATAATTCTCAACTCGGCTATGACTGTTTCCAGCATAAACAAATCTAGGCTGACTTTGAACCATGGATCTAGTGTCTGGAAATATCATCGCAGAGAATGTTTATTTGACAGTTTCCAATTTTTTTATTCTTTGGTTTGTTTTCAGTATCTGCAATCATCTGGGGCAATACAGTGCACTCTAACTCACCTTTTTTTTTTTTTTTTTAATTTTTCCAGCCTAAGTAAGTGTCTTTCATGTATCATTTCAGCATTTCTTTCTTCAGAGTTTGAGGAACAACCAACCTACTTCACTGTAATTAGTTTCCATTTACGACATGACATTCTTCCAAGTTGTCATAAAGACGAAATATGTATTTCATATACAGCAACCATCATTGAGAACATGTGTAATCTTTGGCGCATGTAATTATGTATTGTAGCTGCTACAACAACACTCTGCATCCATCCTCAGACTGGAAATGTTTTCTTAAACATATTTACACGTACAGCATCAGACTTCAGCATTCACTTGGCTTTTCCTCATTCAGGTAATATTTATCAGAGCACTGTAGGACATCTGGGTTCCCAGAACTTGATTTCGTATTACATGAAAGCTTCATATCATATGACAGCTTTCCAGTGTTGTCATGGGATTGTTGGAAGTGATATCTTTGGACAGCACAGGCTCCCTTGAGGACACCCAGGGACAAACTCATCAGTCCAATGGTAAATAGCTCCCTTGCACATGTCTCCATCTTAGCTGTGCTTCCAGGTTCCCTTTAAAGACAGCAGAGAGGAAATGGACGTTTCTGGAGAACAGTTCACTTTGCCCTAAATTCAAGGTATAAGACCCAATAGAAGTAACTGCAGGGGAAACCTAAACGAGTCCTTCAGCTGGAGGCTATCTGTGAACACTGGGTAAGATACTGCTCCCTCTTTCAGTTGTGATGTGTTTTAGCCCTAGTATGCCGACTGCAGTGTGAGGTCCTGCTACGCCCTCTGGTTTGGTTCTCAGACCCAGCAGCTGGCTCCGTTGCCCCACATTTCACCTGTGTCCAAGCCATTCTTTGTGCCGCATTTTCATCCTCCACCCTTTCCAACACTGTTTCTTAACTCAACCTTCAGTTTTCCCTGAAGTGCTCTGTTTTTTTTGATGAGAAGTCTGTGTTAGAGCCTGTCACTATGATAGGTCTGAAACAGCAAAAACAGCATCTCGGGAAATAGTGGAATGATCTTCTGAGGAAGGGAAGAAGGTGTGTGATTTAGTCACACCAGGAGCTATAACCACCAGAAAGCTCCTAAGTCAGCACACGGCCCTTAAAAAGTCATGTATGCTTACAGCCATTGACTCTGAAGGTACCCTCACTCTAAGACTGGATGCTGCTGGTCCTGATTCAGTCCAGTCTAGGGGAGGAAATTTAATGTTGAGGGAAAAGAAAAGAATATTTTCCATATAGACTGATTTATTTCCGGTGGGTTTGGACCTGCTGAGATGTGGGATGTTGGAATCCTTTCCTGGCCATGCTGCACAGGAGAGCCTGGAGGATCACAACAGCTACATCTCTGTATAGGGCTCCACGGCTGCAGACTAGTCATCGGTCCCCACACAGTTTCTGAAGAAGCTCATTGCAGGGCCCATGTTCTAGCAAAAAGGTACAGCATCTGTAAGGTGGCTGGTCACTCCAAACAGCTATAGATGTGGCTGTGCATTCCCATTCTATCCCTTTGTTGTCAGTGGCTTCTCTCTTAAAAGTTGCTGAAATTTTCCAGGCAGGGAGGGTTTAGATAACCACACAGGCTCCTGGAACACAGCAATGGTGGAGGTGAATCACAGCTACTTCATAACACCCAGCCTTGCTACATGGAAGTCCAAGGCAGACAGTCCAGAATGTCATCAGCCACCAAGAGAACATCCTCAGAGGATGCATTTCAGCTCCTCTTGCTTAATAAGGGTCTCCACATCACTCTGGAAGAAATCTCTGTTCTAGAGACCCGGACCCTGGAAAACAGAGCTGCAGACAACCTGTGAAATACATAGGTGTTATTCTCCACATCCCAAATAAAAGCATCTTTTTCAAAGTGTGTGCTACAAAACTCCGTGTTTGTTCAGACCTGCATTCACTAACAAACAAACCATAGGGAGTGAAGCAGCAGAATATGGAACACGTTAATTCAGTGCATGCCCTCCTGAGCCTAACATTATGACAAAGTATAAGTATATTTTTGTCTTGCTTCCTCTGAGATATTTTTAGCTGCTCAAGTGACTTGTGGCAGTTCCCTGAGGCCAGAGTGATTCATATGGTTTGGGAGAAGGGCTGCAGATAGAGTGCTGGAGTGCTCTTTGGGAAGGGAGAGTCATCCCAATAAAATCAAGAACAGGTTTCAAAGGCACACGGATTTTGAAAAAAACAGTGGTATTTCCAGAATGAGATTTTTGGCTCTGGCTAACTTGGAGCTGTTGAATTTTCTGATTATTACATTTGGGGGCAGCGGGGGGGGGGGGGGGGGGGGGTGGTCTATTTTTTTCTTATGCTGATGCAAGTGAGTGATTATAGTACAGGCTGGATACAGGCAGTGTGCTGTGCAAGACTGTACCATGGAAACTCCCTTCCTCCCCCAGCCATCAGCATCTTTTAACCCTGCCCAGGGCATCAGCTGTTATTTTTTCGATCTGCCTTCCTCCCCTGCAGCCCCATCTCCATCAGTGCATATCAGTCCTGAACTGAATTCCTCCTCCTCCTCCTTTAGACCTGTGCCCCATGCTTCTCTGCCTTGCCAGTACCTAGGAAGGGCTTGCGGAGACCTTTTCAAGCTCTCCTTTGCAGGCAGGTGGAATTTCCTAACATTTCTAGAGTTTAGGTACCAAGAAAGGTGGAGGACAGGACAGCTCTTTTGCGCCTCGAAATCCAGTCTCCCCTTCTCATAGACACTCCTGAGATACTGTTCAAGAAATGGTTAAAGCTGAGCATTTCCTCTGCTCCTCTTATTTCAAATTTCCTCCTCCTGTTTTGTATAACGGAAACAGAGCAAGAAAGAGTTGCGGAGCCCACCAAAATCCTTCAAACCTCTCCAGTAAGCAAAGGATGAGCCAGAGAACTGCTTCCCTCCAGACTGATGAAAAAACAGAGCAAGGAGCTTCATATAAATCCATGGGGAGATTAGATGAGTTTGATTCAAAGGAGAGGTTCTTCTTCTAGTTCTTCTTATTCCTTTACTTGGGAAGGGTTGCAGCCCAGATGGCCTTTGGCCTCCCATTGAGCCTCTGTGATGTGACTTGAATGTGGTGCGCAAAGAGTTTTTTTTGTTGTTTTTTTGTTACCTGGAAGAAAATGGGGAGAGAAAGTTACCTGCCCAAGACATTGTGGTAAGGGTAGTAGATAGCAAGCCTGTTTACCAACCCATATTCAGAGAAAGCAATCCACGGGACCATAATGAAGACAAGAAAAAAATTAGGGAGGGGAGAAACAGCACAAAAAATTATCAGAAGAATCTCTTTCGAGGACTAGTCCTCATAGATCAGTCACGAGTGCTGCTGACAGCTGCTGTTAGGCATGGGAGAGCTATGTGAACAGGGAAGGAATTAGGGTCCTTCTGGCAGGAGGGGTCTACAGAAGGTGGAGAAGATCTTGAGGCCTACAGGAGGCAGAGAAACAGAGAAAGGGACTGCATAGGGGAAGAAGACCCTCAGTGACTGCTCTCTGCCTGGCATGAGGATCTGAAGGTCATGTCTTTGGGATGCTCTTTGAGGCTGAAGCAGTGGCCAGGCTTCCAGCCTCAGTTTTCAATTTCCCTGATCATGTGGATTCTGCTGGACTCCAAACATCCCTCTGCAGCAGTGTTTCGTGGCCAGATAATTCCTGGCTGTTCTTGTATGTACACTGCTAGACACTATAAGTGACCCAGCTATACAGGGCAGTTCGTGATGAATGGGCCCTTCACAAGGTATTTTTGCAATGGACCTGAGCCAGTGAGATCATGTGCTTAGAAGTTAATTATCATCTTTAGCCGTCACAGGCTTGGACACGACAGTCAGGCTCCAGAAGTTATTTACAGCAAACCAGCCAAGCCCTTTGGCAAAGCAGCTGGTAAACTCCACCACCAAAGGCAAGTGCTGAATCCGGACTCCTTCCCCCCATGACCAGAGCTGCTACAAATACAGCTTCTTCAAGCCCTGTCTACCCTGGGACTCATCCTTAATCTACCATTGCAGAGCCGAGCAGAGCAGAGGGAGAAGGCCTACAACGCAGTGAGTGTACTGTGTCCACGCTTACTTTGTCTGCTCCAGGGTAAACATGGCAATGCTGGCCGCTGCTGCCAGCCCACACGTACTGAATCTCAACATCTCAGGCCCAAACTGACATGTAGGATGGTGAGAACATTGAGAGACAGCCCTAACCTCTGGAGCCAGAAGAAAAGGCTGCTGCTCTCCAGGTCCTTGTAGTAGGAACAGAAATAAAGCGCTGCTCCAAGCCTGGTACCTGATAAACACACTTGTCGTTCTTGTCCCAAGATCTGAATGAACCCTGTCATCCAGCTCCTCCAGGGCAGGCTTTATGTCTTTACTGCAAAAGATTGTTCCTTTGCAGAGCATTGCCATATTTACCTTTACACTGTGACA